>NC_090647.1:66935593-67240180 GCF_040937935.1 Hyperolius riggenbachi
TATGTTTTTTTAAACTGGCTTATTTTTGAAACTAAAGTGGTTTTCTGAATGCTCATGTCTCTTGGTAGAATTCTGGAACAAATGCCGTTGATAAGGATCAGAAGGCACAGATCACATGGGATAACCCCAAAGCCCTGCAGAGTTACATTGAGAAGTTGCAGGGTGCAGCCGAGCAGCTCTCTATTGAGAACCGGAAACTGCGGAAGAAACACATAGACTTCAGCGAGAAGGTACTTTGCTTGCGGCGACCGTCTGCACACTGAGCTCTTCACTGAGTGCCACTGTACTGTCCTTAAAGAAGAACTCCAGGATATTTTAAATAAGGATCATTCACTGCAATTAATTTTTAACTACTGTTCTCCTTTGTTTAAAATGTGTGAAAAGATTGCTTTTTTGGAGGTGGGGGGGGGGGGGGGGGGGGGGGGGGGTAATGGGGAGGAGGAGTGTTAACATTGTCCTTCATCCTGTATTGCAGATATTTTGTTTCAGTTTCTCCAGGCTTATTCATATAATTGGGATGATCGGTCAGCACACCAGCTTCTCAATGACCATAGTTTATTTCCAGATCACATGTCAACACAAAGTTAACAATTGTTTCGGGGCCACTCAGGGTCCCCTTCCTCAGAACAGTGCAGACACTGTTGAGGAAGGGGACCCTGAGTGGCCCCGAAACAATTGTTAACTTTGTGTTGACATGTGATCTGGAAATAAACTATGCTCATTGAGAAGCTGGTGTGCTGACCGATCATCTCTACTACTTTGAATACGTTGGGGTGTTGCTTAGCGCCCAAGGTCATGCACCCGGAGGATTACAAGGATAAGTGTGCCGCTCTGTACCTTTCTACCAAATTATTCATATAATTGAGCCTGACCAGTGGCTGGAGTGTTCAGATGTGCAGCTTATAAAGTGATGGATACATTTGTTAGGCGTTCATATTGTAATTCCTGGTGGGTACCTATTCCAAGGGAGGTTCTCTTTTAAGTTCTGTTCTTGTACAGTATTCAGATATTATCTTTCAGGCACAGATGCTAAAAAAGTGAACCTTAAAAATAAACCAATGAGATAAACATTTGTATCGATCCTCCTACTCCTTGAGGCAGGGAACACACTTAACTGTTTTCGTACGCGTTTTCTGCACAGAAAAACTGAGAACTCATGTTAATCAATGGGCTAGTACACACTTAATATTTTGTTCGCACGCAGAAAAAAAACTGACATTCTGCATGATGACTCATTTTGTCAGTTTTTTGTATCAATTACATCAGCTGCTATGAAAAAACGTGCGTGTTTTCCTGCATAGAGACACACTTGGTGTGCAGAAAAAGTATGCAGGAAAACGCGCGCAGAAAACTGAAAGACAAGTGTGTTCCCTGCCTGAAATGACTTTTTTTTTCTTTTAAGATATCTTACATTTTTATTTTATGTTTAAAACTTACAAAAGTAGATTTATTGTTTTGACTCTGCTCAATTACACAGCCTTTTCGGGTCACAGAGAGCTAAGTTTTTGAACTATTGAAGGTTTTTTTTTTTCTTTTTAAATCTATTCCCTGCAATAAAGCTAGCCAGACATCTAGGATGATGGGCAGATTCAACCAAGAGACAAATCTCTCTCTAATCGAATCTAATAAGAGAGAGATCTGTCGGCTGCCCGTACGCTGCAGGCTGATTTCCAATCAATTTTATGTTGAAATTGTTCCGGAATCGGCCTTGTGACAACGCATCTGACCGCTTCGCCGCCCCGATGCGTTCCCCATAATGTTAATTTTTTTTCAGAGAGTGTCTTTATAATTAAATAAAGGTTATGCTGAGAATCGCCCTTGAAGAGATGGACTCATCTGAAACCTGTCGGTAATGCCAGATTTCTACTATTCTGCTGTAAGTGACGGCAGTATAGGAAAAAAGAAATATATGGTTCATTTTACTCAGGAAGAAACTTGCTTCTCATTTGTATGTGTTTACATGTATTTCAAATTTTAGCATTTTCGTGATAGTGGTCGTTTAAGGTCCACTTTAAGCCTGTAAAACATGCTCCATAACTATGGCCTGGAACAAACATTGCTGACCATTTGGTGTGATAGATCCACAGACAAGCTGCCAAACATCCTGTTTTTGCTCTATGTTTTCTATGGACAGGGTAAGGTGAACGATAATTGGTTGAATTATTCAAGAGAAAGAACAATTAAAGCAACCATTCATCACTCACTCAATCAAACTCGCAAAACTACTAAAATGATCTGTATTAATGAATAAACCTTCATTTGTGTACTGTATTTCTTGCTTTTTCTACAGGTTATTGCATTAATGAATATTGATTTACTCCGTCAACAACAGAAATGGAAAGATGGTTTGGTGGAAATGCGCACCGTTTTCTCCAATCTTGAATATCAGGTGAGGGGCTCATTCCCTGTTTGTATGAAAAATCAAGACATGTAAGTCATGAAACATATTTGATGGGTAACTCATAATCATTAAAGAAAATCTGTAATGAAAAAAACCTCCCCTGGGGGTACTCACCTCGGGTTGATCCGGATCCTATTGTGGCTTCCCCTGTCCTCCTCGGTCCCACGGCGGCGTCGACGAAATCCTCCCGGAGCAGCGATGTAAATATTTACCTCTTGGCTCCAGCATAGGCTCAGTATCCGCTCTTTGCACGGAGATAGGCGAAAATAGCCGATCTCCGTAGGGCAACTCTACTGCGCATGCGCAAATCGCCTGCGCAGTTTAGTGGACGGAGATCGGCTATTTTCGCCTATTTCTGTAGGAAGAGCTAAAACAGCGCCCCCGCTGGAGCCAGAAAAGGTAAATATTGCACAGCCCGACAATTGTCGCCTGTGCGTTCCGTGGGCTGCAGCGAGACCGCTGTGGGACATAGGAGGATGGAGGAAGCCTCAATAGGGTCCAGAGGCTTCCCCCTACTGAGGTGAGTACCCCCCAGGGGAACTTTGTTCAGTACAGGTTTTCTTTAAAGGACAGTTAACTATCAAAGTTAACTAAAATTCTAAATGCCACATATATTTCCAGTAATTACTAGCAAATAGCAATTCAAAGGCTTTTTTCCATCTATTCATTTTTTGTGTGAGAAAAAATTACATTTACAGAGAACAGTTTTTACTGTGGCCATTTCTATGGATGACGGTGTCCAGCACATCCAGCATATAGAGATAGTCCTCACTGGCTATAGTCCTGTGACTGGAATCTCTTCAGAATGATAGAAAGCAGAAAGATAGCAGACTTTTACAAAGTCTGTTTAACTTTTTTTTTTAACATACTCTTACAAATTGGAAGGAAAAAAAAACCAACGTCCCCTTGCCAAGACATTTTACCCCGTTTATACCCCATGCAGACTGGCCTTTTCCAGGATGAGTGAGTTTGTGAGCTTAGGCCTTTGTTTTGCTTGAAGAATACTAGCCAGCATGATTCCTTACATTGGGGCCCATATGCAATTAACGTTTTCTCCTGAGTTTTCTCCTGGGAGATAACTTTTCATTTTCTATTTAGAATAACTTTTCACCACTTTGCAAATGAGTACCAAAAAGTAGGTGGAAATGTACTATCAAAACTATTGTAAGTATTTTCTTGCTTGCTGGTAAAAGGCATTTTATTGACAAGGTGTGAGAATATCACCTAGGAGAAAACTCAAGAGAAAAATGTTATTGCATATGGGCATCGGTGTTCAATGCAAGAGGGGTTGTAAATCCTCTCCTTTCCCATCCACCCTTTGCAAAGCACCCTTGTGTGATGTCAACAGCAAGGGCTCAATTTCCACCTCCAGTGCCCAGAAGGAGAAAGGGGTCATTTTATGGGGTGAACTTTTAGTGGCATCCAGAGGCATAGCTATAGGTGGGCAAGGGGGGACACATGTCCCCGGGCGCAGCACTGTAAGGTGGCGCAGAGCATGGCCACCGCACCCCCAAGTGAGTTAGAGGCTGCTCACTGACTGCTCGAAGTGCCCCTGCTTCTCTCCCTCCCTCTGCAGAAGTGTTAACATCAGCAGAACAGGGGGGGGGGGGGCACATCTGGCTATCTAAAGGGCGGGGGCACATCTGGCTAACTAAATGTGGGGTAGGGGGGCACATCTTGCTATCTAAACAGAATTTGTACATTTGGCTCCACCCATGACCATGACCACATTCTGATGCAGGGCCATGCCCACTTTGTCCAGAGGAAGGCGCAAAAACTGTCTTTGTCCCCGGGCACTGAAAAGCCTAGCTACACCTCTGGTGGCATCAGGAAGCAACCTACATATTCTTTCCCTCCCAGGGTAATAGGCTGCCTCAATAGGGAATTATTGTCAAGACTTTCCATTGTCTTAGCTCAATGAATCAATAGGAATCCCCACTGGGAGATTTAAAGATGGTTTGCCAGGGCTCCAATTCACCTCTGTAGCATCAGCAGAGCGTTGGCATGGATGGATGACGGGATTTAGATATAATTTATCAAAGACTTTTGAGATTTAGGGCTTGATTCAAAAAGACAAATAGCATGCCTTATCAAAGTTAGCACACCTTATCAAAGTTAACACTCCTTATCAGAGTAGCCTAGCGAGCACTACGAACCCGCAGGGGCCCAGGGCGGGACAAGTGGATCTCTTGTCATTGCCAATTAGCAGGCATAAGTTCGCTATGCTACCCTGACAAGGCATGTTAACATTGATAAGGCGTGTTATTTGTGTTAGTGAATCAAGCCCTTGAGTGACGAGGACAGCTTCTGAAACTGGTATTAAAATGAGGATCAAAGTACAGGGTGTTTTGTTGTTTTAAGTGATACCATGTGATGGTAGGTTTGTGTTTTTTTGTTATTGTTTTCCCCCACTTTATTTTTAAATAATTTACTGTAAAAACGTTTGAACAATCTAACACTTTCCTTGACAGAAAATAGGTAATCTTGGGTGCTTAAAGAGAGCCCGAGGTGGGTTCTAAGAATCCTAATAGCAGACAGAGGCTGGCTGTGCATATAATCACCAGCCTCTGTTGCTATATATCCCTCCCCGCTGATTTGAGGGAAGGGACGAGGGCGGGGACCGGAGCTATGGAGGAGGTGGGGTAGCGGCAGAGATTGATGGGCAATCGTAAACACCCGGCTGGTGACACACTGCATGTCGACAGCGCGGCTGTGATTTATGGGGGGCAGAGCAGAGCGCAGGGGGGCCCTGGAGGGATGATATATAGCAACAGAGGCTGGTGATTATATGCACAGCCAGCCTCTGTCTGCTATTAGGATTCCTAGAACCCACCTCGGGTTCTCTTTAAACAAGACAAAGAAAGTTGTAAAAAAAAATCCCAAACAAACAGGAGAAAAGGAACAAGCAAGAAATAGGAAGGGAAAAGGAGAAAGGAAGTAGAAGGAAAAAAGTGAAAAGAACATGAGGGAGAAGGATAGGAGGGGAGAAGGATAGGTAAAAGGAGAGTGGGAGATGGAGACTATGGGAATATAATTGGAGGAGATGAGAAAAGGAGAAGGGTAGGTTTGAAGAAAGGACAGCAGGGAAGGAAAGAAAAAGGAGGCAGGATAGCACAAAAATGAACAAAGAAGGAGGAAGGAATGGAGAGCAGAAAAGGGAAAGCAATGACAAAGCAGGTGAGAGAAAATGTGAGCTCTCCCTCATACTATAGCTCCTACTTTCTCCAGACCATTAGAGGTAGATATATGCCACTTGTCATTGATGTTGGACAATAGTGCTTTGCAAGGAGGAAGGATGATTATCTACCTCCCTCTTGCAGTGTACCTCCCAGTTTCAAGAAGGATGTAGACTGGTATTGTCCAGGTGGTGGAGTCCCACACTCACTTGTGCAACTCTGCAAGGATATACTAGCTTGTATGTGAAATATCCTATTGCTTGGACAAGATTTTAGAGGGAGTAGAGGATAGGATAGGTCTGGTGTGCTGTGGTCCATGGGGTCGGAAAGAGTCAGACTTGCCTTATTAGTGAATGAACAACAACAGTGTGAGATAAAGGGTTAAAGGGTCGTGGGAGGTGATCTCTATCACTATCTTGGAGCTATTCTTCGGGGCGAGTCAGGTGATTTGGGGTCTTCGGGCGGCTTCGAGGGAGAAGGCGGTGCAGGTATGGTAACTATAACTTTCTTTTACAGGAAGAGCCTGCTGGCTTTTAACAGGAAGACTGGAGATCCGCTTTAAATGCACCCAGCTTGCTATAATGCCCCTTTAAAGTGAACCAGAGACGAAAACTAAAAAAAAAAATTATACATACCTGGGGCTTCCTCCAGCCCCATCCGCCTGGATCGCTCCCACGCTGCCTCCTCCGATGTCTGCAGCTATGAGAACCGGCCCCATCACTGACTTCTTCGGAGCCAGCCTGCTCAGGAGAGGTGCGGCTTCTGGAGAGATACGCAAACAGCGCACTTCTCTTACGCTAGACTGGCTCCGACTGACGGCAGTGCGGGGACCCGGTTCTCGTTGCTGCAGACATCGGAGGACGGCGGCATGGGAGCGATCCACTGGTTGCGTAGTACGGATAAGTACTAGAACATTAGTAGCAAAGAAAATTTTTTTTCTCATATTTTTATTTTCAGTTATATAGTTTTTTTTTTTCTTATAACATTGCATCAATCTCTTATATTTGCAGTTTACACACTACTCAGCAATCTGAATAATTTTACAGAGCAGGCCAGTGATCTTTTGAACTGTTCTCTGCAGGAAAAAAAAACCAATGCAATGCCAGACACTTGATATAACAAGCTTCAGAAGGCAGAGCTCTCTGCGGCATTGAAAGTCGTGGAGCTAAATGGCTTTTTTGCGTAGAGAACAACTGGAGTTTCTTAACTCTTCCTGTACTGGAAACAATATTAGACTTATGTCTCTGCTCCTAATGTTTTATTTCTTAGCTGTACTACACATACAAATCATTATATCATAATTTTTTTTGCTTCAGTGTCTCTTTAAAACAGAAGGTATTTGCGATTATTTAGGTTGGAGTGAGCATATGAGGTCTTCCACAATGTATCACTGCTGAATATGCAAATTATGCAAATCATCCTTTGTTGTCCATGTAAGCTAACCAAACCTCCAGAACCACAGGAATGTACAATTAACAAGCTGACACATGATTGCATTCCAGCGGCTCTGGAGGTGTGGCTAGCTTACAGGGACAACAAAAAATGATTTGCATATTCAGCAGTGATGGATCGTGGGAGACATCAAATGCTTACGCCAACCGGAAAAATCACAAATACCTTCTATTTTAAGAAGGGATTTTTTTTTTAATACATATGTTCGTGTGCTCTCATGCATGAAGTTGCTTATGGTTGTATTTTCTCTCGTCCGTCTTGTTCTGTTTTTAGGGGATGCGCTCTAGTGACATGAAGGCCTGGCGCCAGCACTGGGACCATCAGCTGTACAAGGCTCTCGAGCATCAGTATCAGTTGGGCCTAGAGGCACTTAACGAAAATCTCCCAGAAATTACCATCGATCTAACCTTTAAGTAAGAAGCATTTTGTGTTCGGAATAGATGCAGGGCAGCAGGCATAGCTCCTTGTTTACTGATCGCTGCTCTGTTGCAGGCAGGGAAGATTACAGTTTAAACCTCCGTATGAAGAAATCCGTGCCAAGTATTACCGAGATATGAAGAGGTTCATTTCTATTCCGCACAAGTTCCGGGGCCTGAGCGAGCCCAGCGAAGAGCCAATCTTCACCGTGATGCCTGACAGGAATGCAAACGGCCTCATCACCGTCTTCAGCAAGGCTGAGGATTTGTTCCGAAGGTTATCTGCTGCCATGGATCGATTCAAGGTGCGCCCTGCATATCAATGGGCTTTGTCTGGTGTTTAAAGCACACCTGTCATGAAAGAAATATAGAAGCAGCCGCTACTGACCTTTTTCGAATAAAAATGGTAGTTTCTTTATTTGTTAGTGTGACCCTGAATGTCTGGCTATAAAGCTTTGTGAGACATTCAACTGGAATGGATATGTAGATCAGATGTTCTGACATGCCCTGTGGTGGCCACACACACACCAATTTTTTAGCTAACTAAATTTGGGTAATTTTCTAAGATCTTGCTTCATTTGCTGCCTCCCATTAGAGGGGAGATGAATGAATGGGAACGCTGTTCCCATCAGGGCTGTGGAGTCGGAGTCGTGGAGTCGGGCAATTTTGGGTGCCTGGAGTCGGAGTCGGGAAAAAATGCACCGACTCCGACTCCGACTCCTAATGAATTTGTAACTGTAATTAAAATAGAAAATATGATAAAATGTTCTATTTCTCAGATAATAGTCATTAAAAATAATGTATATATACAGTATATATACAGTAATAGCTGTGCTTAGTCCACAAAAATGAAATAAACCAATCAAAATGAGTTACTTGTGCTGCTTCAATAAAGCAGTCCCCGTATTTTTAAGGTCAGATATACATATCTGATTGTGACTGTATATATGATGTGTACACAGGAATCTCTTATATATACTAAATAACATCTATGCTGTAAAAATAAAGCCTGATGTGTAGCTGTGTCACTAATAGAGATGGTCAATGAGATGGAAAAAATTCTGCATTGATGCTGATTTATGCAAATGTATGCACTCTCTTTGCTGATGAAATCAAATAATTTGATATGTTGTTAAAATTTGGTTTGGTAACTACAAATTAAAGGGTAACTGAGACGGATGAAAAGTAAAGTTTTATACATACCTGGGGCTTCCTCCAGCCCCCTTCAGGCTAATCGGTCCCTCGCTGTCCTCCACCACCCGGATCTTCTGCTATGAGTCCTGGTAATTCAGCCAGTCAGCGCTGTCCGGCCGCATGCCGCTGCCACAGCCAGGAACATTCTGCACCTGCGCAATAGTGCTGCACAGGTGTGGTATGCTCCTGGCGGCGGAGTGTGTGCATGCGCACTACACCAGACTGGTTAAAGTACCTGGATTCATAGCAGAAGATCCAGGTGGTGGAGGAGGACAACGAAGGACTGATTATCCTGAAGGCGGCTGGAGGAAGCCCCAGGTATGTATAAAACTTTAATTTCATCTGTCTCAGGTTTACTTTGTTACACAGTAGTACTATACTCTACATATGCACTCCCCACAGAGCTGCAGGGAATCCACTGAGAATGCTGTGCACATTGAACACAGAGGTGTTGTCTGTTTACAATCTCCTTATTCCCCTGCAGAGTACCTGCACATCATTCTTACATGTACCCACACTTACATTGCCTAGGGCCTGATAGGTGTTCTTTGTTCCGGTTTGTACCTTTTACAAGTACTCTTACCAAGGACTAGTTTTAGTCTAAAGGGAATAAATATAGTAGTCTACATATCCTTCTTACTTCAGTTGTCTTGTAAAATTCCTAAGCGTTGGCAGTTAAGAGACGAATTTCATGTTACATACTTTTAATCAACAAAATTGTAATATGCAAATTAGAGGAGTCGGAGTCGAGGTGTCGGAGTCGGAGGAATCCTAAACTGAGGAGTCGGAGTCGGTGGATTTTTGGACCGACTCCACAGCCCTGGTTCCCATCCATTAATCTAAGTCCCTGTGATCGCCGGCATCGCCACGGTCATTGTCACTACTGAAGTAACACGTCCACGCATTACTTCCTGTTGTGTACTTATAGTACGCTAATAGGAAATAATGTGTAAAGACATCTTGTTGCCAAATAGTAAAATTACACATGCATACATTTATTTTAATCAAAGGACCCACACATTCATTTAAAGAGTAACTGTTAGGCAAAAAAAGCAAATTTATATCTCTATTATCCTGTGTTAAATAGCTTGGAAGGTAGCCAAAAAGGCAATACTGAAGTTAAAAATCTATCTTTTTTGAATAGCAATCGCCTTTTTCCCAAGCTTCTAAGGAGTACGCAGAACCGCAAAAGAGAAGTTGCAGAGCATGCTGGGAGGTTTTTTTTTCTCTACTCCCCTCCCTGTTCCTCCCCTTCATTTCCCTATCCCTCCCTAATTCTTTACTGCAGTCTTATTGGCTGCTACCTCTCTGGTTGAGGCATCCCCCCCCCCCCCCAGTAGAAACCGGTGCGGATGCCTCCTTACCCAAAAAATGCTAACACAGAGAGAGAGGGAGCGGGAGCAGAGTACATCTCCACACTTCCAGCGCCGCCACCGCAGTTTCCTCTGTCGCCGTGCATCTCTCTCTACTGCTCCTGATTCCTATCATGTGACTCGCCGGTAACTTTCCGGCGAGTCACATGTGAGAGACGCCAGCAGTAGAGAGAGAGATGTACGGCGACAGAGGAAACTGCAGTTGCGGCGCTGGAAGTGTGGAGATGCACTCTGCTCCTGCCCTCTCTCTCGGTGTGAAGGCACCCGCACCTGTTTCGGGGGGGGGGGGGGGGGAGGCATGAAGACATCCGCAGCTTAGTGGGAGTGTCTGAGGGCTGGGAGTTGGGAGGGATAATGCATACTAAATCAGGAGGAAGAGTGGAAGCAGGGTAAGGGAGGATATTACATCACGATTGGCTTCAGACAAGACAGTCAAAGATGGAACCTGTCAGAAACTGTCGGGAACATAAATCTCTGTATATACACTATATAAAAATTGACTGAAATCAAAACGTGGACAGTGTAATGCATATGTTATGTAAGTACAGCCAGTATTTATCTACTGATATGTATTTTTTTCTCTGAGACCCTATACCTAACAGCTCCTCTTTAAAATTAACACCTTACCTCCCACACTAGTCCATAATTACCCAAATAAAAATTTTGCTGTAAAAAAATAAATAACAATTAAAAAAATAAAAATTTTGCAGTCAAAAAAGGACACTAAGAAAATAAATACATACATAGTTACCTTAGGGACTGAACTTTATATGTATGTCAAGAGGATACTGTTAATTTTGAAAATATGGGCTTGTAAATAGTGATGGACGCAGAACTGAAAAAACTGCTCCTTTATTTCCAAACAAAATACTGGCGCCCTATATTGTATTGGGGAAATATTTTAAACATTGCAATAACGGACAAATGGGCAAATAAAATGTGTGGGTTTTAATTATGGTAGCATGTATTATTTCAAAACTATAATGGCCGAAATCAGAAATAATGAATTTTTTCCATTTTTTTCTTATTTTTCCCGTTGTAATGCATTTAGAATAAAATAATTCTTAGCAAAATGTACCACCCAAAGAAAG
This sequence comes from Hyperolius riggenbachi, assembly GCF_040937935.1. Taxonomy (NCBI): domain Eukaryota; kingdom Metazoa; phylum Chordata; class Amphibia; order Anura; family Hyperoliidae; genus Hyperolius; species Hyperolius riggenbachi. Next base: position 66,946,697 of record NC_090647.1, read on the forward strand.
CCTAATTAGTGGCAGAAAAAAAAAAAGATATAGATCGTTTCATAGTGATAAGTAGTAATAAAGTTATAGGTGAATGAATGGAAGGAGCGCTGAAAGGTGAAAATTGCTGAGTCTGAATCTGAAGAAGGCTTATTAGCCAAAAACGTACTCCTTTTCTTTTAAGTTAGTAAATAAATAGTATCCTGATTCAAAACGTCTTTCTTTTACTGATGGCTAACACGGTACAATACTGCTACTAAAGCGATGGAAAGAGCTTGAAGGTGATGATCAGTTGAAACAGAACAAATAGGCACCGGGAAATTCTGGCACACAATGAGCCGCCATAGTGCTCAAAAGGTAATTTGGGCGCCAGCTAAAGATGGAGCCCAAATTACTTTAAAAACAGCATAATTTGGCCGCCAGCAAATAGCTGGCGGACGAATTACATCTTTACCCGGTGCCTATAGTGGCCTGGAGGGGAATAGTAATTAATGTTGCCGGGACTTAGGCATGAGCAGGGTTGAGATGGTTTTTGGCTTCACCCTGCACCCAAATTTCCCAGTGCCATTTGTATGCATGATAACGGGTGTGTGGATTTAGTGTGGTTATCTACTTAATTTTAACCAGTCTCCTTCACATATATCCCCTTACTATTCTAAGCTACACAGTTTTCCCTTAGGCCCACAATGTTAACCCTCGGCCTAGCACTTAACCTTGACATCTTCTGTAATAATAACCACTTTGTGCTATCACCTGCTTTCCAACCTTAATTTCTTCCTGATTACTGCTTATAACATCACCCTTCCTGGTGCCAACCTCCTCCTGATGTTCCACACCCCATGATATTTTTCTTTAGGCCTACCCATGACCTGATCATTCCCAACATCTAAAGCTAAGCTCCCTCTACACTTCCCCCAACCCTCCGAATCTTCACCTAACCCTAATATATGGCTATCAATGTCTTTCCTCCTTGCCCAGCCTAGCATCTATCTGTTCAGTGCTGGCTTTTCTGACAACGCTCAAAACCAGTAACCTTTCCATAGCCTTCCCTTATTTTTAATCTACTGTGAGCAACTGCTATTTTTTTTTTTTTTTTTTTTTAGAAAAGTAAAAAGTAAAAGAAAAGTAAAACATTTCATAAATATTGTACCATTAACACTCACCTTTAGCTGCTCTGGCGCACTGCTAAGTGTTTCGTAAAGCATCACTGGCTTCAGCCACACATTGGCCAATAATTGTTTAGCACTGCTTGGCATATGTTTATTGAAGAATCAAGGGCTTAGTAAAGGAACAACACCCAATACCATCGGTGTCCATCAAAAGACACGGCAGTACTAGATCATAAAGTCTTGACGTGCATCTCCATTTAGCACCAGTGCAGCTTAACAATACATTTTCGTCACAACTTTATCAAGTGGTGTGCTGCTATAATATGACCTGTAATTGTTCTTTCAAAACCACCCTTAGCGCCTCATGCTGCATCGAGCGCTGATTGGTGGCTTTCTCTACTGAACGATTCATATTTATTCATAGGATTGGGTATTAATTGGTCAAGTTGATGTGGACGCCCTAGTTGAACAAAATTTACGTGATGTTCAAGACTGGGAGAAAAATTTTAAAGCCCTCAAAGTGAAGGGAAAAGAAGCTGAACGTCTACCAAGGTACCGTATTTTTGCATTTACTTTTTTTCTGGCACAGATGCTGTTAATTTAACTTACATGGATAAGGTTATTTTATATCCATAATAGTCTCACAAGGTTTATATTGTTTTAATATTTATAACGCTGCTCCTTCTCTTTCAAAGTGCATCTACACTCATCTACATAAGACAAGACACAGAACATTTATATTTTGCTTTTCTCCTGGCGGATTCAAAGAGCTTGAGCTGCAGCCACTAGGCATGCTCAGTAGGCATTAGCAGTGTTAGAGAGTCTAGCGCAGTGACCTGCAAACTTGGCTCTCCAGCTGTTGAGGAACTGAAAGTCGCACAATGCATTTGCCTTTATGAATCATGACTGTGGCTGTCAGACTCCTGAAATGCATTGTGGGACTTGTAGTTCCATAACAGCTGGAGAGCCAAGTTTGCAGATCACTGGTCTAGCCCAAGGACTCCTTATTAAATAGGTGCTGGCTTACTGAACAGAAAGAGACAGTATTTTAACCCAGGTGGCCTGTGTCAGAGGCAGAGCCTTTTCTGATTACTGCAGTTGTGGTGGAGGAGTTGCAATGCCTCCTACTCTGTGCAGCCAATTACTACTTGAAGATGGGCGTTACTGGGCAGTGTCCACTTTAAAAATTATTATTTTGAAAATTAAAATTGATCAGACAACTGGTGAAGCATTGGTGTGTCATAATAATGTGTTTTAAATGAGGTCCGAATATACTGTTTTCATACTACTAACACTTTAAAGGAGAACTATTATGGTAAATGTTAACATTTTACATTCATGAATATACAACGTTTTTCCCAGAGTGAAATGCACTATAAATTACTTTTTTTTCTTCCTATGTTGCTTTCACTTAGGCCCCGGTCACACCTAAGCGAGAATCGCGCAATTATCGCTAATTGCAAACGCGTTACCTGCAGCGTTTTTTGCCGATTCTGGAGCGATCACGATTAGCATGTATAGAACTGCAAATCGCGATCACTCCCAAAATACTAATTTGTCCAGTGTTTTTTTTCCGCGTTAAATAGTGGAAAAATCACTCGCGGAAACGCTAAAGCAAATCGCTAGCATTTAGCGATTTTAGATGTGAACGGGGCCTAAAAGTTGGTAGTGAAAATCTGACAGATCTGAAAGGTTTTGGACTAGTCCATCTACTCATGGGGGGTTCTCAGATATTTCATTATTCACATAAGCAATTACTAAATGACAGTTGTTCAGTCCACCTTTGCCAAATAACGTGCAAATAAGCAGAGAGGGTGGCCAGCATATTTGTAAAGTTCCTTTTTCAAGAACATTTGTAAAATAAATAAATAAAGGTACAGTAATGCTGAGATTCTCCCATGAGGAGGTGAATCTGTCAGATCTGTCAGCGTTTTACTACTTACTGTAAGTGATGGGAAAAAAGTAATTGATAGTGTATTTTATTCTGTGAGAAATCTATATTTTATATGTATGTATTTTAAATTATACATTTTTTTTTGCCACAGTGGTCCTTTAACCAGCTGAGCGGTCTGGACGAGCTCAGCTCGTCCAACACCGCCAGCGGCTGCCGCTCAGGCCCTGCTGGGCCGATTTTAATGAAATAAAAAGCAGCACACGCAGCCGGCACTTTGCCAGCCGCGTGTGCTGCCTGATCGCCGCCGCTCTGCGGCGATTCGCCGCGAGCAGCGGCGAAAGAGGGTCCCCCCAGCCGCCTGAGCCCAGCGTAGCCGGAACAAAAAGTTCCGGCCAGCGCTAAGGGCTGGATCGGAGGCGGCTGACGTCAGGACGTCGGCTGACGTCGATGACGTCACTCCGCTTGTCGCTATGGCGACGATATAAGCAAAACAAGGAAGGCCGCTCATTGCGGCCTTCCTTGTTTATTCTGGGTGCCGGAGGCGATCGGAAGATCGCCTCCGGAGCGCCCTCTAGTGGGCTTTCATGCAGCCAACTTTCAGTTGGCTGCATGAAATAGTTTTTTTTTTATTTAAAAAAAACCCTCCCGCAGCCACCCTGGCGATTTAATCAGAACGCCAGGGTGGTTAATAAAATTCTATGGTGCACAAAAAAACACACAAATGCATGGGGCAGCACGGCGGCATAGTGGTTAGTGTTTTAGCTTTGCAGCGCTGGGTCCCTGGTTCGAATCCTAGCCAAGGCACTATCTGCAAGGAGTTTGTATTTCCTCCCCGTGTCTGTGTGGGTTTCCTCCGGGCACTCTGGTTTCCTCCCACATCCCAAAAACATACAGATAAGTTAACCTCTTGAAGACCATGGTGTTAAACTCCCCTAGTGACCAGGGTATTTCCTGCTTAATTGGCCACTGCAGCTTTAAGGCCAAGCTGCAGGGCCGCACAACTCTGCACACAAGTGATTTCCCCCTCCCTTTTCTCCCCACCAACAGAGCTCTCTGTTGGTGGGGTCTGATCGCCCCCAGATTGTTTATTTTTTTTTTTATATATATATAAATATTTATTTGTTTGTTTTTTTTTTTGTATTATTTCTTGCGTTTTTTTTTTTTTTTTTTTGCCAAATCCCCTCTCTCCCCCCCAGCTGGCCAATCACAGCGATCGGCTGTCATAGGCTTCTGCCTATGAGAGCCGATCGCTCTCTTGTCCCCCAGGGGGACAGCCGTGTCACACGGCTGTCCCCAGTACAGCGCTGCTGCAGATCGCACCGCTCGACATGTAAATACCCGGCGTTTTCGCCGCGTAACAGTCTTCCGAGCGGCGATCGCCCACCAGGCAGGAGATGCTCGCGCTCCTGCAAACTGCTGCCCCAGAACTTTACGCCAATCAGCGTTAGCTGGTCCTGGGGCTGCCGCCTCGGCCAAGCCCATCGGCGTGGTGCGATCGGCAAGCAGTTAATTGGCCTCCCCCCCCATAAAATTGGCCCTAGACTACAATACGTACACTACATGATATAGACATATGACAATGGTAGGGATTAGATTGGGAGCTCCTTGCGGGACAGTTAGTGACAAGATAATATACATACTGTACAGCGCTGCGTAAGATGTTGGCGCTATATAAATACTAAGTAATAATAATTACAATGCTAATGTATCAATCAGACTAATGACATGCTGAAATTATGTCAATCTTAAGTGAAATCAAACGAATAAATGGGCCCAAATGTCCCGAAAAGCAGTTAATCTGTACTTATACAACTGCGGGTATCAGTGACAACAACTGTAAAAACAAACAAAGAAAATGCGCCTATACAGCGTATCAAGTTTATTAAAATTTCACTGCACACAAAAATTGGACTCAACTCCCGGAGGTGTGATGCCACTCCTGGTGTGTTGGTAGATGTAGCGTCCTACTGAGGGGAGAGCACAGTTTGACCAGAATTTCAACTATGTAGAGCTGCTGAACGTGGCTCATCATCTGGACACCTCGGTATTTGGCATGCACTGCCCCATCCCTTCTGATGGGAGTTAGAAGTGGACCTGAACTCTTGCACAGGACAGATGGAAAACATAGAAATGCACCCTGTGTGTATTTAGAGAGTTTATCCTGTCTAATTTCCCCTGTGTCTAATCACAAGTTTAATCTCTCTTCTGCCTCACCTGACTGCCATGGCAGAAATGGCAGATAAGCTCATTTGAAAGCACAGAATGTTAACAATATGTCTGCTTCCATGAGTGCAGGAAGTAGAAACAGTGCAGATTTATTGCAGGATTTGTATCAGCTGTAACAAAGAAATGTTTTTTGTTGAAAGGTATACTGTTGTGTATCTTTTAGAGCAGAGAGGAAGTTCTGAGTTCAGGTCCGTTTTAAAGGGGCACTATGGCGGAAAGTTGTAAAATTTAAAATATGTGCAAATATAGACAAATAAGAAGTACGGTTTTTCCAGAGTAAAATGAGCCATGTTGCTATCGCTTACAGTAGGTAGTAGAACTCTGACAGAAGCAACAGGTTTTGGACTAGTCCATCTCTTCATAGGGGATTCTCAGCAACGCTTTTATTTTTTATAAAGATATTCCCTAAAAAGTATTTAAACAATGATGCTGCAGTTTTTTGGCAGTTGGACAGAGCAACTGCCATTCACTAAGTGCTTTTGAAAATAAATAAATCCCTGAGAATCCCCCCTGAAGAGATGGACTAGTCCAAAACCTGTCACTTATGTCAGATTTCTACTACCTACTGTAAGTGACAGCAACATAGGAGAAAAGTCATGTATGGCTCATTTTACTCTGGAAAAAATGTACTTCTTATTTGTATATGTTTGCACTTATATTACATTTTACAATTTTCGCTATAGTGCCCCTTTAAGTAAATGTTTTATGTGTACACTGGAATTTTCATAAACTTAATACACTATATAGGCATTTTTCATATGCTTTTAAAATTCTAAGGTGAACTGCTGTAAATGTAACTTCTGGGTAGGGCTGTAAACTGTGTGATAACCTAGAGGGTGACAAGTGTTTCCACAATGTTCTTGTTGTCCTGGCGTAAAATATGAGTGCTGCTCAACAGATAAACTAACATGAAGTAATACTATTTCTGTTTTCTCTCATTTGCTTCCAGTACTATCAAAATTGACTGCATGACCATTAACTGCAATCCTGTAAAAGCCGTTATAGATGATCTCATTCAGAAGCTGTTTGATTCTCTAGTAATATCGCTGAAGAAATCTATCCAAGGTAGGAGAGCCAGATAGCTCAGTGTCCACAGAAGGACAACATTTCACCTCTTAGTCATGAATATTGTGGAAAACGCGTGCTGCACACAAATATCCATTCCTCCTTCTGGCATCAGTTAGAAATGTTTGATAATGAACTGATTGTTTGACCATGGTAGTTATAAAGTCATTCATTTTGGAATTGGATCAATCAAAATCAACAAGAAGTGCATTTGATTGGCTTCATTCCGAGCTGCATAAAATGTGCATAAATATTTGCATACCAGACAGGACTATTAGCATCTGATTGACCATCACTATTAGTAAGTGCAGACAGCATTGTTCTTACAGACCTGTTTTTGAAGTTCTGCCAGTTAATGTATTGGCTCACCGTGCAGTTTTAGAAAATAGCAAACAAGTCGCGGCCGCGGCAATTTCGATCGCGAAAATAGCTTTAAAATGATATGCATCTTTCTATAGTTTCTGCACTGCTCGGAGTCCCTTTAATGCATATTTGGAAAACTGGGGAGCTTTGCTTCAGGAAATTACACAGGAATTCTGATTTCTTTAATGCTATGTCTTTTCAGTGAACCTGCATGAGATTGATAGTTTTGTGACTGATGGGTTGGAGACTTTGTCCAGCCGACCCCAAACTGTTGAAGAAATTGGAGAAGCCAACAAGAAACATGGGGAATTAAGACTTGGGAAACCAGAGGTCAGAGTGTATTTGATGACTTTGTTTTCTTCCATTTCCTTTAGCATTGAATCTGCTCAAAGCTGAGGTTTATCACAGGTAGTCAAACATTTAAGAAGCAATGCAGTGATGTGTCACTTCCGGAGGGTGGTTGGAGCCCTGAAAGTCATTCCCTCATGGCTCTACACATGCTCCTGAAGTGTTGTCTTAAAAATGAAAACCAATAAAGGCTAAGTTCAATCAAAATTGTTATTTTTGTATGTCTCCTTTCAGTGACGTTATCCTTGCTGGGGACTTTGTTTCATACCTGTATAAGTAGTTGTAATTAGTGTTGGTGTTTAAAACCGGGTTTCCTTATTCGGACACTTGGATTATGCTGTAAACACAGGCGTTGACCACCATTATGAGCAGAGAGAGTCACGGTGTTGCGTTCCAGATTATGTGACTCTGATGTTTCCTCTTTCCAAGCCGGAAGTATTGGAGTCACGTAACCCTGTGACTCTCTAATCGTAACGGTGCACAACTCCTGTATTTACAGCATAATCCAGGTGTCCGAATAAGGAAACTGGGATTCTAACACCAAGACTAGTTGTAGTGAGTGAAAGGAATCATCAAAGAAGAAAGGCTCTGCACAATGTCCGTAGCAAACCCGTAAAACTTGCAATTTTATTGGGTCAGGTAAAACCAACATAGCCAGACAGCTGACATGTTTCAGAACTACAATGATCCTCAATCATAGTTCTCCTTTAAGATGCTGTGCTCACATGTACTTGCAATGTTCTTATAGTTGTATCACTCAAAAACAAACAGAAATAAAACCATAGCGTAATACTGTATTATAACAGTGCCGCATCCCTCAGCACCCAGTGTTAGAAACAGTAATGATAGTAGCTGCTTGTGTGTCCACCACAAACCACCAGGTTATACAGGTCCTCACCATGTGTTATCGCCGCCAACCACAGACAGTAATAATAGCACTTCCACACCTTTAGACCTTATGTATTTCTCCCAAGTGCATCACCAATGGCCCCACCACAAGCACACGTGGCCTCTCACCTTCTACTTTGCTGCCCAAGTTATAAGACAGCAACTGCGCTCAGTGTCCCAGCGGATTTTCCACAGCCAGCCTCTAGCAGATACACTCCACAGGAACAGAAGCTTCACATCAGCCTAATAACTGAAATGCTCCACATAGCGTAAAACCATCCAATTTAATAAAAATGTATATAAAATAGTGCACTCACATGTTCCCAATAAAATCAAGCATGTCATAAGCAGTCCTCCACGTCAGCTCTGTCTGCCTGTAGCTCCGCCCAGCGGTGATGCACTTGGGAGAAATACATAAGGTCTAAAGGTGTGGAAGTGCTATTATTGCTGTCTGTGGTTGGCGGCGATAACACATGGTGAGGACCTGTATAACCTGGTGGTTTGTGGTGGACACACAAGCAGCTACTATCATTACTGTTTCTAACACTGGGTGCTGAGGGATGCGGCACTGTTATAATACAGTATTACGCTATGGTTTTATTTCTGTTTGTTTTTGAGTGATACAACTATAAGAACATTGCAAGTACATGTGAGCACAGCATCTTAAAGGAGAACTGTCATATACATCTTATGCTTGATGATTGGTGCAGCGATCCGTGGACATGTAATTAAGTCTTTGGACTGTACAAAGGACGTTTAATATTGACTTTGATTTTTACATTTTATGTTACTAAATCTTGTCACATTGGGATAGTGATTGTTTACACTGTATAGAGTGAGCACACAAAACATAGATTCATATTTAGTGATCCTCAATCATAGCACAAGTTCATGTATAACAAACAACACTAATATACTCCTATTCCTGCCCTCCTCAGGTGAGTCCCTTGTGCTTCAGAGTGAAAGGAATATCATGTGTATATAAACAGATTCCAGTGATTTATGTCAAACATATCATCGCCTCAGTGATGGGATGGAGACAGGAAACTGTGTTGTTGTTTTTTTTTTTCTTTTAAGAAATGTATTAATTGCTCCTATTTTTTATTTACAGATCCTTCCTTTATTCAAGGAAGCAGAAGACAAAAACAGGCTGCTGCGCTCAGTGGCGGGGGGCGGCTTGGATACCATCAGTAATCTCCGGGCCAAGTGGGATAAGTTTGAGTTAGTGATGGAGAGTCATCAGCTGATGGTGAAGGAGCAGGTAAGGCTACCTCAGCTCATCTGTTCAGACTGGGCTAGAACGTTTTGAAGACTAATGCTGGGCGTACACGGTTAGATAGTTCTTATCAATCGAGCCGCTGATGGCTCGATTGATAAGTTTCAACCTGTCCGATCACCATGGCGGATCGATACCGCGCTCGATCACCGCGGGCGGACAATAGAAAAAATGAAGGGATAAGGAGCGCCCGCGGGGACGAGCGGGAATCGATCCGCGCGAACGAGCCGTGTATGCCCAGCATAACACTGGAAAAGAGTATTGTTTGTGTTTTTTACCTTGGCTCTTCCCTTTCTTGCTATTGACTACTTTTCACGATCGAAAGTAATCGTAAGGTAATTCTCGATTGTTTCCATAAACAGGTTGATTAGGGCATTCTCTTTCTTCAGATATGATCGTAAAATCCAACTTTCAGATTGACTGCATTTTCAGTTTCAATCATTCGACATCGGTTTTCACCAAACACTGCGCTGTTTTCTGTACAGTTCAATCGTAAATATTGATTGGAAAGATGAAAATATTGAACCGTTAATGGGCATCTTCATACGTTTAGCTATAGATCGTGAGCAAGCATGCAGAGCAGATGTTTCTGATTAAATTCTGACTGCATTTGCCACATACATGTTTCGGGTGTGTGATTCAGACACTACAGCGGCCAAATAGATCAGCAGGACAGCCAGGCAACTGGTATTGTTTAAAAGGAAATAAATATGGCAGCCTCCATATGCCTCTTACTTCAGTTGTCCTTTAAAGGGAAATGAGGCAACCATGCAATATGGCTTTTTATGGCTGACTGTACATATACGTGTGGGGGGGGAATGGTGATTATTGCTCACTACAAGTAAGGTGTTGAGGCAGTTTTTCAGTGCATATTAAATTAAAGGAAAATCTTAACCACTTTACCCCTCGTGGTACGAATTTCTCCGTCCCTTTTTTCCCCCCTAAAAAACCAAGGGACGGAGAAATTCGTACCCTCCGCGCTCCGGCCGCTCATGTGCGCGCTCCCGCCGCTCGTGCACGCCGCCGCCCGCTCGCCCGAAGATCAGTGAACGGGAAAATCCATTCCAGTTCGTTGATCTAAGCCCCCGCAATGATCCGCTGCTTCTGTTAGAAACAGCGCGATCATTGTGATGTTCCCAGCCTCGTACTGCTTCCTGTAAGCGTCCTTCCGGACGCTTACAGGTCGCATGTAAACAAACTCACTGTGGCCATCTTGTAGCCAAATAGTAAGACTACACCCTAAAGCATTTTATATATACAAATACATTCGTTTTCCACAATAAATTAACTCAGTCATTACCTCCCACACTCCCCAATTTTTTTTGTAAATATATATATATATATATATATATATATATATATATATATATATATATATATATATATATATAAACCACTTCACCACTGAGGGGTTTTACCCCTTGAACACCAGAGCAATTTTCACCTTTCAGCGCTCCTTCCATTAATTCGTCTATAACTTTATTATTACTTATCCCAATGAAATGAACTATATCTTGTTTTTTTCGCCACCAATTAGGCTTTCTTTAGGTGGGACATTATGCCAAGAATTATTTTATTCTAAATGTGTTTTAATGGGAAAATAGGAAAAAATGTGGGAAAAAATTATTACTTTTCAGTTTTCGGCCATTATAGTTTTTAAATAAAGCATGCCACTGTAATTAAAACCCATGAAATGTATGTAACCATTTGTCCCGGTTATAAAACCATTTAAATTATGTCCCTATCACAATGTTTGGCGACAATATTTTATTTGGAAATAAAGGTGCATTTTTTTCAGTTTTGCATCCATCCCTAATTACAAGCCCATAGTTTATAAAGTAACAGTGTTATACCCTCTTGACATAAATATTTAAAAAGTTCAGTCCCTAAGGTAACTATTTATGTGTTTTTTTTTATTGTATTTTTTTTTTTTTTTAATTACAAAAAAAAAAATAAAAAAATTGGGGAGTGTGGGAGGTAATGAGTTAATTTATTGTGTAAATGTAATGTTGGTTTATGTAAAATGCTTTTAGGGTGTAGTTTACTATTTGGCCACAAGATGGCCACAGTGTGTTTGTTTACATGCGACCTGTAAGCGTCCTTCCGGAGCAGTAAGAGGCTGGGAAGATCACAATGATCGCGCTGTTTCTAATAGAAGCAGCACGATCATTGCGGGGGCTTAGATCAACGAACGGGAATGGATTTTACCGTTCATTGATCTCCGTGCGAGCAGGCGGCGGCGTGCACGAGCGGCGGGAGTTAAAGTGGTTAATATATATATATATATATATATATATATATATATATATATATATATATATATATATATATAACTTTTTAAATATTTTTGTCAAGAGGGTATAACACTGTTACTTTATAAACTACGGGCTTGTAATTAGGGATGGATGCAAAACTGAAAAAAATGCACCTTTATTTCCAAATAAAATATTGGCGCCAAACCTTGTGATAGGGACATAATTTAAACTGTTTTATAACCGGGACAAATGGGCAAATACATTTCATGTGTTTTAATTACAGTAGCATGCATTATTTAAAAACTATAATGACTGAAAAATAATATTTTTCCCCACCTTTTTTCCTATTTTCCCATTAAAACACATTTAGAATAAAATTATTCTTGGCATAATGTCCCCCCTAAAGAAGGCCTTATTGGTGGCGAAAAAAACAAGATAAAGTTCATTTCATTGTGATAAGTAATAATAAAGTTATAGACAAATGAATGGAAGGAGCGCTGAAAACCCCTCAGTGGTGAAGTGGTTAAAATGTAAAATACAGGTAAACATATACAAATAAGAAGTACATTTCTTCCAGAGTAAAATGAGCCATAAATTATTATTTTTCCTATGTTGCTGCCACTTTCAGTACTTAGTAGAAATCTGACAGAACTGACAGGTTTTGGGCTAGCCCATCTCCTCATGGGGTATTCTCATTCAAAATCTGTCGGTTCTGTTAGATTTCTACTACCTACTGTAAGTGACAGCAACATGGTAGAGAAGTCATTTATGGCTCATTTTACTCTGGGAGAAACATATTTCTTATTTGTATATGTTTACATGTATTTTAAATTTTACGATTTTCGTGATAGGGGTCCTTTTAAGCCAGAAGGAATTTTCCGCTTTATTTACCTCCATTCGCTTCCCTTTCTAGATTGAAATAATGAAGGGAAATGTGAAGACTCGTGTGAAGATTTACACCCAGGAACTGGAGAAGTTCAAAGCCCGCTGGGATCAGTTCAAGCCAGGCGATGACATTATTGAGAGCGGAAATGAAGACGTTCTGGAGAAAAGTGCGCAGTCTATAAAGGAAAAGAAAATGGAGTTTGATGAGCTTGAAGTTACAAAGAAGAAACTGATGTGAGCAGAACATGTTTAATGAAATGTCTACTAGACAAGATTGGCATGGTCATCAAAAATACTGGCAAACCTATATTTAGAGTAAATATGAGCACACAGTGCGGCTACACACAGGCACGACCTGCTCCCCTCGGCAAATAGAGACGTTTTCACAGCTGCTGCAAACCGTTAATTATGTATTTCCTTGTGAAAAGGGCTTAAAGAGAACCCGAGACATTTACGTTATTAAAGTTAACCTAAAGCCACTAAAAAAAAATGAGATTAACTCACCTGGGGCTTCCCTCAGCCTCCTGCAGATGATCGGTGCCCTCGCAGCCCCGCTCTGACGCTCCAGGACCCGCCGGTGAGCACTTCCGGTTTGGCCGTCACCAGCCGACAGGCATGGGAACGCGAGTGATTGTTCCCAGCCTGTATATCGCCCCTTATGCTGCTATTGCGACCTCCTGGCTGCAATAGCAGCATAGGGGGCGATATACAGGCTGGGAACGCGAACAATAACCCGCGTTCCCAAGCCTGTCGGCCGGTGACGGCTAAACCGGAAGTGTTCGCCGGCGGGTCCTGGGCCAGCGGAGCTGCGAGGGCACCGATCGTCTGCAGGGGGCTGAGGGAAGCCCCAGGTGAGTTGATCTAAATTTATTTTTTTTTGACTTTAGGTTATCTTTAAGGCGTCTGGAAATTTGGGAGCTGGGAAAAGCAGAAAAACAGCTCACCCTGCTCCTGCAAAAGTCACAGCGACATTAATTACTATTCCCCCTCCAGGCCGCCATTGACACTGGGGTAAGACATAATTTGCCTTCCAGCTATTGCTGGCGGCTGAATTACGACTTTATAAACGTCACAGAGGGGGCTAGGAGAGGACACCCAAAAGGATGGTATGTTTATTTATATAGGATTTTTTCAATGCAGATTCTCTTTAAAGAGACACAAGAAGGTTGAGGGTGAGTATGTGCACCCTATGGGAAGAAACACAGAGACAACGGGAGCCCAGCTGGTGCAGTACGTCACAGAGATTGATGAGAAAATTAAATGGTGTTGAAATAATACTCACAAAGGCGGGTTGCAGAAGGGCAACCGACCACTGCAGGCTGGTGGAGATGCACAAACCCGACTCCACTCGGGGTACCAGGAGACCTGGCGAAGGTCGCTCTCTTGAAAAAACTCTTACACACTGGCAAACTAGGTAGTGTCAGAGACCACCAGTGGTCAGGTGTAGGAGCACCCCACGGATGGGGTGAGACACAGTAAAAAAGGATAAAGAGGCGCCCAAGGTGAATAAAATACACTAAAAGCAACTAAAATATAAATAAATGAGGTGGCTTACCTCAATGATGACACACCCATATAGGAATGGATATTTATTAGTAAAAAATAACAGGCAACGCGATTCATGGGAACTCGCCCACTTCCTCAGGCCAAATAAAGTGCCACTAAATGCCGGTAGCCGGATTCAAGGCGCCTCCCGGCTACTGGCATTTAATGGCACTTTATTTGGCCTGAGGAAGTGGTCGAGTTCCCACGAAACGCGTTGCCTATGATTTTTTACTAATATCCATTCCTATATGGGTGTGTCATCATTGAGGTAAGCCACCTCATTTATTTATATTTTAGTTGCTTTTAGTGTATTTTATTCACCTTGGGCGCCTCTTTATCTCTCTTTAAAGAGAATGGGTTCACAATCACCTTTCTGAGCAATGGTTTTAAAGCGGTGATAGGTGTAAATATAGTCCTTGTGGGGGAAGTATTACACGATGTCCAGTTTTGTTTTTAGGTTGGCTCTGACTTGGGCTATACTTCTTGTCATTGTATAAAGCACTTTTGAGCACTGCACCTTTTTTATTTTCCTGATGAAGTCTTTATTTATAGACAAAACATGTCGATTGTAATGAGGGGTGATTAATTGTTAGTGTGTGAGGGGGTGAATCCTTTTACCAGTGGATGGGCTTACTAGGGGCTTATCCTAACCATGCATGTGTAACCGAGTTGGTTGCTTGTACAATATTTAATGCATTGGTTTGGGAATATCAGTCTCTAGTCTCCTTTTACATTTAGTCCCAATTCTGGGGTAAATCTGTGTCTCTTTTTGTAGGATTATTACTACCCAACAGATGTGGTTTATTTTAACTACTTTAGGACCGAGCTGATCTCCCTCCTGTTTTGGTGTTCACCTGGTTGGCAGGGCGAAGATTTCAATCAGCCACCGCTGCGCGCATCCGCGCTTTCCGTCACTCCCGACGCTAATTCCCTGCCTTTTCTCACTGCAGCTCACTGGCTCTGCCTGTCTCTATGATGGCAGAGTTCCTGTGAGTCGGTCAGCAGCCGCTTTCATTGGCTCCTGGCCCTGCCTCTCAATGGAAGCCAATGGAGGCAGCTTACGTTGATAGACAGGGTCAGGAAACAATGAAATCGGCTCCTGACCTGCTCACAGGGCGGCGGGTGGGTGGCCCAGGTTCCTGACGTGCAGCGGTGATGGCGATTGCGGCGGGTATGTCATTTTCTGTCGGGATTCCAACGTTTCTGTACCAGCAGTCTCTGGTCCTTAAGGGGGCAGAAACCACTGGTACTTAGGTGGTTAATGACGGTCCACACTTGGGATAGTGTATGATGTGTAGGCCAATAGGTCCAATTGGTTCTACTGATTAAAATTCGAGAGACTTCTTTTGAGGGAGCACCCTGCTGTACCGGTTAAGGGAATGGCTTTCACGCTTAATAATAATAATAATAATACAAACATTTGTTTAGCGCTTTTCTTCTGTTAGACTGAAAGCGCTCAAGAGCTGCAGCCACAGGGACGCGCTCAAGAGGCCACCCTGCAGTGTTAGGAAGTCTTGCCTTGAACTCCTTACTGAATAGCTACTGACCCTAGCCAGGATTCAAACCCTGGTATCCCATTTCTAAGACTGTGCCCTTAACCAGTACACTATTTAAGAATCTCCTTCATTCACATATTCGTATTCCAGCTAGGATTTCCTTGATCCTCCTTACTCTATGTGGTGCCTGTTGGCTTGGAAATAAACAGCAATAGTGTAATGCTAGATACACACGGTGCGTTCGCGCACTCGATTTTCCCATCGATTCCCGTCGATTCGTTTATTTCCAACATGTCCGATTTGGATTTCGATGGATCGTTAGGTCGATTCGGCATACTTTGCATGCGAATCGACCTAACGATCCATCGAAATCCAAATCGGACATGTTGGAAATAAACGAATCGACGGGAATCAACGAGAAAATCGAGTGCGCGAACGCACCGTGTGTATCTAGCATTATACTGTTATCAAACGGTTATTCCTCCACCATCTGCACCCTCAGTGAATGGAACTGCACGCTCTCAGATTACGTTTACCAAATGGGTGTGCTGATTCCACTACAGACCAGCAAAACAAGCTTAGGATGACAAACTCTTGGAATAAATCTTCCTCCCAATTGCAACCTTCAAATAGACCTCTCATAGCGTAATTTACATAGTTACATAGTTATTTTGGTTGAAAAAAAACATATGTCCATCGAGTTCAACCAGTATAAAGTACAACACCAGCCTGCTCCCTCACATATTCCTGTTGATCCAGAGGAAGGCAAAAAAAACCTTACAAGGCATGGTCCAATTAGCCCCTAAAGGGAAAAATTCCTTCCCGACTCCAGATGGCAATCAGATAAAATCCCTGGATCAACATCATTAGGCATTACCTAGTAATTGTAGCCATGGATGTCTTTCAACGCAAGAAAAGCATCTAAGCCCCCTTTAAATGCAGGTATAGAGTTTGCCATAACGACTTCCTGTGGCAATGCATTCCACATCTTAATCACTCTAACTGTAAAGAACCCTTTCCTAAATAAATGGCTAAAACGTTTTTCCTCCGTGCGCTGATCATGTCCTCTAGTCCTTTGAGAAGGCCTAGGGACAAAAAGCTCATCTGCCAAGGTATTATATTGGCCTCTGATGTATTTATACATGTTAATTAGATCCCCTCTAAGGCGTCTTTTCTCTAGACTAAATAAACCCAGTTTATCTAACCTTTCTTGGTAAGTGAGACCTTCCATCCCACGTATCAATTTTGTTGCTCGTCTCTGCACCTGCTCTAAAACTGCAATATCTTTTTTGTAATGTGGTGCCCAGAACTAAATTCCATATTCCAGATGTGGCCTTACTAGAGAGTTAAACAGGGGCAATATTATGCTAGCATCTCGAGTTTTTATTTCCCTTTTAATGCATCCCAAAATTTTGTTAGCTTTAGCTGCAGCTGCTTGGCATTGAGTACGATTATTTAACTTGTTGTCAATGAGTACTCCTAAGTCCTTCTCCAAGTTTGATGTCCCCAACTGTATCCCATTTATTTTGTATGGTGCTAGACCATTAGTACGTCCAAAATGCATGACTTTACATTTGTCAACATTGAATTTCATCTGCCATGTATGTGCCCATATAGCCATCCTATCCAGATCCTGTTGCAATATGACACTATCTTCCTGAGAGTTGATGATTCTGCACAATTTTGTATCATCTGCAAAAATAGCAACATTGCTCACTGCTGCATCTACTAGGTCATTAATAAATAAATTGAAGAGCACTGGACCCAGAACAGACCCCTGTGGGACCCCACTGCTAACAGTCTCCCATTTTGAGTACGATCCATTGACCACAACTCTTAGTTTTCTGTCCATTAGCCAGTTCCCTATCCATGAACACAGACTCTTCCCCAGTCCTTGCATCCTCAACTTTTGCACCAGACTTTTGTGGGGAACAGTGTCGAAGGCCTTTGCAAAGTCCAAGTATATCACATCTACAGCATTCCCAATATCCATATTAGCATTCACTACCTCATAAAAGCTGAGCATGTTAGTCAAACAGGACCTGTCTTTAGTAAACCCATGTTGATGCTGAGAAGTAAGATTATTTTCTACTATGAAGTCATGTATAGTATCTCTTAGTAACCCCTCAAATAGTTTGCATACAACTGATGTTAAGCTTACAGGTCTATAATTTCCTGGATCTGATTTTTTGCCCTTCTTAAATAATGGGAAAACGTGGGCTGTACGCCAATCCACTGGGACTCTGCCAGTTGCAAGAGAGTCACAAAAGATAAGATAAAGGGATTTATCTATAACTGAACTTAATTCCCTTAGGACCCGAGGATGCATGCCATCCGGGCCAGGTGCCTTGTCTATTTTTAATTTATTTAGTCTTGCCTTCACTTCTTCCTGCGTTAAGTATTTAATATTACAGTTAGAAGATTGAGACTCTTCCGCCTCTGTAGTTTGCAACAGTGCTGTTTCTTTTGTGAAGACAGAAGCAAAGAAAGCATTTAATAACTCTGCCTTACCTTGGTCATCCACCATTGAGTTCCCACCCTCATCCTTTAGGAGTCCTATACAGTCAACCTTTCTTTTTTTAGAGTTAATGTACTTGTAAAACTTTTTTGGGTTAGATTTGATATGCTTAGCGATTTGTTTTTCAGCTTCAATCTTTGCCTGCCTAATTTCTTTTTTACAATTTTTATTGCACTCCTTATAATTGCTTAGTGCAGCCTCGGTCCCCTCCTGTTTTAAGACCTTATAGGCATTCTTTTTCCTCTTCATTTTATCTTTAACCTTTCTATTCATCCATAGAGGCCTTTTTTTATTCCTAGACATTTTGTTTCCATATGGGATATACCTACAATATTGATTGAGTATAAGTTTAAAAGCTTGCCATTTACCTTCAGTGTCTTTCCCTTGTAGTACATTATCCCAGTTCACCAAACTTAGTGCCTGCCTAATTTGATTGAACTTTGCTTTTCTAAAATTCATAGTTTTAGTGGTCCCGCTGCCCCGTGGCCTATCAGTCACCAGATCAAACGTTATCATGTTGTGATCACTATTTCCCAAATTTTCTTGAACCTGCACATTTGATACATTATCTGGTCTATTAGAAATGATCAGATCCAGTAACGCATTCCCCCTAGTTGGTTCAGTTACCATTTGAGTCAAGTAATTGTCCTGTAGTGCTGCCAGAAATCTGCTGCTTTTACCAGAATGGGTAGCCTCAATACTCCAGTCAATGTCTGAAAAGTTGAAGTCGCCCATAATTATGACCTCATTTTTACTTGCAGCTTTTTCAATCTGCTGTAGTAATCGCAGTTCTGCAGCTTCATTAATAAGAGGCTTTTGGCTTTTAAAAAGTACAAATATAAAACTGTATTGCACTCACAAAGTTTGAAGTAAACATTTGCATACCAGTTTAAAATCAGTTTTTCTCCAAGTGTCTCCACACTGCCGTCATTAGCTCCGCCCAATGCATTTTGTCAAATGACACAACGGGGCAGAGCTTATGACAGCAGTGTGGAGACCCTTTTACAGTTATCTTACTTTTTTTACCCAGACATTGCCTCTATTTTAGATATTTTTGTTCTACTAGTTTGAGATAAAAAAGACGTTTAACCACCCTGGCGTTCTATTAAGATCGCCAGGGCGGCTGCGGGAGGGTTTTTTTTAAATTAAAAAAAAACTATTTCATGCAGCCAACTGAAAGTTGGCTGCATGAAAGCCCACTAGAGGGCGCTCCGGAGGCGTTCTTCCGATCGCCTCCGGCGCCCAGAATAAACAAGGAAGGCCGCAATGAGCGGCCTTCCTTGTTTTGCTTAGATCGTCGCCATAGCGACGAGCGGAGTGACGTCATGGACGTCAGCCGACGTCCTGACGTCAGCCGCCTCCGATCCAGCCCTTAGCGCTGGCCGGAACTTTTTGTTCCGGCTACGCTGGGCTCAGGCGGCTGGGGGGACCCTCTTTCGCCGCTGCTCGCGGCGAATCGCCGCAGAGCGGCGGCGATCGGGCAGCACACGCGGCTGGCAAGGTGCCGGCTGCGTGTGCTGCTCTTTATTTGAACAAAATCGGCCCAGCAGGGCCTGAGCGGCAGCCATCGGCGGTGATGGACGAGCTGAGCTCGTCCATACCGCTAAGATGGTTAATTATATTTTCTATAAAGTAGCTAACTGGAAATGGTGAACACAAAGGCTATCATTCATAAAGCATTTCCGCATGCGGAAATGCTTAAAGTGAACCGAGCATAATTTTTAACACCCAGGGCAGCTCTATAGCAAATTAAAAATGCATTCTAAAAATGTGGTTTATTATTAAAAGAAACTTTACATCTAAGGGTTAAATTAGCCACTTTGTCAGTCCGCAAAGGACCTGAGGTCCCTGAGCAGGAGATGGTGGAAGACAAATAAGAAATCACCTCTTTAGACATAATTGACCACAAACAAACCCCCATTGTACTTCAAACAGAAAACATCAGTTACAGTTGAAGAATTTCACACCTAGCCTGGATAATAGCAGTTGTAAAATAGCAGGGGAGTGCGCTTCTGAACAATGGCAGCCCTTGCAGCTATTTGAAGCCAAGAGCTGCTTGGATCCCATTAAAACAGCTGACTTTACCGAACACTCAGCAAAGTCAGCATTCATAAAGGCTCTTTCCGCATGAAAAAATGACACTACCGAGCAGAGTGATAAATCACTGCCTTGTGCGGTGATTATTGGAACAAATGTAGCAAAATGTTAATTCATGTAGATCACAGCAAGCGGTGTGAGGTCGGGAAGTACCGCTCCCTCTGATGTGGCGATACTAATGTAAGTGAATGGAGACACAGAGACCTCCCAGGCAGCTGCAGTAGACCGGAACACGGAGAAATGTATCAACTCGGCAGCTTCCGTGTCTCCGCAAGCCTACCGCCTGCCTAGTTCGGGGAATCTCCGCACTGCTATAGCAACTGGATATATTTTTATGAATGCCCACCCAGAAGTCTAAAATACCGGCAGCGGTGTTTTCCCGCATTGATTCCCCTTACCGACAGCTCCTTTATGAATGATAGCCAAAGAGTGATGTCCTGGTGGTGTATGACCTGCTAATCACAAAATACCTGCTTTGTAATTTCCAGTATTCTAATAATAAAGTTCTCATTGAGCAAAAACATACCATAGATTGAGGAAATGTGGTGTTGTCACATGATGGTAACGGGATATCCACACTTTGCTTTTCCAGTGAGGACTGCTTGCATTTTGATCTGGAAGCTCCAGACTTCTCTTTAGCAGAGGAGATCCGTATTGATATCGAAGGCTGCGCAAAAACCTGGTCTTTATACGAAGAGTTCTATCAAGGTTTTAATGAGAAGGCGAAGGAAGACTGGATCTCTTTCAGGTACGCTGCTTTATTTTTTATCTATTTTTAAGAGACCTACAGCACATTTATGTTTATTTAGTACGGCAGTTGAGCGTGTTCTTTGGGCTGTAGATATATTTGATGTTGTTATTCTCTTTGATATTGCATTCTGTCGTCATTCCGAGAGTGCAGAGAATAACTCACTTCTATGGCAGCCATAGAGGTGAGTTATTCTCTGAACTCTCTGATTGACGACAGTTAAATCTTCCAGGAGTTTCTTATCCTTTTTCGCACTATATATGCGCGATTCCATTTTTAAAAAAGCTTTAATGACGTGAAACTTTTGTCTGTTTATTGAAAACCTGCACACCAGTTTTGTACCAATGGTTATGTTTTTTTATGTTAGAATTATTAAAGTGGGATTAAATTCCCTAAATGCAAATGTAGGTACCTTTTTAGTGTTTAGATTTATTAGAGTGGGATCAAATTCCCTAATTGCAAACACGTACCTTTTAGTGTTGTGCAATAAAATAACATATGAAAGCATTTCCTGCGCGTAAAAACGTTTACTTTCAATACAGAGAGCAGTAAAAGTTTATACAGCGCTGCCTATTTCTACTAATTGGCAAATTTAATAATAAGTCCTCTGCCAGGTCTCCTTATTCTGCTCTCCCTCCCTCTCCCTGCTGAATAGAAACCTGCTGTGCAACAGCTGAGTTACTTTAGCAGGGGGCAGAACCTCAGTCACTGGTTTCTGCCTGTACATCTAGGTGTGTCTGTGCTCAAGTGTGTCCTATGGAGTGAAAAATACGGTAAGTGATCTGAATTAACTGGGATACCGTAGCCACCACCTCTGTCTGGAAGGGACAGGCTGCTTGAATATATAGTGGTCATGTGACGGTGACACTGAATATAGACTCACTTTTTTTTAACCTCCCTGGCGGTTTGATTATTTCTGGATTTTGATTATTTCTGGATTTTAAGATCTAAAAATGGTGCCATTTTTTTGCAGGCTCTTAGACCCTAAATCTAGCATGCACAGTACTGTCACGCCGGCCGCCGTGATGCCGTGCAGAGGCCGGCGTGATGACTGAGAGCGTCACTGTCCCTAATGGCTGTAAATCACCTAGCTAGCACTAGGCTAGCTAGAAGAAGTCTCCGGCACCCCCCGATCGGCGCCGCTCTCCCGATATACATTACCCAGCCTGGTTCCAGCGATCGGCGCAGCCTCACGGACTACTCCGGTCTTCACTATGGGGAGGATCGCAGATGACGTCATGACGTCGCCGACGTCATGCTCAAACCCGATCCTCCCCATAGAGAGACCGGAGCTGTGCCGGGAGGCTGCATGATCGCTGGATCCAGGGGGGTGACGTATAAACGGGGATTGGCGGCGATCGGGGGCTGCCTGAGACTTGCACTAGCTAGCCTAGTGCTAGCTAGGTGATTTACAGCCATTAGGGACAATTATTTATTTATGGGGGACTCCTGGGGCCACAGAGCGGTATGCCCGACACAGTGTCGGGCATACCGCTAAGGAGGTTAAGGAAGTGGGAGCCTGACTCCCGGCCTGGGTGTCGCCAGTGCGGTATGCGGCGGAGGGACTGGGAGAGGAGCCAGGAGGACGTCGGGGGACCTCCCGACCTATGGTGGGCTGAAGAAAGCCCCAGGTAA
This sequence comes from Hyperolius riggenbachi, assembly GCF_040937935.1. NCBI lineage: Eukaryota > Metazoa > Chordata > Amphibia > Anura > Hyperoliidae > Hyperolius > Hyperolius riggenbachi. The sequence continues at coordinate 66,969,024 of NC_090647.1, forward strand.
GTACCAATTTCGTTAATTTTTAGAGCTCGGAGTCCCTTTAAGGCACTGCACAGACCTCCCGGCGACTACCCCCGAGTCATGCTTGGGGTTATCGCTCCTGGCTTCTTTTTTCCACCCCGAGCCCCTTACCGCCAGTGATGTTAAAATGCATGATGCACTTATGTATTCAGGGATGCTCTTTACTGTCAGCTGAATTCCTAGTTCTGAATACACCTTCAAGAGGAACTTCAGCCTAAACAAACATACTGTCATTAAGTTACATTAGTTATGTTAATTAAAATAGATAGGTAATATAATCTCTTACCCACCCTGTTTTAAAAGAACAGGCAAATGTTTGTGATTTCATGGGGGCGGCCATCTTTTTGGTTGAAAGGAGGTGACAGGGAGCATGAGACACAGTTCCAACTATCCTGTGTCCTGATCACCCCTCCCAGCTGCGCACGCTAGGCTTCAAATCTCAAATTCAAAATAAAGAAAAAACTAATTTGCGCCAAAACAGCAAAACGAAAACAACAACATCATAAATCCCATCATGCTTTGCACAGCATCAGGGAAAAATGACCGGGCAGTTTTCTTCTGTGCAGCTAAAATTGAGTTCTGATGCTGTGAAACTTTTAAAGAAACACCAAGCCTTTTCAGTGCTGCTAAGTAGATTTTTAGTCTGGAGGTTCACTTTAAGGTGGCCAGACACTGGTTGATCTTCTTTACTTTGATCGATAATCATAACTAATAAACAAATTGAATGGATAAAAAATCGAGTTGTCATTTTGATGTAGAATCGATTCTTATCGGCCGATATTCGATCAAATTCTTACAATGAATCAATCGAGTTTGTCGAGTTATTTCAATTGCTGGAACAACATTATTTGATCTGATTCATCAGGGTGCTTATTTTGTGAACGAAAATAGTCTCCGATCGATTCAAGGTGGAAAAATAGAACAGAAATTAAGTGTATATGAAAAAAATCTATTCATGTTTGATCGATTCGTTTATTTTGAATCAATTCTAAGAATCGATGGGTCAATTGATCGTCCTATAATCGACCAGTGTGTGGCCAGTATAAGTCATCATTGAAGAGTTCTACTAAAGGCTAATCTGTCTTCTTTACAGGAGCAAGTATTACAGCTTTGAAGAGTTTCTGCTATCCTGGCACGACAGACTGAGGAAGCTGGATGAGCACACCACTATGTCTGTGAAGCTGCAGGCAGAGATAGACAGATATAAGGTACAGCATGCGAGATCAGCAAGCTTCTCTATCCAGCCAGCTCGGGTCTCGAGGCAGCAGATGGGCCTCTCTCTGAGTACAACTTACATGTGAATTTAATTGTGTTGTAAATGCGCAATTACTACTAATGGAATGGATCGAGAGCCTTTAATAGGGTAGTTCAGTCATTGAACTCAGCTGAATTTTTTTCCTTACAGTTACTGAATTTCAGCTCTAAAACACTTCGGTAGCGGGAGGGAGAGTGTTGTATTTATTTTTCTCTGATTGCAGTTAAGTGGCTAAAATTCATTACTTTCAGGCTGCATTTACTGAAACATCCCAGGAAAACAAAATATATAATAATAGTTGCAGTATTTGTATAGCGCCTTTCTCCTGTCGGACTCAAAGCGCTTGCGAGGCAGCCACTAGAGCGCACTCAGTAGGCAGTAGCAGTGTTAGGGAGTCTTGCCCAAAGCGCTCCTTACTGAATTAGTGGCTTACTGAACAGGCAGAGCCGAGATTCGAACCCAGGTCTCCTGTGTCAGAGGCAGAGCCCTTAACCAGTACACTATCCAGCCACTATAAGAAACCGTGGAATTCTATGTGGCCACAATAGTGATTTCCTGCTTCACATAGAAGCATATTTAAAGGCAACCTAAACTGAACTTCAAAAAAAGAGCTTATTTTACCTGGGGCTTCTACCAGTCCCCTGCAGCCACCTTGTGCCCACACAAACGGTCCTCTGCAGAGGCTTAGTTTTTTTTTTTTCGCCAAGTGGATAGCCAACTGCGTCTGAGTGGTCCTGGCCACGCGCGAACTCAGATCACACTCCCGCCGCCGGAATGCCTAGGATGCTCCTGACGATAGGAGCGGAATTGAGGATGCGTACAGCCAGGGCCGCGCAGGTACAGTGGCCATCGACTGGCCCAGTCACCAAAAAATTAAACTCCGGCACTGCAAGGGACCAGACGATTGTTCCGTGACAGCGCAGGCACAGGGCAGCTGCAGGGGACTGGTAGAAGCCCCAGTTAAGTTAAACTTTGTTTTTTCAGTTCAGTTTAGGTCCCCGTTTGCGTGTACCCAAGGTGACATGACGAGACAGATGTGTGTATGTACAGTGCCAAGCATACACTAGGCTTTGTGCCTTTTCTTCTTTTACTGTCTGAAAGAGTTAAACGTTCAGGTATGCACGTGACCGTTTCTCTCCAAACGTGTTAGGACTATAGTGTAATCCTTATTGATAAGTAATTACAGCCATAAAACTCCTCCTTGAAAGAGAACAGCTGCTAAGTGAAGGGGATAGACTAGAAAGGTCAATAGTAAGTGCATGGGACAGATAAGAAAGGTCAATAGTTCATATATTTTAGCTCTGGGACACTGAAAGACTGTATCGGTCATATGAGACAGTACAGCATTAAACCTAGTTTTTTAGCTTTAAAAAGGGGAAAAAACCTCTGGAATACTAAAAAGGTATTTTGTTAGGAGTAGGATAGATACAATTGTTTACGTCACTTTAAACCACATTTTGGGCACAAATTGTTCCTAGTGCTGTTTGAAGTAAAGAGTCACATGTTAATTTGGACACTGAGTGAGACTGATAGAAAATCGGTAATGTGCTCTTAGTCTACATAGTCTACATCAGTGGTCCTCAAACTAAAGCCCCCTGAGGCTGCATAGACTCTACATCTACATGCGGGTGTGCAACAGTATTTTGTTGTGGGTTTTTGGCACTGAGTTTAGCATGCATCTGCTATCCTAACAAAGCTTTTCTGATGATTTCTAATCCCTAATCTTAAAGGGGCACTATGGCGAAAAATTGTAAAATATAAAATATGTGCAAACATAGACAAATGAGAAGGTACGTTTTTTCCAGAGTAAAATGAGCCATAAATTACTTTTCTCCTATAATGCTGTCACTTACAGTAGGTAGTAGAAATCTGACAGAAGTGGTTTTGGACTAGTCCATCTCTTCATGGGGGATTCTTAACAAGGCTTTTATTCTTTATAAAGATATTCCCTAAAAAGGATTTAAACCATGATGCTGGCCAGCTTCCCTGCTCGCTACACAGTGTTTTGGCAGTTGGACAGAGCAACTGTCATTCACTAAGTGCTTTTGAAAATAAATAAATCCCTGAGAATCCCCTATAAAGAGATGGACTAGTCCAAAACCTGTCACTTCTGTCAGATTTCTACTACCTACTGTAAGTGACAGCAAAACAAGAGAAAAGTAATTTAGGGCTCATTTTACTCTGGAAAAAACGTACTTCTTATTTGTCTATGTTTGCACATATTTTAAATTTTTACAATTTTTCACCATAGTGCCCCTTTAAATCCCCCCTCCCCCTTCCCAGCCCAGTTGTCATGCTGGCTTTCAAAGTACCTTATATCACTGTGGATAGGCCAACTTTTTGACACCCAAATTTAGGTGTAAAGGGGGGTTTGCCTATCCAGGGTTGATATACCCCAGGTGATATGTTTGGGAGCCCCCTATGCAGAGTGCACTGCAGAACTACAGCATGTATAGCTGTCCTCACTCTGCGTCGCATCCTCTAGTATTCCTATCAACTTTCCCTACTGGTCACTAGAGCTCCATGCTCACTGCAGTCACATGACAGTGAACCTGGAGTTCTATAGGCCAATTCAGAAGCTGCAGCGGACACTGGAGGATGCAAGCCAGAGCAAGGATAGGGTCTGAAGAGTGTCAATACAGGAGACGATGGCTGCACATCGGCCAATCAGCAGGTCATAGCTTTTGTCCTAAAAGTGGGGAGAAATTGTATGCACAGGGGAGCTTATCTGTGGGTATATATGGTAATCACCCTGTAATGCACTGTAAAATATCCAGAGCTTGACTATATAATAGCCAAACACAAGTACTTTATGGAAGTATCGACTATATAATAGCCTGTGCTGGAATAAGTAATAGCCAAGCAATAAGGATTCCCTGCACCCCACCTCTAGCGAGTGCCATAATTACCTGTTATAAGTAAACACAGTACTGCTAGTGCGAAGGAGGGTCATGTATTGCTTGGCAGCCTCATGGCATCTATGAAAGTATAGAGAGGCTTTTCAAAGCCAGATCAGTGGACTGCATCAATGTGACTAGAGGAAAGTAGAACATACATTCACATCAGGGCCGGCGCTATCATAGAGGCAAAGGGGGCAACTGCCCCGGGGCCCCGACCTCTGCTGAGGCCCCCGCAGTGCCGACCCTGCTCTTTTCTGCCTGCTTCCTGGGGCCCTGCAAGTATAATAGCCATATAATTACCTATTAGTCCCGCCGGGTGAACGGACGGGCAGCGGCTGCACTTTGAGACACTCTGTCTCCCTCCCACTCTATGACCCGGTGTGTCATGTGTAAACACGCACCAGGTCATAGAGTGGGAGGGAGACAGAGTGTCTCAAAGTGCAGCCGCTGCCCATCCGCTCATCTGCCGGGACTAATAGGTAATTAATTATGGCTATTATACTTAAAGGGCCCGGGGAGCAGAGAGGTAATGGGGGGGGGGGGGGGAGAAGCTTTGCGCTGGGGGGCCCCAACTCTAGTTTGCCACATGGCCCCTTAGACCGGCCCCGATTCACATGGCCTGGGCTGCTCTTTCTATACTGCTGCGACTTGTCTGATACCGGAGTGTGAATGTTGATGAATGTCATCATTGCTGGTCTGTAGTGTTAATGGAGAATGTTGTTATGGAAGTCTGCTTCTCTTTCTTCAGATGGTGGTTCCAGTCCTGAAGTACGTACGTGGGGAGCACCTGTCCCAGGATCACTGGCTCGACCTCTTCAGACTTCTTGGACTTCCAAAGGGAACCACTTTAGAAAAATTGCTGTTCGGAGATTTGCTTAAAGTCTCTGAAATGATCATTTCCAAAGCAACAGAGCTTAAAGTGAGTATACTGTTGTGTGTATATATGCTGAGAGTGCAGGCCACGCGTGTGACGTGTGTTTATAGAGGCTGATGGACACATTTATGAGCTCCTGCATGCAGGAAAACCGACATGGATTGGGATTCTGGCAGACGTGTCATACACACATGGATACATAGAGCTAGACACATGCATATATCCTCATACATTCAGAGAGTTAGACGCGCACACAAATGTGAATTCTTGTATTCAGAGAAACAGACAAAAGATGCGAACATAGGCTCAGAGAATTCAGAGAAAAAGAACCACATTTAAATATGACGTACTCGGACAAAGACACACACACATATATACATATACAGTACCATGGACACGTGTTGTCCTCAGAAAGACAAACACACTGATATACACACACACACACACACACACACACACACACACACACACACACACACACACACACACACACGGACTTGTATTGAGAAAGACAGGCACACACATATATACAGGCTCATATATTCAGAAAAACAGACAAACACATATAGATGGACTTATATTCAGAAATACGAACAGATATATATATATACAGACTTATATTTAGAAAGACAGACACATACATATATACAGACTCATAGATTTGGAAAGACACACACACACACACACACACACACACCTATTCCGAAAGACAGACACACATTTATACACATTTATATTAAGAAAGACAGACACACATTTATACACATTTATATTAAGAAAGACAGACAGACATTTATACACATTTATATTAAGACACAAACACACACACACACACACACACGTTCAGAAAGACAGCCAGACACACACACACACACGTTCTGAAAGACAGCCAGACACACAAACACACACACACACACACACACACACACACACGTTCTGAAAGACAGCCAGACACACAAACAAACACACACACACACACACACACACACACACACACACGTACGTTCAGAAATACGGCCAGACACACACACACACACACACACACACACGTTCAGAAATACGGCCAGACACACACAAACACACACACACACACACACACACACACACACACACGTACGTTCAGAAATACGGCCAGACACACACACACACACACACACACACACACACACGTACGTTCAGAAATACGGCCAGACACACACACACACACACACACACACACACACACACACACACACACACACGTACGTTCAGAAATACGGCCAGACACACACACACACACACACACACACACACACACACACACACACGTTCACATTCAGAAAGACCGCCAGACACACACACACACACACACACACACGTTCACATTCAGAAAGACCGCCAGACACACACACACACACACATTCAGAAAGACCGCCAGACCCCCCCACACACACACACACGATCAGAAAGACAGCCAGACACACACACATTTGGACTCATATTCAGAAAGATTGATACCACAGAGGTATACAGGATTACATATTCAGACAGAAAGACGCACATACATATTCAGACTCCTATTCAGAGAGATAGACACACAAGTGTATACAGGCTCATATATTAGGAATGACATACACACACATACCGTATATATATATATATATATATATATATATATATATATATATATATATATATATATATATATATATATATATATATATATATATATATATATATATATATTATATTATAATATAGACTTGTTTTTGCAGGAAGACAGACACACAAATATACAGGCTCATACAGTCAGGAAGACAGACACAGATATATATACAGCATCATGTATTCAGAAAGGCAGACTCATATGCAGGTACATAATCATGTACAGTACTCAGAAAGACTGATGCACACATATGTACAAAATCATGTATGGGGAGGATGCACACATCTATACAAAATCATGTGTTCTGTCCACACACTCGCTCACACGTAGAAAAACGTGTTCTGACTGACACACACACACACTACACACACACCACATTCACACACACACACTGCATAACATGAACCCGGGGTCCATACAGATGTGTCTGCAAATTAAAGACAGAGACGTTCAGCTCCAGCTAGCTTAGGAAGTCTTCACAGAATAGGTTAATAAAAGCTTTGATGTTGGGTTGTAAATCCTTTATTGTAAATGCATAGAACATAAACTTAGAGTACAGCTTGTTCTAGTGGATTTTATACTAAAGCACTTATTTGCTCTCTCTTCAAATAAACAGCATGAAATAGGCCCGACGATCCCGAGCTTCTATGCTTTTTATTGCCAATGTACATTGAAGGATTTATCCAGAGGGAGCACTGCCTTCATATGCATTTCTTGTGTGCTCTGTACACTTTAGAGAGTGGTTAGAAACGACTGGATAGGTGAGAAGGAATCTCTGTTTCTGAGCGACACCATCTTACACCGCTTATTGGTTGGAGAGCAGAGTTGTAGTGTTGTCTCGCACACACTAAGGGATGAAATCCTTTTTATCCAGGGAGAGTGCTGCAGCTAGAAAAGAGGGATGACGTCCTCTATGCAGTATTCAAAAGAGTATACAGCTGGCACATCCTAATTAAATTTGTATTGGTTCCATGTAAAAGCATATGGCCAACGTTTTGGAGCCACGTAGGGCCCCTTTATCAAGGCAAGATTTCCTCGCAGGCAAAAATCTGTCTGCCGCTGTGCATAGGCTCTTGTAGGAGAAGTGGTAGTTGGGCTCCTCCAGACACTTGCGCATGGCGATGTGTATTCTTTTTTTTTTTTTTTTTTTTTTAATTTAACAAGTTTTATTGAAAGTTTTTGTTTTATAGTACAGCAATCAGTGCTAACCGCACTTTATAACATAACATAACATACAACTTTATGCCTCTTATTACTTCTACAGACATCTACAAACATGTATTGATACATCACGATTCCATCTACTATGGTCTTTTCTGTTATCCAGGCGGTTGGGGTTGATTCTCCTGGGTTTAATTTGGGGTTGTCTCTGCGGTAGTGCATGGTAGTGTCGCTGTGCTTACCTCTCCTGGTCTGTACCAGCGTACAGGGGGAGGCAGCTATAGAAGGTTCTGAGACTGGTTAACTATTCTGGGCTTCAATTGTCTTGTCTTAGTATTCTGCCTATTGCACTCTGCATTTGTTAACCTTGATGGGTGGGTCTAGCTTGTTGGTCAGGATTTAAGGGGTTGTGAATTTGAATCCTACTAATCCAGCCGCCTGGGAACTAGTTAACTTAACACACATTAACATACAAACACACATCAAAACAAGAACAAGATAATAGCTTGACACTGCTGTTGTTGATCTGGTTGTTGTTCCCTAGGTTTATTATTAAGTCTATGATTTATGCTGTGTACGGTTATCTATGGGGTTGTTTATTTAGCTTTGATAGGGTTGGTAATTCACCCGCCAGTTTTGGTTTTTACCAGGAGTAATGATCAGGGCTTTCTTCGGCCTTGCTATGGGAGGTAAAGCTTTTTAACCTATTCCCTCTGGCCAGGGGGGTAGGGAGTATGCAGCAGACACAGTAATAAGAGATCTGGACCTTATCCTGTGCTCTAGTAAGATGTTTTGTTCGCAGAGGCATTTCAGCTGAGCTAAGGATGGACTGTCTTCGGATTTCCAGTTTTGGAGGATAAGGGACCTAGCCGCTGCAAGGATATGGAAGGTGATTGGTCTGTGTGCCAGGTCTATCTCTTCCATTCCTATGTTGAGCAGAGCTAATGTCGGAGGTAAATCGTTGGATGTATGTGTAAGAGCTTGTATTAGTGACTGGACTTTTGACCAGAAGGACTCTATTATGGGGCATTCCCACAGAATGTGGGTTAGGGTGCCTACTTGGCCACTCTTCCGCCAGCATAGATGCGAGGTGGAGGGGTCAAAGGCTGCTAATTTCCTTGGCGTAATATACCACTTCAGGAAGACTTTCTGTAGAAGCTCCCAATGGGAAATGCATTTGGAAAGTTTAGAGGCTAAGTTAAATGCCGTACGGATCTGCCGGATGGAGATATTAGTGTTTAGTTCTGACTCCCATGATTTTATGTATTTGTTTAGGGCGTTATTACTATTTTCACCCATAATTAGTTGGTACCATTTTGACATTCCTCCTTTATTAGTGGTTGTATTGTTCAGTAACAGTAGAGTCTTAGATGGTAGTCTAGGGAATTTAGGTTTGTTAGTGGAGGACCAGTGTTTTAGTCTCAGGTACGTAAATATTTGATTATTGGGTAGGTTGTATTGCTTTTGTATGCTTCAGACCATCATGTGTGAAAAATGAGTGGGAGCCTTTTAACAGACCTAGGGGTTGTTGCACAAAATTGCAGTAATATTACTGTTACTTCGGGCAGTGTCCCGCAAGTTGCACTGCTAGCGGGACCCACGATACTCAAATAGCGTGAGCGTTGCCACAGTAACTATTGTTACGGATGGTAATGCTCGTTAGTAATGCATGTTACCGTAGCAATGCTCGTAGTACTAGAGTACCGCGGGTCGCACTAATAGCGTAACTCATGGAACACACTGCCGGTAGTAACAGTAATATTACCAGGCATGACAATATTACCACACTTTTGTGCATCAACCCCCATCTTCTCACAGATGCTTATTTCTTTTTCTTGGCACCTTTTTATATTTTTTTCACAACGCGTTACTGAGGATGCTGAACCATTCACATCACTCACTAGTGCACATTTATCAAGATGAGCACACGGAAGACTGGAGACAAATCTGAAGCAGGTGCTCAGAGCAACTAGTGAGGTTTCATGTGGTAAATGAATCAAAGATTCTGATTGGTTACCCTTGGCAGCTGTCCCACTTATGCTGCAATTTTTTGTGGTCTTGACTCACTAGATCTGCCCCTCTGTCTGTCACATAGCCACGTAGTCCAGTTTTCTTACCATACAGATCAGATGCCAGTCAGTCTATCAGTACAGTTTTGGAGACCTGAAACGTTCAATGAAGAATACATGATAGGCTCTTATTCCAGTCACTTTTTCCCAAGTTTTCTACCAGGACATAATTTTTTATCTTCTGTTAAAGTAACTTTTCAGTGCTTTGCAACTGACAATGTACCAAAAACTAGGTGAAAAAGTACTGTCAAAATTATTCTGAGTATTTTCTTCCTTATTGGTGCCTTAACCACTTAAGGACTGCAGTCATAAAACCCCTTAAGGACCAGAGCCTTTTTTTCCATTCGGACCACTGCAGCTTTCACGGTTTATTGCTCAGTCATACAACCTACCACCTAAATGAATTTTACCTCCTTTTCTTGTCACTAATACAGCTTTCTTTCGGTGCTATTTGATTGCTGCTGCGAGTTTTACTTTTTATTATATTCATCAAAAAAGACATGAATTTTGTCAAAAAAAATGACTTTTTTAACTTTCTGTGCTGACATTTTTCAAATAAAGTAAAATTTCCTATACACTTGAGCGCGAAAGTTATTCTGCTACATGTCTTTGATAAAAAAAAAAACATTCAGTGTATATTTATTGGATTGGGTAAAAGTTATAGCGTTTACAAACTATGGTGCCAAAAGTGAATTTTCCCATTTTCAAGCATCTCTGACTTTTCTGCGCACCTGTCAGGTTTCATGAGGGGCTAAAATTCCAGGATAGTACAAATCCCCCCCAAATGACCCCATTTTGGAAAGAAGACATCCCAAAGTATTCAGTGAGAGGCATGGTGAGTTCATAGAAGATTTTATTTTTTGTCACAAGTTAGCGGAAAATGACACTTTGTAACAAAAAAAAAAGTTTCCATTTCTTCTAACTTGCGACAAAAAAAAAATGAAATCTGCCACAGACTCACTATGCTACTCTCTGAATACCTTGAAGTGTCTACTTTCCAAAATGGGGTCATTTGTGGGGTGTGTTCACTGTCCTGGCATTTTGGGGGGTGCCTAATTGTAAGCACCCCTGTAAAGCCTAAAGATGCTCATTGGACTTTGGGCCCCTTAGCGCAGTTAGGCTGCAAAAAAGTGCCACACATGTGGTATTGCCGTACTCAGGAGAAGTAGTATAATGTGTTTTGGGGTGTATTTTTACACATACCCATGCTGGGTGGGAGAAATATCTCCGTAAATGACAATTGTTTTATTTTTTTTACACACAATTGTCAATTTATAGAGATATTTCTCCCACTCAGCATGGGTATGTGGAAAAATACACCCCAAAACACATTATACTACTTCTCCTGAGTACGGCGATACCACATGTGTGGCACTTTTTTGCACCCTAACTGCGCTAAGCGGCCCAAAGTCCAATGAGTACCTTTAGGATTTCACAGGTCATTTTGAGAAATTTCGTTTCAAGACTGCTCCTCACGGTTTAGGGCCCCTAAAATGCCAGGACAATATAGGAATCCCACAAATTACCCCATTTTAGAAAGAAGACACCCCAAGGTATTCCATTAGGAGGATGGTGAGTTCATAGAAGATTTTTTTTTTTTGTCACAAGTTAGCGGAAATTGATTTGAATTGTTTTTTTTCACAAAGTGTCATTTTCTGCTAACTTGTGACAAAAATAAAATCTTCTATGAACTCACCATACTCCTAACGGAATACCTTGGGGTGTCTTCTTTCTAAAATGGTGTCATTTGTGGGGTTCCTATACTGCCCTGGCATTTTAGGGGCCCTAAACCGTGAGGAGTAGTCTTGAAACCAAATGTCGCAAAATGACCTGTGAAATCCTAAAGGTACTCATTGGACTTTGGGCCCCTTAGCGCACTTAGGGTGCAAAAAAGTGCCACACATGTGGTACCGCCGTACTCAGGAGAAGTAGTATAATGTGTTTTGGGGTGTATTTTTACACATACCCATGCTGGGTGGGAGAAATATCTCTGTAAATGACAATTATTTGATTTTTTTTTACACATAATTGTCCATTTACAGAGAGATTTCTCCCACCCAGCATGGGTATGTATAAAAATACACCTCAAAACACATTATACTACTTCTTCTGAGTACGGCGATACCACATGTGTGACACTTTTTTGCAACCTAGGTGCGCTAAGGGGCCTAACGTCCTATTCACAGGTCATTTTGAGGCATTTGGATTCTAGACTACTCCTCACAGTTTAGGGCCCCTAAAATGCCAGGGCAGTATAGGAACCCCACAAGTGACCCCATTTTAGAAAGAAGACACCCCAAGGTATTCCGTTAGGGGTATGGTGAGTTCATAGAAGATTTTTTTTTTGTCACAAGTTAGCGGAAAATGACACTTTGTGAAAAAAAAAAACAATACATATCAATTTCCGCTAACTTGTGACAAAAAATAAAATCTTCTATGAACTCACCATACTCCTAACGGAATACCTTGGGGTGTCTTCTTTCTAGAATGGGGTCATTTGTGGGGTTCCAATACTGCCCTGGCATTTTAGGGGCCCTAAACCGTGAGGAGTAGTCTTGAACCCAAATGTCTCAAAATGACCTGTGAAATCCTAAAGGTACTCATTGGACTTTGGGCCCCTTAGCACAGTTAGGCTGCAAAAAAAGTGTCACACATGTGGTATCGCCGTACTCAGAAGAAGTAGTATAATGTGTTTTGTGGTGTATTTTTACATATAACCATGCTGGGTGGGAGAAATATCTCTGTAAATGACACATTTTTGATTTTTTTTTACACACAATTGTCCATTTACAGAGAGATTTCTCCCACCCAGCATGGGTATGTGTAAAAATACACCACAAAACACATTATACTACTTCTCCTGAGTATGGCGATACTACATGTGTGACACTTTTTTGCAGCCTAGGTGCGCTAAGGGGCCCAACGTCCTATTCACAGGTCATTTTGAGGCATTTGTTTTCTAGACTACTCCCTACGGTTTAGGGCCCCTAAAATGCCAGGGCAGTATAGGAACCCCACAAGTGACCCCATTTTAGAAAGACGACACCCCAAGGTATTCCGTTAGGGGTATGGTGAGTTCATAGAAGATTTTATTTTTTGTCACAAGTTAGTGAAAAATGACACTTTGTGAAAAAAACAATAAAAATCCAATTTCCGCTAACTTTTGACAAAAAATAAAATCTTCTATGAACTCATCATACACCTAACAGAATACCTTGGGGTGTCTTCTTTCTAAAATGGGGTCACTTGTGGGGTTCCTATACTGCCCTGGCATTTTACGGGCCCAAAACTGTGAGTAGTCTGGAAACCAAATTTCTCAAAATGACTGTTCAGGGGTATAAGCATCTGCAAATTTTGATGACAGGTGGTCTATGAGGGGGCAAATTTTGTGGAAACGGTCATAAGCAGGGTGGCCTCTTAGATGACAGGATGAATTGGGCCTGATCTGATGGATAGGAGTGCTAGGGGGGTGACAGGAGGTGATTGATGGGTGTCTCAGGGGGCGGTTAGAGGGGAAAATAGCTGCAATCAATGCACTGGGGAGGTGATCGGAAGGGGGTCTGAGGGGGATCTGAGGGTTTGGCCGAGTGATCAGGAGCCCACACGGGGCAAATTAGGGCCTGATCTGATGGGTAGGTGTGCTAGGGGGTGACAGGAGGTGATTTATGGGTGTCTCAAGGTGTGATTAGAGGGGGGAAATAGATGCAAGCAATGCACTAGCGAGGTGATCAGGGCTGGCGTCTGAGGGCGTTCTGAGGTGTGGGCGGGTGATTGGGTGCCCGCAAGGGGCAGATTAGGGTCTAATCTGATGGGTAACAGTGACAGGTGGTGATAGGGGGTGATTGATGGGTAATTAGTGGGTGTTTAGAGGAGAGAAGAGATGTAAACACTGCACTTGGGAGGTGATCTGATGTCGGATCTGCGGGCGATCTATTGGTGTGGGTGGGTGATCAGATTGCCCGCAAGGGGCAGGTTAGGGGCTGATTGATGGGTGGCAGTGACAGGGGGTGATTGATGGGTGGCAGTGACAGGGGGTGATTGATGGGTGATTGACAGGTGATCAGTGGGTTATTACAGGGAATAACAGATGTAAATATTGCACTGGCGAATTGATAAGGGGGGGGTCTGAGGGCAATCTGAGCGTGTGGGCGGGTGATTGGGTGCCCGCAAGGGGCAGATTAGGGTCTAATCTGATGGGTAACAGTGACAGGTGGTGATAGGGGGTGATTGATGGGTAAATAGTGGGTGTTTAGAGGAGAGAATAGATGTAAACACTGCGCTTGGGAGGTGATCTGATGTCGGATCTGCGGGCGATCTATTGGTGTGGGTGGGTGATCAGATTGCCCGCAAGGGGCAGGTTAGGGGCTGATTGATGGGTGGCAGTGACAGGGGGTGATTGATGGGTGGCAGTGACAGGGGGTGATTGACAGGTGATCAGTGGGTTATTACAGGGAAGAACGGATGTAAATAATGCACTGGCGAATCGATAAGGGGGGGTTTGAGGGCAATCTGAGCGTGTGGGCGGGCGATTGGGTGCCCGCAAGGGTCTAATCTGATGGGTAACAGTGACAGGTGGTGATAGGGGGTGATTGATGGGTGATTGATGGGTAATTAGTGGGTGTTTAGAGGAGAGAATAGATGTAAACGATGGATTTGGGAGGTGATCTGATGTCGGATCTGCGGGCGATTTATTGGTGTGGGTGGGTGATCAGATTGCCCGCAAGGGGCAGGTTAGGGGCTGATTGATGGGTGGCAGTGACAGGGGGTGATTGATGGGTGGCAGTGACAGGGGGTGATTGACAGGTGATCAGTGGGTTATTACAGGGAAGAACGGATGTAAATAATGCACTGGCGAATCGATAAGGGGGGGGTTGAGGGCAATCTGAGCGTGTGGGCGGGCGATTGGATGCCCGCAAGGGTCTAATCTGATGGGTAACAGTGACAGGTGGTGATAGGGGGTGATTGATGGGTAATTAGTGGGTGTTTAGAGGAGAGAATAGATGTAAACGATGGATTTGGGAGGTGATCTGATGTCGGATCTGCGGGCGATCTATTGGTGTGGGTGGGTGATCAGATTGCCCGCAAGGGGCAGGTTAGGGGCTGATTGATGGGTGGCAGTGACAGGGGGTGATTGACGGGTGATTGACGGGTGATTGACGGGTGATTGACAGGTGATCAGGGGGGATAGATGCATACAGTACACAGGGGGGGGGGGGGTCTGGGGGGGTCTGGGGAGAATCTGAGGGGTGGGGGGGTGATCAGGAGGGAGCAGGGGGCAGTTTAGGGACTAAAAAAAAAATAGTGTTGACAGATAGTGACAGGGAGTGATTGATGGGTGATTAGGGGGTTGATTGTGTGCAAATGGTGGTCTGGGGGGTGGGCAGGGGGGGGTCTGAGGGGTACTGTGGGCGATCAGGGGGCAGGGGGGGGGCAGATCAGTGTGTTTGGGTGCAGACTAGGGTGGCTGCAGCCTGCCCTGGTGGTCCCTCGGACACTGGGACCACCAGGGCAGGAGGCAGCCTGTATAATACACTTTGTAAACATTACAAAGCGTATTATACGCTTCCTATCCGGGGATCGTCGGGTTAACAACCCGCCGGCACTTCCGATTGGCCGGCGGGTTGACGTCGCGGGTGGGCGGAGCCTATTGCCGGTGGATGCGCGCGCATCCCAGCGCGCGATCCCCGGCCAGAGAGTGCCCCAGGACCTGACGCCAATCTGCGTTACGTGGTCCTGGGGCTGCCACTTTGCCGCCGCCAATATGAAGTAGGCGGTCGGCAAGTGGTTAAAGAGACACTGAAGCGAAAAAAAAAATGATGATATTATGATTTGTATGTGTAGCACAGCTAAGAAATAAAACATTAAGATCAGATACATCAGTGTAATTGTTTCCAGTACAGGAAGAGTTGAGAAACTCCAGTTGTTATCTCTATGCAAATAAGCCATTAAGCTCTCCGACTAAGTTAGTCATGGAGAGGGCTGTTATCTGACTTTTATTATCTCAACTGTAAGTGAACTGTTTACTTTTTCTCTGCTAGAGGAGAGGTCATTACTTCACAGACTGCTCTGAAAGACTCATTTTGAATGCTGAGTGTTGTGTAATCTGCACATATTATAGAATGATGCAATGTTAGAAAAAACACTATATACCTGAAAATAAAAGTATGAGAATATTTTCTTTGCTGCTAATCTTCTAGTAATTATTCATAGTACACAACCAATTCACTATATCATATTTTTTTCGCTTCAGTGTCTCTTTAAAAGGCATTTAATCAATATGGTTTAAAAATATCACCTAAGCGAAACATTACGGCGCACTCACACTACAACCCAAATGCAGCAGATGCAATAACTGTGCGGTAAACACATCTGATGCACTGACCACGCCCACATTACCTGCCATTTCCATCCCCTGTGATTGGATCACCACCCGTCCATTGTGCCATCCGCCACTTCTCCCCTCGCCCGTGCCATCCCCACTCCTCTACCACTCATCCCGAAGACCAGGAGGTACGAAGCTTCCTTGTTGGAAAGTAAATAAAATCAGTGTGAATCCTACTTAGCAACAGGAAAGATTCTTATTGTTCCACCATGAACAAATGAGAAATTTCCTGTTCCCGTGGCATTTCCATTGTTTTTTAAAAAACAATGAGGTGCTCTATGCTTCTTCTGGTCACAGATCCCCTGCAGTGGACCCGAGCGGCGGCGGCAGAGCTGAAAATCCACGGTACAGGTGAGCTTATTTTAGGTTCTGAGAAGCCTAGTGTGAACGGACACCGTCCATTCTCGTACGCTTACTTTGCTGCACGATTGCGTTAGGTTTGCGGAAAAATGCAGTAGGTCAGGATGGGCCCTTAAGAGAAAAAGTGAAGGCCCATAGACTCCACTGAAACTGTACTGTTGGTGAAATTTGATCCCAAGAGCCTAGGGCTGAGAGGCAGGAGTGCTAACTACTGTGTGGTCCTTGTTAGAGACTGATAGAAAATGAGGTTATCCCACCATTATTTGTATCCACTTCGCAATCAGAACAAACAGTTGATTAACATATGTTTCTTCTTTATATTGCTGCATTCAAATTTTTCCCGCTCTTATCAGGATCTGAATAGCCGAGCCCAAGGAGAAATAACAATCCGAGAAGCCCTGCGGGAGCTGGACATATGGGGTACTGGTGCAGTGTTCACCTTAACCGATTATGAGGACAGCCATAAGCGAACAATAAAGTTGATTAAAGATTGGAAAGACATTGTTAATCAGGTGGGGGACAACCGCTGCCTCCTACAGTCTCTGAAGGACTCTCCCTACTACAAAGGCTTCGAGGATAAAGTATCCATCTGGGAGAGGAAACTGGCAGAACTGGATGAGTACCTCCAAAACCTCAATCAGATCCAGAGGAAATGGGTCTATTTGGAGCCTATCTTTGGTCGAGGGGCACTTCCAAGAGAAGAAGCTCGATTTAATAGAGTCGATGAAGATTTCCGGTATGTAGCGACATTTTTGCCAATGTCAATCAACCGTGAGCCACACTCAGGAATACCGCCAGGGAGAGTAAAAGGATAAATTACATTAAAGGGAACCTTTACTTAGGGGATAAAAAAACGAGTTTTACTTACCTGGTGCTTCTACCCGTGCCTGCGCTTTCACTAAGTGTCCCTCCAGTCCCCCCCAGCACCCCTCTTCTGGACGGCTGACTAGTGAGTCGACGGGCCACTGTGCATGCGCGGCCGAGGCTGTGTGCGTTCTTGATCAAGCTCCTGTTGGCGGGAGTGCTCTGCGCAGTAGAGTTTTTTTTCCTACTGTGCATGTGTAGAGCAATCCCATCTATGGGAGCGCGATAAGGGCTGCGCATCAAGGTGGCAGGGGATGATGTGGGGTACCGGTGGATCGCTAAGTGAGGGTGCAGGCACAGGGCGGTTGCAGGCGGCTGGTAAAAGCCCCAGGTAAGTTAAACTCGTTTTTGAACCTTAACCGAGTGGGGAAAAAAAGTTTCACTTACCTGGGGCTTCCCCCAGCCCTCTGGAGACGTCCTGTGCCCGCGCCATCCTGTAACGTTGCTCCGGTCCCTGCCGCTAAATGTAGTTTTCCAGTGCGCCTGCGCGTCCCTGACCGCGTGCATCCCTCGATTGAGCTCCCATCTCTGGCTGTCCTGGGAAACTGGAGCGTGATCAAGGGACGCACAGGTGCACTGGTCCGACGAAAACGAAACTTAGTGGCGGCGGGGGACTGGAGTATCGTTACAGGACGGCAAGGGCACAGGACGTCTCCAGGAGGCTGGTGGAAGCCGCAGGTAAGTGAAACTTTTTCCCCCCCAAAGGTTCACTTTAAACTCTCAACCGCTTTATAAGTATCTATAACATATCTCAGAACTATACAGCCGATGTTGTAGCATCCCTTTAATATCTTTTCAGGCACGTGCTCAGCTTGTCAGACTTTTCATTTTCCATTTTGCTGAGGTTGCTGAATTTACAGTTTTTCAGGGCTTTCTCGTAATAAGCTGTAATATATACGGCAAGTGGGTAGAAGACATTCCCCTTGTGTTTAATATGAGTAAATTCCTGACAGTGACACGCTAGATCTACCGGTATGTCTCTTCACAGAGCTTGTTATGCTGCCTGATGGAAACTTATTTTCCTGCACTGCATAAATCTAGACAAGGGTGGGTCTATGGGAATTTCAAATGACTACCTTCCCATATATTATGTTATACAGTTTATGCACAGCAGTATTCCTGCATTTTTGAGAGTTTGCTGCCTTCTTTTACTTGTTTTGACTATATGTAAAAGTCCTGTTTGCCTACTTGCAGCATCATAATCATGGCTTGCATTCTATAATTAATCATTTATCTACTTTGGGCAGCATGGTGGCATAGTGGTTATGGCTCTTGCCTTGCAGCGCTGGGTCCCCAGTTTCGAATTCCAGTCAGGGCACTATCTGCATGGAGTTTGTATGCTCTCCCCGTGTTTGTATGGGTTACCTTCGGGCAATCCGGTTTCCTCCCACATCCCAAAAACCTACAGATAAGTTAATCGGCTTCCCTAAGTTATTTGTAAACTATGATGGACATATGACCTTGGCAGGCATTAGATTGTGAGCCCCTCTGAGGAAAAGTTAAATGATTATTATTATTATTTTTATTTATTGTATTTATAAAGCACCAACCTATTACGCAGCGCTGGACAATAAATAGGGATACATACATTGCAACAAGGAGTGACAGACAGAGAGGTAGCAAACGGTTATACAATATAGCACAAGGTTATACATACAATCAGGGTATAAAATGCGGTTTACAGAGACTCTGCAAAACAAGTACGAGTTAATCCATGAGAAGGGTGTAATTGCTGGGGTAGTAAAATTAAGGACACACTAAGGGAGGGGGGAGGCCCTGCCAAGGCTTACAATCTAAAGGGTGGGGGGGACACATAAGGTAGGACTGTGGAAAGGGTGATTGACAGAGAGTTACAGTGTGGTAGATGTGGGTTAGGCTATTTTAAAGAAATGTGTTTTGAGGGCTTGTTTTAAGGTGTTGAAGGAAGGAGCGAGTCTGAGGGGGAGTGGAAGGGAGTTCCATAGGGTCGGGGCAGCTCTTGAGAAGTCTTGTAAGTGTAAGTGATACTCTTTACAGCACTGCAAAAAATGTTGGCACTAGGGATGGTCGATGAGAATCAAATCATTTCGAGCTAATGCAGGACCAATTGAATTTTACCTCAGCAGGATTTGATTGGTTCTTGTTCAAGCTGCATGCATTGGCATACAAAATGTGAGGTATGCTGCATCAACTTGTTATTATTTCCCCATCTCATTGACCATCCCTAGTCAGTATTCTAGAAATACTAAAATTATAATACTTGTATCACTGTATGTTCCTCTTGTATAGCTATGATCTACACTCACTAGCCACTTTATTAGGTACTTCTTGCCAGTACCGGTTTGGATCCCCATTTTTCCTTCAGAATTGCCATAGTTCTTTATGGTATAGATTCAGCACAGTGTTGGAGACATTCCTCTGAGATTTTGGTCCATATTGACATGATTGCATCCTGCAGTTGTTGCATGTTTGTTGGCTGCACATCCGTGATGCAAATCTCTTGCTCCACCACATCCCAAAGGTGCCTTATTGGATAGAGTTCACAATGTCTAGATGCATAAATGCGTTGAGTTGCTGCCATGTGATTGGCTGATTAGCTATTTATGTTAACAATCAATGGAACAGGTGTACCTAGTAAAGTGGCCAGTGAGCGTATATTGTCTATATTGTATTTTACACAGCGGTTTAGAAGCTGGCACTTTAAATATATAAAATAACTATTGTGATCACTTTTATCAGTACTCTTCTGTCTTGCAGATCTATTATGTCAGATATAAAAAGGGACAATAGAGTGACGATGTTGACATCCCGCGTTGGAATTAGAAACTCCTTGATTACTATACTAGACCAGCTTCAGAGATGCCAGAAGTCCCTGAACGAGTTCCTGGAGGTATAATGTGCTGCTGGTACACACTTTATCTGTGGGATGTTTTTATCATCTGATTCATTGGTTCATGAATATTTTTTTTTTTTAATGAACAGGAGAAGCGGTCAGCTTTCCCTCGGTTTTATTTTATTGGAGATGATGATCTGTTAGAAATACTGGGCCAGTCCACCAACCCAGCTGTCATCCAGTCTCACCTCAAGAAACTGTTTGCTGGTAAACTTTATACTTGTATTGTGTTATATAAAGCTTTTGATTTAGTTTTTCTGGGTTTTTCTTTTTTTAAAGTGGATCCGAGATAAACTTTTACTCATTGCATAATTGTGTTCCTTTCATATAGTTTATTGGGCATTCCTCAAGCCAAATACTTTTTTTTGTTTTGCTTTAATATTCTAATTCCCTATAAACTAAACAAGTCTCGCCCCTCCAGCTCCTTTTGTGCCTTGGCACTGTAGCAAGGGCTTATGGGAGCTCAGTCTGGGCAGGAGGAGGAGGTTACTAGCCATTGATTTCAGAGGCAGAGGGGAGGAGGAGAGGGGACTGAATTTACACACAGGCAAGCTGATAGCATCTCCAACCCTCAGCCTTTGACAATGTGACAAACAGAACATGGCTGCCCTCATTGTATCACTGGAATAAATAATCATAAACTTTTAAAGTTGTTTGCAGCTAGATCTGCTGTTTAAACTTTAGATAAGATATATAGACAAGTTACTTGTTATAGTTAGTTTTTCATCTCGGATCTGCTTTAGCCTGCATTTACCCTTATACACCTTATTTTATACCAAATTAAACATTTAAATCAGACCCAGAATTTTGCCCAGGAAAGAATGAAAAGACTTAAGTACACATATAGTTGCTCAACACATTCACTTTTCTGTGTTTTGTGTTTTAGGCAGATAAAGTTATCAGCACCTGTGAATAGACCACAGGAGGGCTCTGCCAAGGCATTTCTCCATAGAGTGAACACTGAGGCCTAACCCTTTCAGTGTGCTCTGCAAGAGTGCAAACAAGTAAAACGTCAATTTTTTATGCTGTGGCTAATCTTTTAGACTCTAAATTGTTGTTCCCCAACCCTGTCCTCAAGGCCCACCAACAGTGCATTTTTTTGTGGAAATCCACAGAGGTAGTTAATCAGCTCTGCTGAGACTCTAATTATCTCACCTGTGTATGTTTGTGGTTTTCTGCAAAACATGTACTGTTGGTGGGCCTTGAGGACAGGGTTGGGGAACTATGTTTTAGAGCAGGGAGTTTAGTTCCATTGTAAACGGGTATAAAATAGGTGGCCCAGGCTCCCAAGCAAAATTATCGTGGTGGGGCCCCCTGCACTTCCCAACATGGACGGTCCATTGCACTTCCCGTGTCATGGCCGTTCGTGCTCACAACCCCCGTAGTGGCCAGCACCTTGTGCAAAGTAAGCACAGGGAACGCTGGGACTTCCACAGGGTCTCACAAGAGCACTGGAGGAAGTGGCACTCTATTGTACGCTGTGCTGCCCTGTACAGCAGGGAACTTACATGACCCGACATCATGACCAACTCTGTCCCTCACTTCAATGCTGCCTACATACTTGTACATATAAGGAATTGGCACATGCGCAGCATGTAGGTGGCATTGCCAGTGCATAACTAATAGACAATAACAAAAACAGATGTCACAGATTTGTCTACCGGAATTTACTTCTTTTCTTATCTGCATATGACTTCAGTGTTGCTGATCAACTACCAAATATGTAATTTTCCTGTTTTATAACTAGGAGTGAATAGTGTCGACTTCGATGCAGATTTCAAGCATATAGTTGCCATGAAATCTCTGGAAGGGGAGGTGGTTCCTCTGAAGAACAAGGTCCTGGTGTCTACTGATGTAGAGGTAAGGCTCGAACATGGGAACTGTCACAGGACTAACTCTCTAAGAGCTGTATTGTTTATAGTGGGATGAAAGCTGTCCATGTTGTCTGTTTTAATCATTCAGATTCCATTTTAACAGACCATCTGAGAGCGCGAAATACTTGCAACAAAGTCCATGTGTTAGCTTCTTATACCTCTCAGAGATGTTATTGGTGGTATTGTGTCTACAGTTTTCATTCTACCTGTTCCTTATGCGGATTCTCAGATTCTCTCATGTAAAATTTAGAGTGAACAATTTTTATTGTTTTATAACAAGAAGAAAACCATACAAAACATACAGACATCCCGTACGCTTTCCGACCCCAACCCATCAGTCTTAAGCTCAACACACACCATACAATCTTGGCTGTACAGATTTACCAAATCTATGTAGTATAAGGGCCAACAGATTGAAAATACCTTGAATGATTGATCGGATAAGCTCTTATACTACATGAAAGTGGTAAGATTGAACAACCTAGATTGTATGGTGTGTGTTGAGCCTTAGAGTCCCGGGCCAAAGCCCAAAGTTCTTGATCAGCATCAGAGAGCATCATAGCAAAGTACATCGAAAGTATTCAATCAAAGAGAGTACAAATCAGTACAAAACGTGTATACCGTTCCATGCAGAAGAATTACAGATCAATCTTAAATTTAGATATCCAGCAGGTCCATATTTTATAGAATTTCTTTTTGGAGCCCCTGTTCTCATAAACACCTTTATATATTGGTAAGTCATTATTAACTGAGGTTATAAAGTCATGTAGCTTGGGAGGATTAGCATTTTTCCAGTTCAAAGTGACTTGTCTTCTGGCATAAAATAATAATAGCCTAACCAAAAATAATCTGCGTTCAGAGAGGTTTTTGGTACCAAAAATACCTAATAGCATGCTCTTGGAGGTGGGGGGGGGGGGGGACAGAGGGTCCCACAAGGTCAGTGATCACTGTATATACTGCTTCCCAATACAGCCCTCTCATGTAAAATGAATTAAGAAGCAGAAGTTAGGACAAGGTTTTCTCGTAATGGATGTGCATTACCAATATACTTCAATTGTGTGATGGGAATTCTGATAGTAAAATATGGGAAAATGTCACCAATATTTTACCATTGCCAAACCTAACCCCTATTCTTACACAAGCCTTCCCTCTACCTATGCCTTACCTTAACCAGCCCCCCCATGATGCCTAATTAATCCTCCACTTATGCCCTAGGGCCCTTTCCCACTAGCTAATGCATGCTCAAATTAGGCACTGCACATAAGTGTGAAAAGGCCCTAACCCTATCGGACCCCCCTGGTCCTAACCTTAAGCTACCTCTCCTCACCAATCGATGCTAAAGCCAAATTAAAAATACAAGATTTCAGAAATAAAATCTATTTTCTAAACTATAATAATAAATAGCAGCCTTTTTTCAGCTGCATGATGACAAATATAAAATATTTTACATTTATTGGAGGAACCCCTCCCTTCCTTTCATATTGCCGAGACAGAATCCGGCAAACTGGTGGAGTAGGTGGTGTTTGGCAAAGGAGGAATTGCTAATGGCTGCCCCCAGTATATTCCTAGTTATGAAAAGAGAAGGGTGAAAAGCATGCACTGAAATGCTCATAGGCTTGAAGGAGTGTTTATTTATCTTTGTATGTGTCAGAGTGGTGCTACTAAATATTTTGAATTGAAACATTTTTTTGTTTTGGGTCCGCTTTAACCCTAACCTACCCACTGATAGCCAGACCGCCTTCACCGTTGTACATAAAAAAATAACGGGTGCCTAAGGGTCCATGTTAATATAGGTAATTAAAGGAAATTTGGGACCCCGTGCCACCTGCTATGCAGACTGTAGCTACAAATAGTGGATAATTCGCACCCATAATTACCAATATTAACATGGGTGCCTATGGTGGGCCCAAACTTCAGTAGTGCCTCTGGTGCCCATCGCCATGATTTTTGAGAGGTATAGGAAGCCAATGACTGATCAAGCTTCCTGGCACCTCCCCAGAACTGAATGAAGCAATTGAAATAACACAGTCTGTGAAATCTGGCAAACACAAATGCCCCTCTTGTAGCTACCCCTGACAAGGTGATTGTGGTGTTTGTGTCACACAGGTCTGGCTGAGTAGCTTGGCCTCCCAGATGAAGTCCACATTACAGACGCTACTTGTGGAGTGCCTGGCTGCTGGGAAGAAGTCTCAAGGAACCATTGACCCTCTCCGCTTTCCTTCCCAGGTAATATATTTTTTATTTTTGGTTGCAACTTTCACCTTAAAATCCCTCCTACTTTACTTAGAAAAATGTATTTCTCATGTACAATTGGGGTGTGACAGGGATATGTTTTAGAGTTTCTTTTACTTGGCTCCAAAAGTTGTGTGGTATAAATATGTTGTATGTAGAGATCTCTTTGACTGGCCTCTCTTCCCTTAGATTCTGTGTCTAGCTGAACAGATTCAGTTCACAGAAGATGTGGAGAATGGCATTCACTCTCACAATCTGCATGAAGTGGAAGTGGAGCTTGCTGCTAAACTGGAGCACTACACCAGCATTGATGACACTTCTGCTTCAGGTATGAGGAGTTCCTTTTCATAAAGCAGCTTGGAAATGTACTGAGTATCCTAGTTAATGATGTATTGTGAGATTTTCCTGATCAGTGCTTTAAAGTAGTCCTCTGGCCAAATAATTTGACAGCAATTTATATGAGCCATTAAGGTAGGCTTGACCTATTGCTCAGGACACAAGGTAAACGCAGAAAAATTCACTCTGTGTATTTAGAGAGAGGGGCCTGTCTAATCTCCCCTCATCTTCAAGTAATCACAAGTGTAATTTGAGCCCTCAGCTGTGTCAGCACATACATTTGGCAGTCTCTGCAGACACAACTAATATGTAAACACAGAATGTTAACCCTTTGTCTTCTTCCATGAAAGCAGGAAGTAGATACACTACAGAATTTCAGCCACCATTGATTACTTTTCCAGTTCATCAATATTGACAAGTTGTATTGAGCTCTGGTGTATTTTGGTATTTATGTTAGGTGGTTTAAGTTTAAGAAAAAAAAAAACAATCTCATGTTGGAGATTGCTTAGTTGCCTAGCCTTATCTCTTAAAAACCTCCTGATGAAAGGATGGGGAAAAGATTTTTCATGAACTTTCATGATGGCTGCGATGTGTTTAAACACAGTGAGCATAAATGGCCTGAGTCCGACCATGAACAGCATTGCCAACTATATAAACATAAAGCAATACTTATTAGGAAGGAATAATGAACAGTGGATGGTACACGCCAATAATGCACAAAGTCATATTTTAATGCAAAATTGTGTACATTTTATTTATCAAAAAGGATATATTAAAAATCGTTCAATCTTTATCCCCCCATTACCAACCCCACGCTCAGGTAGCACATCCCTCCCCCCACACACAATCCAATCATACTACAGCAAAGCATGCAATCAAGATGAAATGAGATGCACCTATATGAGAATGCTTATATAAACACAAAGGGCTCGATTCACAAAGCGGTGCTAACCCAGTTAGAGACTTTAGGCGTGATAACCATTGCGCCACGCTGATGAAAAGCCAGTTTAGGCATGATAAACTTAGGCATGATAAGCTTAGATCGCGCGCAAAGTCCGGCACGCAAAGCAGCGCCATTAAACTCTATGCGAAGTGCACAAGACTTTGCTAGCGCAAAACTTTTGATAAGCTGTGCACTGCGGTGCTAACCCAGTTGGTGCTTAAACTTATCACGCCTAAACTTATCACACCTAAACTTATCACGCCTAGACTTATCACGCCTAGACTTATCACACCTAAACTTATCACGCCTAAACTTATCACGCCTAAACTTATCACGCCTAAACTTCTCATGCCTAAACTTATCACGCCTAAACTTATCACACCTAAACTTATCACGTCTAAACTTATCACACCTAAACTTCTCATGCCTAAACTGATCACGCCTAAACTTATCATGCCTAAACTTATCGTGCCTAAACTGAGTTTAGGCGTGATAAAGGGCTTTTCACCAGCGTGCTAACTGTTAGCACCGCTTTGTGAATCAGGCCCAAAGGCTCACACAGAAGCCAGGAGACAGATGCACTTAAACTGATCACTGTTCATTTGTTCTGGTGTCTATTGTAAGCAAATTGGGAGTGAATTATCAAAACAATCGCAAAATACAGCAGTTGCCCTGAACCACCAGGTTTCAGATTGAAAATGCAGCACAGGTTTTAATTGGTTGCTTTGGCCATCTGCCCTGCCATCGTTTCAGTTTTTCTTGATAAATTAGCGCCATTTTCTCTCACCTTTCGAGAGTTCATACTGTCTTCTGTAGTTTGAGTGTTCCCTGGATATTTGACTACCCCAGGGCCACAGCTGGTAAGAGTTTATTCAATGATTTGATTGAATCTGCTATTCCAATTAACTTTTTTCATTATTGTAGAGGAATCGGGGATCCTGGAACTGAAGCTGAAGGCTCTGATCTTGGATGTTATCCATAACATTGATGTAGTCAAACAGTTACTCCAGGCTCAGGTCCACAGCACTAGCGATTGGGCATGGAAGAAGCAGCTGCGGTTTTATATGACCTCCAGCAAGTGTTATGCACAGATGGTGGATGCTGAGATTGAATACACATATGAATACCAGGTATTTCTTTACCTTACAGTGGCAGCTCCTGTTCTTACTATATTCTACTGTGAACCCTTGTCTGGTTTGTGTGACAGTCAGTGTTTGATGGGGAGCACATAGGTAGTTAAGCATTGGAATATGTATCTCATGGATCATTAGAGCAGAGTAGTGGATGGATAGTATAAGGGCTCTGCCTCTGACCCAGGAGACAAGGGGTCGCATCTCAGCTCTTCCTGTTCAGTAAGCCAGCACCTATTCAGTAAGGAGTCCTTGGGCAAGACTCCCTAGAGCCTCATCTACATGGTACCATCAGATCGTCTCTATTAGACAGATATATTTCCAACCAGTCAGATCTGATTGCTTTAGATTTTTCAATAGATTTTGGGTACTTATCAAAGCAAAATCTATCGCAAAATTGATCTGAAACAATTTGGACGTCTACACACGATGCAATTTCTTATTAGATCTATCTAATAGATCAGTCTGTCTGATGAACAATTGTACCGTGTAGGTGAGGCTTAACACTGCTACTACCTAAAGAGCGCTCCCTAGTTGCTGCAGCTCTGGTGCTTTGAGTCCACCAGGAGAAAAGTGTGATAGAAATGTTGTCTTGTTTTGTCTATTAATGGGTTTAACCACTTGAGGACCACAGTCTTTCTACCCCTTAAGGACCGGCCACTTTTTTTCCATTCAGACCACTGCAGCTTTCACGGTTTATTGCTCGCTCATACAACCTACCACCTAAATGAATTTTGGCTCCTTTTCTTGTCACTAATAAAGCTTTCTTTTGGTGCTATTTGATTGCTCCTGCGATTTTTACTTTTTATTATATTCATCAAAAAAGACATGAATTTTGGCAAAAAAATGATTTTTTTAACTTTCTGTGCTGACAATTTTCAAATAAAGTAAAATTTCTGTATACATGCAGCGCGAAAAATGTGGACAAACATGTTTTTGATAAAAAAAAAACCATTCAGTGTATATTTATTGGTTTGGGTAAAAGTTATAGCGTTTACAAACTATGGTGCAAAAAGTGAATTTTGCCATTTTCAAGCATCTATGACTTTTCTGACCCCCTGTCATGTTTCATGAGGGGCTAGAATTCCAGGATAGTATAAATACCCCCCAAATGACCCCATTTTGGAAAGAAGACATCCCAAAGTATTCACTGAGAGGCATAGTGAGTTCATAGAAGATATTATTTTTTGTCACAAGTAAGCGGAAAATGACACTTTGTGACAAAAAAAAAGAAAAAAAAAAAGAATCCATTTCTTCTAACTTGCGACAAAAAAAAAATGAAATCTGCCACGGACTCACCATGCCCCTCTCTGAATACCTTGAAGTGTCTACTTTCCAAAATGGGGTCATTTGTGGGGTGTGTTTACTGTCCTCGCATTTTGGGGGGTGCTAATTTGTAAGCACCCCTGTAAAGCCTAAAGGTGCTCATTGGACTTTGGGCCCCTTAGCGCAGTTAGGCTGCAAAAAAGTGCCACACATGTGGTATTGCCGTACTCAAGAGAAGTAGTAGAATGTGTTTTGGGGTGTATTTTTACACATACCCATGCTGGGTGGGAGAAATATCTCTGTAAATGACAATTTTTTCATTTGTTTTACACACAATTGTCCATTTACAGAGTTATTTCTCCCACCCAGCATGGGTATGTGTAAAAATACACCCCAAAACACATTGTACTACTTCTCCCGAGTACGGCGATAGAATCCTCTATGAACTCACCATACTCCTAACGGAATACCTTGGGGTGTCTTCTTTCTAAAATGGGGTCATTTGTGGGGTTCCTATACTGCCCTGGCATTTTAGGGGCCCTAAACCGTGAGGAGTAGTCTGGAAATCAAATTCCGCAAAATGACCTGTGAAATCCTAAAGGTACTCATTGGACTTTGGGCCCTTTAGCGCAGTTAGGGTGCAAAAAAGTGCCACACATGTGGTATCGCCGTACTCGGGAGAAGTAGTACAATGTGTTTTGGGGTGTATTTTTACACATACCCATGCTGGGTGGGAGAAATAACTCTGTAAATGGACAATTGTGTGTAAAAAAAATCAAAAGATTGTCATTTACAGAGGTATTTCTCCCACCCAGCATGGGTATGTGTAAAAATACACCCCAAAACACATTGTACTACTTCTCCGGCAATACCACATGTGTGGCACTTTTTTGCACCCTAACTGCGCTAAAGGGCCCAAAGTCCAATGAGTACCTTTAGGATTTCACAGGTCATTTTGCGAAATTTGATTTCCAGACTACTCCTCACGGTTTAGGGCCCCTAAAATGCCAGTTCAGTATAGGAACCCCACAAATGACCCCATTTTAGAAAGAAGACACCCCAAGGTATTCCGTTAGGAGTATGGTGAGTTCATAGAGGATTTTATTTTTTGTCACAAGTTAGTGGAAAATGACACTTTGTGAAAAAAACAATAAAAATCAATTTTCCGCTAACTTTTGACAAAAAATAAAATCTTCTATGAACTCACCATACTCCTAACGGAATACCTTTGGGTGTCTTCTTTCTAGAATGGGGTCATTTGTGAGGTTACTATACTGCCCTGGCATTTTAGGGGCCCTAAACCGTGAGGAGTAGTCTTGAAACCAAATGTCGCAAAATGACCTGTGAAATCCTAAAGGTACTCATTGGACTTTGGGCCCCTTAGCGTACTTAGGGTGTAAAAAAGTGCCACACATGTGGTACCGCCGTACTCAGGAGAAGTAGTATAATGTGTTTTGGGGTGTATTTTTACACATACCCATGCTAAGTGGGAGAAATATCTCTGTAAATGACAATTGTTTGATTTGTTTTACACACAATTGACCATTTACATAGAAATTTCTCCCACCCAGCATGGGTATGTGTAAAAATACACCCCAAAACACATTATACTACTTTTCCTGAGTACGGCGGTACCACATGTGTGACACTTTTTTGCAGCCTAGGTGCGCTAAGGGGCCCAACGTCCTATTCACGGGTCATTTTGAGGCATTTGTTTTCTAGACTACTCCTCGCGGTTTAGGGCCCCTAAAATGCCAGGGCAGTATAGGAACCCCACAAGTGACCCCATTTTAGAAAGAAGACACCCCAAGGTATTCCGTTAGGTGTATGGCGAGTTCATAGAAGATTTTATTTTTTGTCACAAGTTAGTGAAAAATGACACTTTGTGAAAAAAACCCAATAAAAATCAATTTCCGCTAACTTTTGACAAAAAATAAAATCTTCTATGAACTCGTCATACACCTAACAGAATACCTTGGGGTGTCTTTTTTTCTAAAATGGGGTCACTTGTGGGGTTCCTATACCGCCCTGGCATTTTACGGGCCCAAAACCGTGAGTAGTCTGGAAACCAAATGTCTCAAAATGACTGTTCAGGGGTATAAGCATCTGCAAATTTTGATGACAGGTGGTCTATGAGGGGGCGAATTTTGTGGAACCGGTCATAAGCAGGGTGGCCTTTTAGATGACAGGTTGTATTGGGCCTGATCTGATGGATAGGAGTGCTAGGGGGGTGACAGGAGGTGATTGATGGGTGTCTCAGGGGGTGGTTAGAGGGGAAAATAGATGCAATCAATGCACTGGGGAGGTGATCGGAAGGGGGTCTGAGGGGGATCTGAGGGTTTGGCCGAGTGATCAGGAGCCCACACGGGGCAAATTAGGGCCTGATCTGATGGGTAGGTGTGCTAGGGGGTGACAGGAGGTGATTGATGGGTGTCTCAAGGTGTGATTAGAGACGGGAATAGATGCAAGCAATGCACTGGCGAGGTGATCAGGGCTGGGGTCTGAGGGCATTCTGAGGGTGTGGGCGGGTGATTGAGTGCCCTAGGGGCAGATAGGGGTCTAATCTGATAGGTAGCAGTGACAGGGGGTGATTGATGGTTAATTAGTGGGTGTTTAGGGTAGAGAACAGATGTGAACACTGCACTTGGGAGGTGATCGGACGTCGGATCTGCGGGCGATCTATTGGTGTGGGTGGGTGATCAGATTGCCCGCAAGGGGCAGGTTAGGGGCTGATTGATGGGTGGCAGTGACAGCGGGTGATTGATGGGTGGCAGTGACAGGGGGTGATTGATGGGTGATTGATAGGTGATTGACAGGTGATCAGTGGGTTATTACAGGGAAGGACAGATGTAAATAATGCCCTGGCGAATTGATAAGGGGGGGTCTGAGGGCAATCTGAGCGTGTAGGCGGGTGATTGGGTGCCCGCAAGGGGCAGATTAGGGTCTGATCTGATGGGTAACAGTGACAGGTGGTGATGGGGGGTGATTGATGGGTAATTAGTGGGTGTTTAGAGGAGAGAATAGATGGAAACACTGCGCTTGGGTGGTGATCTGATGTCGGATCTGCGGGCGATCTATTGGTGTGGGTGGGTGATCAGTTTGCCCGCAAGGGGCAGGTTAGGGGCTGATTGATGGGTGGCAGTGACAGGGGTGATTGATGGGTGGCAGTGACAGGGGGTGATTGATGAGTGATTGACAGGTGATTGACAGGTGATCAGTGGGTTATTACAGGGAAGGACAGATGTAAATAATGCCCTGGCGAATTGATAAGGGGGGGTCTGAGGGCAATCTGAGCGTGTAGGCGGGTGATTGGGTGCCCGCAAGGGGCAGATTAGGGTCTGATCTGATGGGTAACAGTGACAGGTGGTGATAGGGGGTGATTGATGGGTAATTAGTGAGTGTTTAGAGGAGAGAATAGATGGAAACACTGCGCTTGGGTGGTGATCTGATGTTGGATCTGCGGGCGATCTATTGGTGTGGGTGGGTGATCAGTTTGCCCGCAAGGGGCAGGTTAGGGGTTGATTGTTGGGCGGCAGTGACAGGGGGTGATTGATGGGTGATAGGTGATTGGCAGGTGATTGACAGGTGATCAGTGGGTTATTACAGGGAAGGACAGATGTAATTAATGCACTGGTGAATTGATAAGGGGGGGGGGGGGGTCTGAGGGCAATCTGAGCGTGTGGGCGGGTGATTGGGTGCCCGCAAGGGGCAGCTTAGGGTCTGATCTGATAGGTAACAGTGACAGGTGGTGATAGGGGGTGATTGATGGGTGATTGATGGGTAATTAGTGGGTGTTTAGAGAAGATAACAGATGTAAACAATACATTTGGGAGGTAATCTGACGGCGGGTTTGCGGGCGATCTAATGGTGTGGGTGGGTGATCAGATTGCCCGCAAGGGGCAGGTTAGGGGCTGATTGATGGGTGGCAGTGACAGGGGGTGACAGGGGGTGATTGATGGGTGATAGGTGATTGGCAGGTGATTGACAGGTGATCAGTGGGTTATTACAGGGAAGAACAGATGTAATTAATGCACTGGCGAATTGATAAGGGGGGGTCAGAGGGCAATCTGAGCGTGTTGGCGGGTGATTGGGTGCCCGCAAGGGGCAGATTAGGGTCTGATCTGATAGGTAAAAGTGACAGGTGGTGATAGGGGGTGATTGATGGGTGATTGATGGGTAATTAGTGGGTGTTTAGAGGAGAGAATAGATGTAAACAATGGATTTGGGAGGTGATCTGATGTCGGATCTGCGGGCGATCTATTGGTGTGGGTGGGTGATCAGATTGCCCGCAAGGGGCAGGTTAGGGGCTGATTGTTGGGTGGCAGTGACAGGGGGTGATTGATGGGTGATTGATGGGTGATTGACGGGTGATTGACAGGTTATCAGGGAAGATAGATGCATACAGTACACAGGGGGGGGGGTCTGGGGAGAATCTGAGGGGTGGGGGGGTGATCAGGAGGGGGGCAGGGGGGGGGGGGTAAAAAAAAATAGCGTTGACAGATAGTGACAGGGAGTGATTGATGGGTTATTAGGGGGGTGATTGGGTGCAAACAGGGGTCTGGGGGGTGGGCAGGGGGGGGTCTGAGGGGTGCTGTGGGCGATCAGTGGGCGGGGGGGGGGCAGATCAGTGTGTTTGGGTGCAGACTAGGGTGGCTGCAGCCTGCCCTGGTGGTCCCTCGGACACTGGGACCACCAGGGCAGGAGGCAGCCTGTATAATACACTTTGTATACATTACAAAGTGTATTATACACTTTGTAGCGGCGATCGCGGGGTTAACATCCCGCCGGCGCTTCCGTATGGCCGGCGGGATGTTACGGCGGGTGGGCGGAGCCAGTTGCCGGGGGAAGCGCGCGTCATCAATGACGCGATCGCTCCCCCGGCATGCCTAAAGGACGCGCCGCCTGAAGGCGTATTGCGGTCCTTTAGGCGTCCACTTTGCCGCCGCCCATGGGCTGTGGGCGGTCGGCAAGTGGTTAAAGTGTTCTGATATAACAAACAAAACAACAAACAAACACAGAACATTTATATTGCGCTTTTCACCTGGCGGACTCAAAGCGCCAGAGCTGCAGCCACTAGGACGCGCTCTATAGGCAGTAGCAGTGTTAGGAAGACTTGCCCAAGGTCTCCTACTGAATAGGTGCTGGCAGAACAGGAAGAGCCGAGGTTCGAACCCAGGTCTCCTGTGCCAGAGGCAAAGCCCTTAACCATTACACTATCCAGCCACAGCTGGATAAATGGCGTTGTAACAATTGCACCTTTTAGTAAACTTTACAATGCACTGCTGAGGAACAAATCAGTTTCTCCATGTCCTGTGTTGGGATGTCAACAGGAGTTATTTGCCGTGATTCTACGCCTAGAGATCCTTTCACACTCTGGGCTTGATTCACTAAACCGTGATAACGCATATCACGGGCGCGCTAGCGTTTCTGCGCACAATCGCAGGTGCAAATATGTAATTGCGCGTGAAGATTCGCGATTGCGTGTGAAAACGCAAAAACGCTAGCGAGGCCGTGATATGAGTTATCTAGGTTTAGTGAATCAAGCCCTAAATCTGTTGTGTTCCATTGCAGTAAACAATATCCTCACAGCCTGATGCGATGCACAGATACTGTATATCTATGGTACATTCACATCAAGGGCTTGATTCACTAAACCGTGATAACTCAAATATCACACCTTATCAAAGATATCACACCTTATGAAAAGATTTCACACCTTATCAAAGATATCACACCTTATCAAAGATATATTGCACCTTATCAAAGATATTGCACCTTATCAAAGATATCACACCTTGTCAAAGATATCGCACCTTATCAAAGATATCGCACCTTATGAAAAGATTTCACACCTTATCAAAGATATCACACCTTATCAAAGATATTGCACCTTATCAAAGATATCACACCATATCAAAGATATCACACCTTATCAAAGATATCGCACCTTATGAAAAGATATCACATCTTATCAAAGATATCCACCTTATTAAAGATATCACACCTTATCAAAGATATCGCACCTTATCAAAGATATCGCACCTTATCAAATATATCGCACCTTATGAAAAGATATCACATCTTATCAAAGATATCCACCTTATCAAAGATATCACACCTTATCAAAGATATCGCACCTTATCAAAGATATCACACCTTATCAAAGATATCCACCTTATTAAAGATATCACACCTTATCAAAGATATCACACCTTATCAAAGATATCACACCTTATTAAAGATATCGCACCTTATCAAAGATATCGAAACTTATCAAAGATATCACACCTTATCAAAGATATCGCACCTTATCAAAGATATCACACCTTATTGAAGATAGCACACCTTATCAAAGAAAGCACCCCTTATCAAAGATATTGCACCTTATCAAAGATAGCACACCTTATGAAAAGATATCGCACCTTATGAAAAGATATCGCACCTTATGAAAAGATATCGCACCTTATCAAAGATATCACACCTTATCAAAGATATCACACCTTATCAAAGATATCACACCTTATCAAAAATATCACACCTTATCAAAGATATTGCACCTTATGAAAAGATAGCACACCTTATCATAACATATCGCACCTTATCAAAGTTAACAGACCTTATCGGAGTAGCCAGGTCTGCTGTCTGTTCTATGGAAAAAACTTATCGGAGTAGCATAGCAAGCGCTACGAACCCGCAGGGGCTCAGGGCAGGACGAGTGCCATTGCCAATTAGCAGGCATAAGTTTATAGCGCTCGCTATGCTACTCTGATAAGGTGTGATATCTTTGATAAGCTATTTGAGTTATCACGGTTTAATGAATCAAGCCCCAGGTGTGGTGCAGTGGGTCCCCTCGGGGTAACTCACAGCATACTAGACCTTTTAACATACCGTTTCATATAAGCTGCAATGTGCGTGTTCATAACCACAAGAAATCACATGCATCTTCCAGGAAGAAAAAATGCAGCGAACTGTCAACTTTTCTTACCACACAAAACTCACAATTTTATGAATGACATTGAAATACAATGAAAGCGTATAGAGTTCATGAAAACAAAGCAGGACAGCTGATCTGTCTTTGGCCGTTGGGCTTCTGTGTCTTCTGGACGCTCCTTCAGAGGCACATTACTCAGAGAGAAATGAGCTCTTTTCCATGCACTACTTAAAGTGGACCCAAATTAAAAATACAAGATTTCAGAAATAAAATCTATTTTCTAAATTATAATAATAAACAGCAGCCTTTTTTCAGCTGCATGATGACAAATATAAAATATTTTACATTTATTGGAGGAGCCCTCCCTTCCTTTCATATTGCCGGGACAAAATCCGGCAAAATGCTGGAGTAGGAGGTGTCCAGCAATGGAGGAATTGCTAATGGCTGCCCCCTGTATAACCCTAGTTATGCAAAGAGAAGGGTGAAAAGCATGCACTGAAATGTTCATAGGCTTGAAGGAGTGTTTATTTATCTTTGTATGTGTCAGAGTGGTGCAACTAAATATTTTGAACTAAAAAAAAGTTTGGTTTGGGTCCGCTTTAATTAATGTACTTACTACATGTCTATTTACATTATATACAATAATACCAATTGCTGAAGGTTTAGTACTGAATTATGTTACAACAAGATAGCATAAAATCATTATAGTACAGAGCAGCATTCTAGCAGCTAGGTAGAGATGACACATGATCTAAGCACATAAATATGTCCTGATCTATGGATCTTGAAGTGCTGTACTAAGCCATCCCAATGAATTATTTTTGGTAGACTTTTATGTCATTAGACTAATTTATTTTGTGCAGCTTTAAAAAAAAACAAATTTAAATCACAGCATTTTATCTATCACAATCTATAAAAATAATTATTTCCAAGCTGGCTGCTATGTACCTGTATATCCTTCCCAGGGCCGGTTTAAGCAACAATGGGGCCCCAGGGCAAAATAAACCTGGGGGGGGGCCCTCAACATATACCCCGGAACAAAAATCGGCATTAAGAGACCTTTTTTGCAGCTGGTATAACAGGGTGTGAAGTCCCAGTCGGTCGGAGCTCCACATTCTGGCTATTCCAGCCTGCATGGGGGACAAGGGGTTAAAAAGTTTCAGGAGAGGGGACCCCACAATTTTTTTTTTTAAATTCCCACACTCTAAACATAAAAAAAAAAAAATTGGGAAAATAGGAAAACATGCCAGGGATCTTCATACAGCCATATTGCGGCTGTATAGCGATCCCTGGCCAAAGCGCTGCGGCTGCGTATAGACCCCCTGGAAACCCCGTCAGGAAATTTATTGCGCTTTCATTTGATGCATGTAAAATTACACTACCGTTAGGTTTGCTACTAAAAGTGACATTTACCGCATTTAAAAGTATACTTTTTTTCCTTCGAAACTTTAAAATCGATTTTCTCAAAAACTATAAGGTCTTTTTGAAAAATTGTTTTTTCCTCTTATTCCTAATGATCTCCTTAACATACCCTGCAAATTTAGGGTTTCTAGCATTTAAGGTGGATTTGCTATTAACCATTAAAGTAGACAGGTTTTTAAATGTGTTTTTTTTCCTTTGAAACTTTAAAATCGATTTTCTCAAAAACTATAAGGCCGATTTTGAAAAATTTTTTTTCCTCTTGTAGCCACTAGGGGCCCCTACAAGCTCTGGGGCCCTGGGGCAGCTGCCTCCTTTGCCTTAATGGTAGCGCCGGCCCTGATCCTTCCGTTCCCCACTCGCCCCCTCCTGCCCCACCCCATTGTGATTGGCCTTGTCGCTTTCCATCTGCGACACA
This sequence comes from Hyperolius riggenbachi, assembly GCF_040937935.1. Lineage (NCBI taxonomy): Eukaryota > Metazoa > Chordata > Amphibia > Anura > Hyperoliidae > Hyperolius > Hyperolius riggenbachi. The sequence goes on from NC_090647.1 coordinate 67,005,973, forward strand.
CACGTTCCCTTCTACTCTTGCCCCACTGGGATTGGCCATGGTTCTGATTGGGGGTCCGTGTCCAATCAGATTGGTCCAATTATGCAATGTCATTGGTCTATTGTGAATGGTCCAATCGTGCAATATCATTGGTCCAATCGTGCAGTGTGATTGGTCCAATTTGATTGTACTAATTGGCCAACTTGGTCAGCCCAGTCTGATTGACAATCTTGCAACTCATTGGTCCAATCTGATTGGCCCAGTAATGCAGTGCTAATAATCAAATCTTCTTGGTCCAGGTGTCCAATCTGATTTGGTTCAATGAAGCAATATGAGATGCCAGCAGCTAATAGAAAAATGAATGGTATAAGTCTGATGTCCCATAATTTTTTTTGTCCAGTAGCTTGTTCAGTTTAATAATTGTACTTTCTTTTTTTTCCAGGGAAATGCCCCTAAGCTGGTGTACACTCCTCTGACTGACAAGTGCTTCCTCACCCTGACTCAGGCCATCAAGATGGGCTTAGGAGGAAACCCCTATGGCCCAGCCGGAACTGGGAAAACGGAATCTGTCAAAGCTTTGGGGGGACTGTTCGGCCGACAAGTCCTGGTGTTTAATTGTGATGAGGTGAACATACATGACTGTTATGCTTTGTATATCTCACATGAGGCTGCCATTGCTGGCCTCCTTCTAAATGATTAACCCTCTGGCTGCAACATTTTCTAAAGCCTACACACGTGCACAGACCGACAGGAATCCCAGTGACGTACTTCCTGCCTAGCGGGGGGTAGGTGACTGAGTGGGGGGTGGCGCTATGTATACGGCCCTGTCAGTGCACTCTGCCGCAGGAGCATCACATTCCCACTGCAAAGCAAAAAATAGGTGTAAAACTGGCCCAAGTGTTGAATTTATACTACAGAAGGAGATGTAACAGGAACATCTGAGTGGTGGTTCTTTTTTATATATTAGTGATGCTTCTGCTTGTCATCTCTTTAGGGCATTGATGTGAAATCCATGGGCAGGATCTTTGTTGGTCTGGTGAAGTGCGGAGCTTGGGGTTGCTTTGATGAATTCAACAGGCTGGAGGAAGCTGTGCTTTCTGCCGTATCCATGCAAATCCAGACCATCCAGGACGCCCTGAAGAACCACAAATCTTCCTGCGAGCTGCTGGGGAAAGAGGTAGAGTGACAGCTAATTGTTTACTGTGGAATATCACAATTTGTGAATGAAGAGAGATTGAATATATTGTGTTACTCTTCTCTTATGTTTTGTATACAGGTGGATCTAGATCCTAATTCTGGCATTTTTATTACCATGAATCCTGCTGGTAAGGGTTACGGTGGGCGGCAGAAGCTTCCAGATAACTTGAAGCAGCTCTTCAGGCCAGTGGCCATGTCCCGACCTGACAACGAGCTCATTGCTGAAGTCATCCTCTACTCAGAAGGCTTCAAAGAGGCGAAGATACTTGGCAGGAAGCTGGTGGCCATCTTCAATCTGGCCAGGTGAATCTTAATGAGGCTCGTTTAAAGACTACCTCCTGTAAAATCGTCAGAACCTGTCTTAATGATGACGGTTTGGGGGGAGGGTCTCAGGTTTAAATACTTACCTGATCTGATGTCATCGGATCACATCAGAAGCTCTGTCCCCCCTCAGGAAGGCATTCGTGACCAAAGACTGTCCAAGCTCCTCGGAAACCTCAAGCTGCATTGCTGCTGTTCGCCCCCAGCTTGGCAGTTACCAGTTAGGCAACTTATGCCTGGCTGGTCGCAGGCCATGGCAATGCAGGTGTGAGTGGCCAGAGCCTCTGTGGTGGTTTTGAAAAGAAATTGCCATGGCTGCATCTCCAAGGGAGGCCGAGTGTTTAACTGGAGTTAAATGTTTAACCCCCAACCATTCCCCACCCATACTAGCTGGAGAACCTCAACATAGCAGAACACAGCTTGCTAGAGAGACCGGCTCCACAGCTGGGTAGACTTCATTATGTTACCGAACACGTCTTAGTGAATTGAAGCTGTGGTTTTCGGTAAATACAGAACTGTTACAGCATGTATGAAAATCTTTCTATATTTGGAGGAAAAAAAATCTAAAATACCGAATGCGGTATTTTACTGAAGTATTATTTTTTGCTTAACAGGTCTTAGCGAAATAAAGCCAAAATCTCAGCAGAAACCTTATCTTATATCAATCACACTATAGCGGACTGTTACCCTGTACCAATTCAGTACAAATCAATGCAGCAATTGCTTGAGTGCTATGGACCACCCCACCCCACAACTTGGCCTGTATTGTTCATACAAAGAATGGACATCTCTAATTAGTGTTTGATTTGTTATTTCGTTCAAATATATGTTGCGGCCCCCTAGATTTTTAATAGATTTGTTAGATGCAATGTTTATGTACTGTATAATCTTATATCTCAGCTATTATAAACATTTGCTGTGAAAACGTACCTAACTTTACGAAAGGCTGTGATCAAATGGCCTTCCTAGAATGCACCTGGGAAGAACTTCCTTTCTTATGAGCCTCGGGTACACAGGGGAGCATGGACTTCCTTTCCAGAACGTTTTCATGCGAGCAGCTGTATAATAATGTACTTATACCAGGGTTTCTTCTTTTAATGTCGGGACTTTCCATTATAGGGAGCTCTTGACACCTCAGCAGCATTATGACTGGGGGCTGCGAGCACTGAAGACAGTCCTCCGAGGCTGTGGGAATCTGCTTCACCCACTAAAGAAAAATGAAATGAAGATGAACAGTAAGTGAAATAAGTTTAGTGATTACTCCCCCGGTGTTATTGAAAGTATTTGGCACTCTGCCCACTTTGTTTACTTTACAGGAATAGGATGCAAAGAGCATTAGGGAGCATAGAAGGGGTTGCAACAGTTTATTATTCCTCATCTATCAGGACTTGTACCTGCTTCAGTTGATTAGGTATTCTGCGCCTAAAAAAAAAGTTTTCATTTCAGGGCTTTATGAATAACGTGGAAAGGTTCCTAGGACTCCAGACAAAGTATTTTTGAAGTGCACTGAGGGAAGAGCTATTTATAAATCGTGGTGACAGATGCATAACAGGCAATCTATATCTGTTGTGATTGTAGATAATGATGGATGTCCTCTTTTCACAAGTAAACTGCTGTTGTGATTCTCCCGGTCCCTTGCTGATGGTGTGTTACTCCTGAGCCTGTAATGATGAATCGTTGTTGTTTGTCTTCCAGTCAGTGAGAGCCATATTGTGGTCCAAGCCCTGAGGCTCAACACTATGTCAAAGCTGACGTTTGCTGACTGTTCCCGCTGTGATGCTTTGATTAAAGATGTCTTTCCCGGCATTGACTTTAAAGATGTGGAATACTTGGAGTTGAATGCAGCTCTGCAGCAGGTCTTTGAGGAGGCAAATCTGGAAATTATACCAAGTCAGGTAATTATTGCTCATTATCTCCAGTTATAGCTTGTTATGCTTCCTAAATTCATTAAGGCTATTCCTTAAATATCTTAAATATTTTGCTGAGTCCCTCTGCTTGGTGGAAAGAGAGGAGTAGTCCATCCCCTGCTTATCATCACTCCCACTCCCACTAAGTGCACCCTTGTGCATGGCCGGATTTTAACTTTTTACCGCCCAAGGCCGACCATCTCTAGCCACCGCCTGGCCAATCGCATCTCACCTCCAAGAACAAATAGCCAGATGGGTCCTCCCCCCCCCCCCCCCCCCCTTCCCGGTATAGGGAGCTCCCTTTCCCACCTACAGTATAGGCAGCCAGATGCCTTCTCCCCTTAGTATAGGTAGCCAGATGTCCTCCTTCCCCTTAGTATAGTCTGTCAGACGCTTCCATTACCCTTAGTATAGATAGTCTGATGTCAGCCCCCCTTGTATAGTTACCAGAGCCAGGACAAGGTCCTCCAGCACCCAAGGTTGAGACACCAAAATGCCCCCCCACCCCACCCTAGCTGTAATACACTGATTGCTATTAACCACTTCACCCCAAAGGCGTTTCTACCCTTACGGACAAGAGCAATTTTCACCTTTCGGTGCTCATCCCTTTTATTTGCCAATAGCTTAATCACTACTAATCACAATAAAATTATATCTTGTTTTTTTTCACCACCAATTAGGCTTTTTGGGTTTGATATTTGTTTTCATTAATACTTTATTTTCTAAGCATTTTAAAGGGAAAAACAAGGAAAAAAACTTCTCCAATTTCATCCCATATAATTTTAATATAAACACTGCTACTGTACATAAAACCCACACATTTTATTTGCCTATTTGTCCTGGTTATCACATTTTAATTATGTCCCTAGTACAAAGTATGGTGACAATATAGTATTTGAAAATAAAGGTGTATTTTTTCTTTGTTTTTTTTTTTCCCACCATTTTTACATGCACACGCACAGGAATGCACGTGCGCGCGTGCAGCGGCAGCAGCACTGTCTGACTTATAAAAACGTCCTGGGCAATTAAGAGGCTCTAGTAGGACGTTTTTATAAGTCAGCTTGTAATTAAGGGGTTGAACTAAGAGGTGCCGCAGGGCCCCAAACACCTTAATCTCTAGTTAACTGGCTTGCAGTCACTGCCATGTATCCCCTTTTTCTATTTCTCTCTGCTTCAAACACAATAGGGGAATGATAGCTGAGTGAGTTGTGCGCCCCCTCCTACACTGCGCCCTGAGGCTGGAGCCTCTCTCGCCTCTGCCTTGGCCCAGTCCTACTAGTTAGTCAGATTCCCCTCCGGCTTCAGTGTAGGCAGTTAGATGTCCCCATCTCCCCTCCCCTTCTTAGTATAGGTAACCAGGTGCCCCGCTTAACTTAGTATAGTTAGCGAAATGTCTTCACCTCACTCCTCTTCCATCACTGAGTTCTTCTGAGGGACTCTGAGTGCAGCTGCTGCTGGAAAGGCAGAGAGAGTCCTGCATACTTAGCTTTGCACACACAGATCTGCGCTGCCCATCTGCTCCGTGCACAGAGCGGGTCTCCCTCTGCACTGCCATCCCTCTATTTCCACTGGCTGGGCTGGCCACTCGCATATCGCAGAGCTGTGTAATGTGAGCCTAGCCCAGGCATGGGCAAACCTGGCCCTCCAGCTGTTAAGGAACTACAAGTCCCACAATGCATTGCAGGAGTCTGACAGCCACAGTCATGACTCATAAAGGCAAATGCATTGTGGGATTTGCAGTTCCGTAACAGCTGGAGGGCCGAGTTTGCCCATGCCTGGCCTAGCCTATGTCAGGGACGTCACATTGAAGAGAAAGGTATTGAAAGTGTTTGCTGACTATAACAATATCAGCTTTTTTATTTGTCTTCAGTTATTTAATATGTCTATCTTCTGTTTTACCTAGATTAAAAAATCTCTGGAGCTCTATGAACAGCTGCGTCAGAGAATGGGCGTGGTCATTGTTGGGCCCAGTGGGGCGGGCAAGTCTACCCTGTGGCGCATGTTGCGAGCAGCACTTGCCAAGACTGGGAAAGTTGTCAAGCAGTATACCATGAACCCTAAAGCTATGCCCAGACACCAGCTGTTGGGTCACATCGATATGGACACACGAGAATGGTCAGATGGAGTCCTGACCAACAGTGCCCGTCAAGTCGTCAGAGAGCCACAAGGTGGTTTTTACATTAAAGTGCTTCGGAAGCTACCACTTTAAATGCCACTTTTTTTGCCATTAATGATAACCCTTGTGCTAGAACACTTTCTGATTGGCTCACCTGAAGCAAGTACTTTAATCAGGGATTTTGACTATTCAGGAAAATCACTCAAAAAGACATTATAAGTACAGGGTCAGCATTACAGCCCATCTACCGTACCCATCATATGCGCTGCGGAGCGCTATCGCACTGCTGCATGAATTTTTAGGAATCGCAGCGCTGACCCATTCACTGTAGTGAATGGGATCTACAGCGCAATGCATAATAGTGCAGATGGCGTGCAATCGTACGCGTTGCGTTCCGATCGCACAGCCATCTCTGCTAAATTATGTGAACGAGGCCTCACTGCTTGTATTCAGCTGAGACACTGCTAGCAATGTTTTCCAATAGCTGATAAGAAAGCAAACAAGATAATGTAATCACTTCCTTAACTTTGACATCAGAGCTAAATTTCCCACTGAAGAAGAAAGTGCTGTGTTTAATTATTTGAATGCTGTTCTGCTACCAATTTTCTTTTTGGGTAGTAGGTTTTATGCTGTAAAGCAAAGAAATGCTGAGTTTCATACAACTTTAAGGCTCATTTCACACTTTAACGGGGATTGCGCGATTCCCACTTAGCGCAAAACGCTAGCGGTTTTTAAAAAACCGCTAGGCCATGTAAGCCTATGGCAGTGTTCTCACTGCAGCGTTTGCGGTTATCACCACAAACGGGTAGCATGCAGCGTTTTGCCGGTGATTCGCTATTAGCGATTGCGGTTAGCATGCATAGCACCGCTAATCGCGATCGCTCCCACAACGCTGCAGTGTCCAGTGATTTTTCTGCGTTAATCACGAAAAAATCACTCCCGCTAGCGTTAATCGCCAGCTATTTGAGGTTTTAGGTGTGAATGGGGCCTAAATGCAGATTGTAGAATTTTGACATTCTTATTATTTCATCATCTCTATAGCCCTAATGCATTTTACACACCTCTTTTACATTGAACAGCACCCATCATTGGTGTCAGACGCAGGGCCGGCCCTAGACTTTTTGCCGCCTGAGGCAAATTTAGAAAAAAATTGCCAGAGGGCGGAGAGAAGAAGAGATTTATGTAGCAGTATAATCTTTTCCCCATAACTGTATTTTAAAAAATAATTTCGTTCTCTTGTGAATTCACTGTGGGGGGATCGCTCAGCCAAGCCATATATTGAAGCTAGAGGAGAGAGCGGCATAACTGTAGGGAAAGCAGCTCCTGCAGGTGCAGGAAACCCAGGACTGTGGGGCCGCCACTCCAGAGCAGGAGTTGTTTTGGCCTCACTTGTTATATAATACCTAGCAGAAGTGTCTCCTGCTGATTGGGGGGGGGGGGGGGTGGGGGGGTGGGAGGGCTATTGGGTTACAAAGGGGAAGTGGTGTGAACTTTAAAAGGGGGAGGGGGTGTATTAACATATTGTTTGGAGAGGCCCCATGGTATGTAGTTAGGCCCCTGGACTAGATGTACTCCAAGCTTGATTTTTTCCCCTCTTTTTACTATGTCGGTGTTTCATAACTCATTTAGTTTTGTTGCTTTAAACAGAAATAAGCTCTTGGATAATTTGCGATGGCGATATTGATCCAGAGTGGATCGAATCCCTGAATTCAGTACTTGACGACAACCGCCTTCTCACTATGCCCAGCGGAGAGCGAATCCAGTTCGGTCCGAACGTCAACTTCATCTTTGAAACCCACGACCTGAGCAATGCCTCTCCAGCCACCATATCCAGGATGGGAATGATTTTCATGAGGTAATCCGACATCGCTCCCCCACAGAGTGCACACCTCTGACCGTCCATTGCTCCCTTCTCGAAATAACTTTATTTGATTTCCTCACACAGCGACGAGAACACTGATCTGAGCTCTCTGATCCGTTCCTGGCTCCGGGGACAGCCTGAAGAGCACAGGCAGAATTTGGAGAACTGGATCGGAGATTATTTTGAGAAGGCTTTAAATTGGGTCCTTAAACAGGTACATTACTGAGAAATATGTGTCGTTCTACATTTTTATATCTTTTTTCTGGGTCATCGGCAGTATATTAGATTCCCCGCTGGCAACAGAGGAATGAAATAGTGCAGTTTGATGTGTTTTGCGCTGGCGGCACTATCTGAATTACACAGCTTGATGCGTTCCAGGCGTGTGCACGAGTGGAAGGAATAGGCAGAACTTTATATTTCAAAGTCACAATATTGTAATGCAATGAGCAGCTCTTGCCTGCTGTGGCTGATATTACTGTCTCGGTATATCATGCACTGCCTCCAAATTAAGAGTCAATGCAGCCCTCGTAGCTAGTGCAGGAAAGGTGATCACTGAACATTTGAGGCTCTCGATAGAGCAGAGATTGGCCGGAGGTGGAATTCTAGAGTTAATGAGATTTTTTGCCAGAAGCTACGAGTTGTGCAGTTTCACGGTATGTTAAATAGTGTTGTGCAGAAGGCTTGTGCCTTGCATGGGAATGAGCCTGCCGCTGGATGCATGCCAGGGTAACAAAACATCACATCGCTGCTTTTTTTTGTTTTTTAAAGAAAAACTTTAAGCAGTTTGCACATAACTGAATGCATAACAGACCTACAATGCACTTTGAAGCCCTGCAGGCATCATTGTGGATTCTGGATGCCATCTGGCACCTTAGTAAGCAGAGCACCAAACTGTAACTTTTTTTGTCTCCCCCAAAAATTGTTCGTAGCTTAAAGTTGTGTTTTGAAGTTGCTGTTATGTATACTAAGTAGCTGATCTGCAAGAGTTAACAGCACGTTCTGTGGGCAGGAATACTGCTGCTCTGGGGTTTAGTGTTTGCTGTGAAAATTGCAGGCCTAGCAAAATAAAACCAGTAAAAGATTACAGGTTGCAGTGCTGCAGGAAAGGGCTGGTAAAAAGGCTGCCAAGCAGGTAATTCAAAGGAGAATTCTCAACTCTTTCAATGATTCAGTAGGAATGAAGTTTATTACTTAGACCTTCTTAAAATGTTTTGTCATAGCTGAACATTGTTTTAAAGCAGGGGCCTCAAACTCAATTTACCTGGGGACCGCAGGAGGCAAAGTCCGGATGAGGCTGGGACGCATAAGGAATTTCACAATCTCGGCGCATCGCCGCCTCTGCCTGCCCCTCTCACTCCTCCTTCACAGAGAGGGGCGGGGAGAGGTGGCGATTGACGTCAGGCGGGGCAGAGCTGAAGCTGAAAGCTCTGCCCCTTCCAGGAAATGCCGGCGGATTGCCCCCCGGGAGATTTGGGGGCTCTGCAGCCCTCGTTTAGTGGCGGGGATGCGGCGGATTACTTGGGAGCACTGAAGCAAACTATAAGGAAGCTTTTGCCAGCGAGGGCAACAAAATATTGTATCAAGGGCCGCAAATGGCCCGCGGGCTGCGAGTTTGAGACCCCTGTTTTAAAGAGACACTGAAGGGAAAAAAATATGATATCAGGAATTGGATGTGTAGTAAGGGTAATTACTAGAACATTGGTAGCAAAAAAAAAATATTCTCATATTTTTATTTTCAGTTATACAGCTTTTCTTTATAACATTGTATCATTCTCTAATATGTGCAGTGTGCACATTACTCAGCATTCTAAATGTTTTTACAGAACAGGGCAGTGAACTTTTGACCTGTCCTGAACTTTGTTCTATGCAAAAGAGAAACAAAATAGAGTTGAGATAACCTAATCAGAAGTCAAAGCTCTCTGCAACTTTCAAAGTCATGTAGCTCAATAACAATTTGCATAACAACTGGAGTTACTTAACTCTTTCTGTACTGGAAACAATATTAGACTTATGTCTCTGCTCCTAATGCTTTATTTCTTAGCTGTACTACACAACCAATTCATCATCTCATATTTTTTTTCCACTTCAGTGTCTCTTTAAACACTCTTTTTAGCCAGCTGGTCAACTTCTCTATTTGCCTTGAAGGACAGTAGTGGTATCTTCCTAGCTTAACCTACTTTCTGGGGTTTGCTTCGGATTTTCTCATTGTTTTAGGCCCAGTTCACATGGCTGCTTTTCGGGGTTCCGAGTTTATGCAAATTTTTATGCATATATGCAGCTTGAAAATGGACCAATCAATTTAATCCTGGGTTTAAATTGATTGGTCCATTTTCAAACTGCATATATTTGCATAGAAATTTGCATCAACTTGGAAATATTTGCATCTCATTGATCATTCGTAGTGATAAAGTTATTGGCAAATGAAAGGGAGGAGTGCTGACAAGTGAAGATTGCTTTGGCCCGTTAGGGAAAAGCCCTTGGGTGAGAAGTGGTTAATAAAACTGATAACATGAAGTTTTTGGGTGTAAAATAGCATATTTGTGCCGGTAGGAATGGAATGGAATTTTTCTCTTAAGCATGTAATCTTTCCTCCACAGAATGACTTTGTAGTAGAAACCAGTCTGATAGGAACAGTCATGAATGGATTGTCTCACCTCCATGGTTGCTCCGACCGCAGTGAATTCATTATCAGCCTCATTCGAGGCCTAGGAGGAAATCTCAATATGAAGTCCAGAAGTGACTTTGCCAAGGAGGTAAATCTATATCACAAGTATGAATCAGAATAGCTATATATCAACAAAACATGCTTGTTGGTGGTGTTCTCTTTTACCGCATTTTAACAGTATAATCTATAGATATACCCATTTTGGGGAGTTTAGGTTCAGATACAGAGACGGTTCTAGACATTTTTCTGGCTGAGGCAAACTTTTTAGGGTGCACCAAACCCCCCCCCCCCCTTCCTCCCCAAACACACACACACCCCGATTTAGAATGATCGCACACAACCTGACAATTTACTCTGCTTCATTTAATGTTCTCAGTCTGCAAGGGAGCATATGCAACAACGTGAGACATGGCATGCTGCAGCTCAACACAGTAACATGCTGGCTGGGTGGCTATAAGTCTGTAACAAACAAACTGCTCACCCACAGCCAGTCGTCCGTTCTCCATTCCAGCTCCTCTGCTCTGTGAGTCAAATGAAACGCTACTCTCCTGCCTCCCCCTCCCCACTCACTGTCAGACTCCTCACACAGCACACCAAGCTGATTTTCCCCAATGATGGCCTCTTCCCCTCGCTCTCCTCTCGCTTCTCCTCCTACTCTGACTGCATGCTGTAAGTGCACATAGTACAAACATGATGCCCCTGTAATCTCTGCACCTGATGCAAGTGTTTCACCTTGCTTCATGAGAGAACTGGCTCTGTCCAGATATCCAGAGCCTGAGCAGTGGTTTGATGACCAAAACTTCTAGCAAGACCAAAGGCATTTTCCTAGCAGCTCTAGAGCAGAAACAATCCGAAGCCAGTAAATGGCTCATTTATTATCCGATGCAGCCAGAAATGACAGGAATAATGCAGTTAAAGCTGTGTACTGATATTCCATACAGCTCCGCCATTCAAGACATTTATGGTCAGAGTGGGCAGCTAACTGATGTTTAGAGCTTGTCAGTTTTTTTAACAGATATTTTCAGAAAGCAGAATCCAAGTATGCCATTGAATGTGTCATGTGATCGATAAATCGCTGGCCATACCATTATAGATTGTCACCCGTTGTGGCAAAATGATTGATTCCACTCTGAAAGGGATCGATTCAGGGAGGAATTGATTCCAACATATTGCCTGCTGGAATCTATTGAGCATTGATGTGCAATCAATGCTCAATAGATTCCAGCAGGCAATATTGAACATTGATTGAAATGCAGCATTGCACTATTTGATGCAGTGCAACACTATGGGCTGTCAACCTCTGTTCCTGCCCCACCCCCCGTTGCCCTAGATCTTCTGTCCTGTCCAATCAATAGTCTTGATTAAAAGTTGATGGCCTGAACATTTTGGGGAAATCTATCAAATTTGGCAGGAATCAAATGGGACAATGATGTATGGGCACCTTTAGTCTCTGATTGGCTGGTCAGATAATGTTTGCTTCCAGTTTCACCTTACACTGGAATCTGAAGTGACACATAACCACACAGCCAATCAGAATTTAAAAACTGTTGACATACTTCTCCATTAATTCCTTTAGGGCAGTGGTGTCAAACTCAAATACACAGTGGGCCAAAATTGAGCTCTGGTACCAATTTGTGAGCCAACCTCAAAGTGTAGTGGTCACCTCTCTCCCTTATAAAGTTCTCCAGTGTCTTATAGCCCCCCTTCGTCCCCTATTTAGTTTCCTGGTGTCTAGTGCCCCCCTCCCTCCCCTATTCAGTTTCCTGGTGTCTAGTGCCCCCCTCCCTCCCCTATTCAGTTTCCTGGTGTCTAGTGCCCCCCTCCCTCCCCTATTCAGTTTCCTGGTGTCTAGTGCCCCCCTCCCTCCCCTATTCAGATTCCTGGTGTCTAGTGCCCCCTCCCTCCCCTATTCAGTTTCCTGGTGTCTAGTGCCCCCCTCCCTCCCCTATTCAGTTTCCTGGTGTCTAGTGCCCCCTCCCTCCCCTATTCAGTTTCCTGGTGTCTAGTGCCCCCCTCCCTCCCCTATTCAGTTTCCAGGTGTCTAGTGCCCCCCTCCCTCCCCTATTCAGTTTCCTGGTGTCTAGTGCCCCCTCCCTCCCCTATTCAGTTTCCTGGTGTCTAGTGCCCCCTCCCCTATTCAGTTTCCTGGTGTCTAGTGCCACCCTCCATCCCCTATACAGTTTCCTGGTCTCTAGTGTACCCCTTCCCTCCCCGCTATAGTTCTCTGGTTTCTAGTGGCAACCCCTTCCTCCCCTATACAGTCCCCTGGTGTCCAGTAGCCCCCTTACCTCTCCTATACAGTTCCCTGGTACCTAGTGGTTTCCCTCTCCCTATATGGCCTCCCTGATGATCTAGGGCTTATCCTTTAATATAGCTTCTTTGGTGGTCCTAAGTGGGCCACACTTAATGCAAGGTGAGGAAACCACCAGAGGGTCCATTCTAATGGCGCCAAGGGCCAGATTTGGTCCCCGGGCCCGGAGTTTGACATGTATGCTTCAGGGAATGTTCTGTAAGGGAAATTGACCATGCCTTTGGTGTGTATACAAGCACTACCTGAAGTCTTCTACATTTAGGGGGAAAAAAGTTGCCTAAAGCGCTATGGTTCTTATCATACACAGTTAAATGTTGTATTTTAGTCCCTAAAAGCCATTTTTATTCAGGATTCTCTTGTAATCATACACAGTTAAATGTTGTATTTTAGTCCCTAAAAGCCATTTTTATTCAGGATTCTCTTGTAATCATTTGAAATTCTCTATTTATTCATTAATCATTTTCTCTCTTGGCAGGTTTTCAGCTGGGCACGGGAATCCCCACCCGATCCCCGTAAACCATTGGAAACCTATTACGATAGCAAAACTGGACGCTTGATGTCCTACAGCCTTGAAAAGCCAGATAACTTGACCATCGATGACTTCAGCAACCCTCAGGCGCTTCCCGTTATCAGGACTCCCGACATCCAGAGAGGACTGGACTACTTCAGGCCCTGGCTGGGCGCTGACACCAAACAGCCCTTCATACTGGTGGGACCTGAAGGATGTGGAAAAGGGTAAAAGCTGCTGGTGGCTGAATTTGCCATACCGTATGTTAAAGAGAACCTGAAAATCAAAATAACCATACACAGGTCATTCTTACCTACTGTGTAGTCTACTACTCAATCTCACTCTTTCTTCTCTCTTGCATCCCATTTGTCCACTGTGATCAATGGAATTCTCTGTCCTTCATTTTAAAAATGGCCATTACCCCATAACAGCTTCCTGGTCAGCACACTGTTAAACTGTAATATCACCCACATGAGCCATATGGAAACCTGGACATTACTTTGCACATTCAGTTGTAACTGACAGCTGCTGATATATAACTGGTACATTTCAGTTCTGACAAAATATTGTCAGAACTGGAAGGGATCACTGTAAGAAGAAAATGGTGAGCTTCTGATAGTAACTGACAGTGAGGTTAGTATGTAATATTCATTTGCAGCTACGTCATGTGTTTATTTTAAATAATTTTACCCAGTTCAGGTTCCCTTGAAAGCACAATGGTAAAGTGACAGTACAATCTAGTGTTTTTCTCTACAAAGCCAAGCTGTCACTATGTAATGTACAGTGAAGACTAGAACTTTGAATGCCCTATGTGATACTCCCATAATATTATTATTTATTGTATTTATAAAGCACCAATGTATTACACAGCTCTGTACAAAACTTACTGTATGTACAATGACACAAAGGATGACCGACGTAACAAAGTTATACAACATAAGACAAAGCTGTACAAGGCAAACAGGGTACAAGAAACCTGATCATGTGATTTCGGGCTGGTTAGGTAGGCCCAGTAATACAAGTACGATGCAGTCATAGGCAGAGGCTTTCAATCTATAGCAGAATGCAGCATGGAGGCAGATGCTATTCATAAGGCAGGTCTTCGACTATTTGCTGTCTAAAGCAAACATTGTTAAGATATGGCCCCTCCCCCGCTGCCTTTGTTGAGTTGTGCGTTCAGCTCATTGTTGCAATGGAGTAGCCAGAGGTGCCTTCAGTATGAAGTAGCTTTCACTATGGGTTACCAAATGTGAAGCCTAGTATGGGTAGCCAGAGATGGCTCCCCTTCCCCCAGTAGAAAGACCAGCAGTAGCCCCCCAGAAGTTGGTCCCCAGCACTATGTAGCTAGATGTAGAAACCCCCCCCCTCCCCCAGTATAAGTAGCTAGATGAAACCCATATTATAGGTAGTCAAAGGAGCCTCCAGTATTAGGTAGCCAGAACCCCTCAGCATACAGAGTGGCAGTGCCAGCGGGTCACATGATGACAGATACGTTGTGGCCATGGAGATTGGGATGTCTAAATAGAAGGTAAATAATAGCGTGCCTTTTGCCATCTGGATCGTACCACTCAGGTTGCTTCATGGTAGGGCTGGCTATTCATTCAGCTCAGTGCCTGAATATGAGGCAGAATCCACATTGATTAGAACTCCTCTTTGCTGCAGTCTTCTATGTCACTTATGTGTGTGTGTGATGCCTTGTGGCTGTTTATTCCTCCTGGTAATTGTCTGTATTTGTGTTTTTCAGAATGCTTCTTCGTTATGCTTTCTCCCAGTTGCGTTCCACTCAGATCGCCACAATACATTGCAGTGCTCAAACCTCGTCTCGTCACGTCTTACAGAAGCTCACCCAGACCTGCCTGGTCATCAGCACCAACACTGGCAGAGTCTACCGTCCCAAGGACTGTGAAAGGCTGGTTCTCTACCTGAAGGATATCAATCTGCCCAAACCTGACAAGTGGGGAACTAATTCTCTGGTAGCGTTTGTCCAACAGGTGAGCACGGACTTGTACTCCCGGGCTAGGTGTTAATTATAGAATATAAAGTTCACATACTGAGTGAGAGAGCTAAATGCAAGCACTCCACATTTTGCACAAATGAGAATATTCACAAAAATGAATGGGCTTGAGTAAACCATTTTCCTCAAATACATTGAAGTCAATGGGCATGGGAAAACACATTTTACGATGCAGAACACTCAGTTATGATGCAGGATGCTCGGCTATCATGCAAAACTCTTGACTATGATGTAGGACACTTAGTTTATTTATTTATTTAAAGGGGTTCTGTGGAGGGTTTAAAAAACAAAAAACTGACATTTACCTGGGGCTTCTATTGGCCCCCTGTCATGTCCTCCTACGATCCTCCGTTCCCCCAGCTGCTGGTCCCGGTGTAATTATTCTTCTAATACAACTGCGGCTGCATGTGTGCTCGCTCCCACTCGCGTCTCCGGGAGCTTACTGCACAGTACAAGTTTTTCTCTTACTGCGCAGTAAGCTCCCAGAGACGCGAGTGGGAGTGCGCAGTATCCGACTAGTTTGGCGAATAATTAATAATTAGGCGAATAATTAGACCGAGAGCGGCAGTGGGGAACAGAGAATCGTAGGAGGACGGTGTGAGACGTGACCGATGCAGGGGGCTAATAGAAGCCCCAGGTAAGTGTCAGTTTTTTGTTTTTTAAGCTCTCCACAGTACCACTTTAAGTATTTATATAGCGACAACATATTACGCAGCGCTGTACAGGGAATATTGTCTTGCCACTAACTGTCCCTCAGAGGAGCTCACAATCTAGTCCCTACCATAGTCATATGTCTATGTATGTATCGTGTTGTGTATGTATCATAGTCTAGGACCAATTTAGGGGGAAGCCAATTAACCTATCTGGATGTTTTTGGGATGTGGGAGAAAACCGGAGTGCCCGGGGGAAACCCATGCAGACACGGGAAGAACATACAAACTCCTTTCAGATGGTGACCTGGCTAGGATTCAAACCGGTGTCCCAGCACTGCAAGGCAAGATTGCTAAGCACTACGCCACCGTTATGATGCAGGGAGCTTGGCTATGAGGCAAGATGCTTGTCTATCATGCAGAATGCTTTGCTATGAGTGAATGATCACATCTTTGGCCCACTTAAAGAGGGAATATGTGGCTGCAGGTTCACCATGATGAGATTTACGAAATGGCCCAGACTTGCATTCAGGAGAAGCCAAAAGCGACTTGTCTTAATAGATGAAAAAACTAGGGTAACAATTGAAGAAGTGCATTGACTTGTAGGAGGTTTATGTGGAGAAGAGATATGACCATTACAGTTATGTGTTCACACATACTGCACATACTGGTATTAACTGGTATTCCAGTTTAAAGCGCAGCTGAACTGACATGTGACATGATGAGAAACATATCTATGTATAGTACCAAACCTATTGAGAACTTGCTTCTGTTCCCTTTTTTTTCATTGCAAAGGTTAAAAATCCAGTGCTCTATATATGCAGACGAGGGTCTTCTGAAGGGTGGTAAATAGAAGTAAAAATACTTGTATCTGGCTAAACAAACACTCCTGATTACAGAATAGTGTTGAAAAATGCAAAAAGTCATCATTTCTCTGTGGACAGGAGCTGAATGAACCAGATTTTTACATCACACTGACATGATGCTTTATAAACTTCAGACTTAGAATGTAACCCCTAAAATTGAAAATAAGAATATGAGAGTCCAGAAAAGTTCTATTTATTGTTATTACTACACATTCCAAAAATTGTCATGAGTTTATTTTGAGCTCAGGTTTGCTTTAGCCACTACCCGCCCACCCGCTATTTTAAAACGTCCTATTGGTCCAGACATTTAAAGCGTGCCACAAACCCCCCCCCCCCCCCCCCCCCCCCCTGGCGTGCTTGCCACGCTTACCACACAGCTGTAATTGGGGAAAGGGAAGAAGCATCAGAGTGCCCATAAGCAAAGATCATGGCTTCAACGAGAAGCCAATGAGATTTGCTCTTATAAAAGAGAGTCTTACAGAGACAGAGAGTGTGAGGAAATCTACTGATTAAAAAAAAATGCAAAAAAAAAACAAAACACATTTCACACTACATTTTACATTAATTAAATTAAATAAAAATAAATGAATTCTCTTTCCCCCCTCCCTAACCCCCCCCCCCCCTCCCATAGTTACCAAAATAAAAACACTTGTTAAAAAAAAAAGACAGCATTTAAAAAAACAAACAAACAAAAAAACCCCCATAAAATTGTTATGTTAGGGACTCTGCTTTTCTACTATGTATGGCATGAGGGTATATTACTGTTATATTTGCATATATGGGATTGTAATTAGCGACAGATGCAAAACTGAAAAAATGCACGTTTATTTCCAAATAAAATATTGTCGCCATACATTGTACTAGGGACATCATTTAAATGTTGTAATAACCGGGACAAAAGGGCAAATACAATATGTGCGTTTTATTCACAGTAGCACATTTTATTTTAAATCTATAATGGCTAAAAACTGAGAAATAATTTATTCAATTTTTTCCTTATTTTTGTCCTTATTATTACTGTTAAAATGCATTGAGAATAAAATAATTCTTAACATAATTTGCCACCCAAAAAAAAGACTAATTGGTGGCAAAATACACAAGGTATATATTGTTTTGTTGTGACAATTAGTGATAAAGTTATTGGCAAATGGAAGGGAGGAGCGCTGACAGGTGAAAATTGCTCTGGTCTGTTAGGCCCCGTTCACACTTGCGGTTTTGTAAAAAACGCACCGGATGTCCGGACCGCACCGTATCCGGACCGGACCTGATCCGTACGGTTCCTATCCGGATACGGTCCGGATCCGGTCCGTTTGCATCCGTTTTCCGTGCGGTGTGAACACGGTTGCGGTCCGGATCCGGTTTCTTAAAGAGATAACAACCTATAAATACCTGGGGACTGGGAGGTCAGCAGAAGCTCTGGGGTCATTGTTGGAGACAGGTGGACGTGTGGAGACCATCCGTGGATACAGAGACTGCAGTTGGGACCATGGATCCAGTCATTTTTTACTCGTATACCTGGGAATTCTCTCCTTCCTGTTGTTCACCTCCTCGTTCAGACATATCAGACATGTTGCTGCCAAAGCTCCAGCATGAAATCGCTGCTGCCCCACTCTGTGAACGCTGGGCCCATGTGGTCCCCATCCAAAATGCATAGGAAGTGGGGTAGAACGTCCGGTTTTTATAGCCAGTGTGTTGTGCGCTCTCCGGTTCTCATTGGTTTGTATAGGCCGGATGCAACAGTCAGGCTCCGCTCCGGATACGGCTGCCGGAGGAGCCGGACCAAAAAATAGCGCATGTTGGGTCTTATGCCGGAGTCCGGCTCCGGTCCGGCTCCGGTCCGGACGAAACGGACGCATGTGAACGGACGCATAGACTTTCATTGCTATGCCGTGCGTCCGTTCCGTCCGTTCCGCATGCGGTCCGGCTCCGGCACGGCGATTCCGGACGGCGACCGCTAATGTGAACCGGGCCTTAGGGTAAAAACCCTTGGGGGTAAAGTGGTTAAGGAATACTTTTCAAGTCTTGTTCTATGCACCAATTTCACATCTTATGTTGTTTTAGGTTTTAACATACCATGGCTTCTATGATGACAATCTGGAATGGGTTGGCTTAGAAAATATTCAGATTGTGGCATCCATGTCTGGTGGCGGCACCATTGGGAGGCATAAACTAACAACCCGGTTCACATCTGTGGTCCGTATTTGTGCAATAGAGTGAGTATAACTTGCTGTTCCACGTGTCAATTACGTCTCTATTCACACTTTTCTTTTATTTCTCTATTATTTCATGGCTTTTGAATTGAGTTGTGTCCAATGTTTAAATTACATGTAATGTTTGTCAAAAACTGAGGACAAAGGGACAAGGAGAAAATGTGTGTGTATATGGCTAGAGAATTCGTTAAGGGACAAAAGGCAACGAGTAGTGGTAAATGGGTCACATTTAACATGGGAAACTGTTAGTAGTGGGGTCCCACAAGGGTCATTAATAGGTCCAATCCCTTTCAATCTATTTATAAATGATTTAGCAGATGGAATAGAGAGTAATGTTGCCAACTTTGCAGATGATACAGAACTATGCAGAATTATAAATACTAAGCTTGATTGTTACATTTTATAAGATCTCAGCTGCATGGCTATATGGGCAGACAGATAGCAGTTGAAATTGAACGTATATAAATGTAAGTGATGTAATCCGTAAACATCAGACTTGGAGAAGGACTTGGGAATACTGGTTGATGACAAGTTAACACCCATATTCAGTGCCAAGCAGCAGCTGCTAAAGCAAATTAAGTTCTGGAATGTATTAAAGGGAAATACAATCACGAGATGGTAGTATACTACTCCCTCTGTATAAATCACTTGTGAGGCCACATCTGGACTATGTACAGTTTTTGTAAACCAGAGAGTAAATATTTGATATTTACCTGGGGCTTCATCCTGCCCCATAAGCACATCTTCTGCGCATACCCGGGAAGCCCCAGGTAAGTATCAAATCTTTACTACGTCTCTGGTACACTTTTAAACTACATCAAACCGGAATGAGATCGTATAGCAGCAGTTTCTACGGGGGAGGGGGGCAGTGACAACTCATCCAAGCGGTTACAAAACACCCCAGTACAAAATCTAAAGAGGCTAGGCTATTAATTCTTAAATGAGCTAATAATTCAAAGCACTATTAAGTTTGCAGAGGGTCATGTTGGCCGGTATAGGTGATTAGCTGATTTACATAATTCTAAATAGACATCAATTTTTCTAAGTTATAACTATGCATGGCTTAATTTTCTGTTACCTGTTCAGAGCATCACGATAAACAGAACTGTATTTTTTATGACATTTTTGTACATATTAGAAGTTGTCATTTGTTGGAGTTAAGAGTTCCTTTTATCAAAATATCTCATTTTGATTTATTGGTTTGTTTCAGCTATCCAGAAAGGGAACAACTACAAACTATTTGCAGCTCATATTTGGAGCCAGTCCTTCAGAAGAATCTCATGAAACACCCAGTGTGGAGTTCTGTAGCAAAGATCCATCATTTAGCAGGGTCCATGGTTCAGGTCTATGAACAGGTAGATACCTAGTTGGATAGTCTTCTGGCTGTAAGGAATTTCACCATCACACCCGTCCACACTCACCTGGGTTTTTTAAGTGTCTTGAATGCGCTATCACACCTCCCTTAGCATATTGTTAAGTACCAGTGGAATAACAATAGGGAGGTACAGAGGTTGCAACTCACTGGAATCCCTGGACCAGAAAAGGCTACCAGGGACTCGCCTTCACCTGCTGTATTTGTTCATCGGTGCTATTCTGGTAATGATCATCTCTGTATGAGCATTAAATAGTGGTAATCATTCGTAAATTGTCCCTCTCCCCTGCTCACACTTCCCTGATACTGTGACTGTCCCTGGCAGGTTTTTGGTTCTTCCTACTGTTTATTTATAGAGTGCTTGACGGGGCCTAATGTAAAACTTGTACTAATGCCCTGTTGACCTTTGGGTCTTTCACCATCTATCATTTATTGTTCAATATGTCTGATAACCTAAACCTGGAAACTAGAACTGATCTAGATTAGAGATACAATTTTGCATTAATCTTAAAGGGTCAATATAGTAATACTATTGGTATTTTACAGTCTTCAGCCATAGGTGTGATGGCAAAATAAAATCCTTAATATACTCCTGCTTACAATGCTAGATGAATGGTCACCCGAACCTCAGTTTGTCTAATCCCTCTGTTTGAATTTAGGTGCGTGCAAAGTTCTCAGTTGATGATTACAGCCATTATCTGTTCACACCGTGTATCCTGACACAGTGGATTCTTGGGCTCTTCAGATACGACTTAACTGGAGGTAGGTACTTGTTTCTTACCACTATATATGAATGCGATAGAAGGAATCAGTGCGTGTCACGTATGTGCTTATGTTGATCCTAGAAGTATAATTGCAGGCATAGATGCGTTTAGCTCTCTTTCTTTATATGTTAGTGGAATAAGTAAGTAGGAGTATAGCTGTAATGGCGTTGTCCTTCTACCCACCACCATTTTGTTTTCTGTCAATATGTGTCCTCTGTTGGCTAAATCTAATATGAGTTGTAGGGAATAGCAAGGTGTATAGTGCTTGGTGCAACAGTAACTGAATAGTTTTGCTAGACCTCACCAGAGGAGCTGGTGGGCATTATTGGTGCACAGTAACTGAATAGAAGACTAGATCTCACCAGAGGAGCTGATAAGTACTAGCACAGAGCACCTCACCAGTGACTGGGCTCACTGGTGAGTAGAATGGTCAGACAGGCTAGGATCAGTAACAGGCGGGCAGATACAGTACAAAATCGACAGGCAAGAGAGTAGTGAGATATTAGGCAGAATTCAGCAACAGAGTCAGATGGGCAGAAGTACAGAATCGATTAGCAAGAGCAGGGTCAGAGGGTAGCCAGAGTCATACACAGAATATCAATATACAATAATACAATAATCCTAGTCTTCTGTGAAATCCCTGGTTTCCTCCCAGATCAAAGCACATTGGATACTATCTAAGGTCTGAGCGCTAACACGTAGGTATTCGCAACAGCAGACAGGTTTGCGAGTGAAAATTGAAGGCTTTTGAAGCAGAGGAGACCCCACGGCTGCGCCCACCACCAATCAGCCAATCCTGAACGCCGTGAGTCTCCTCTGACGTCAGACGACCAGCCGGTCAGCTTACGCGCCTCCTCCCCGCATAAAAGTCCTGTCTCCGGACGTGCCTGCGCGATACAGCAACCCTATGAGCAATGGACAACCCCGTCCTCGGCGTACTAGACGCCAGAGGAACGGGCGAAGTCCCAGAGCAGGGAAGCGAGGCGGCTGTGGAGACACCCAGCGTGCCCGCAGCCGCTGCTTCTGTAGATGTTACACCTAAATAGATGAATTGCTCAGTAGAGGGAAGCCATTGAATAATCCGCCTCGTCTCCACTAATCCAGCGCTGGGATCTCTTGAATCCCAATGCAAGGGCCTTGTCGAAAAGAGTACATGTGGCCACATTCCCACCTCTTAATGAGCATGGCCACACTGTGCCCAATGCCGTGCAAATGCGCAGTAGCACATAGTTGTTTGGCCTTGGTGGAAAAAGCCAGAGCGGCTCCATGTTGCTACATAGGGGCGAGGTGTCCTGTGCCTGCCCAGTGCTGCCACGGTTGCTCAGGAACGGAGGGGGGGGGGGTTACCACCGAAATAAATATCTTTTCCTCTGCTACAAGAGTTGCCATTCAGTCAAATTTCACTTCTTCAGGGGTCAAATGTATAGACTGGTCTGTCGTTATGTGTAGCGTCTCAGATTATCCACTTCTAATCCTGTCTAACATGAAAGATCGGCCGGGCCAGTGCGAGCAAAATCGGACATAAAAATGTGAACAAGTGGTGCAGTTGTTCTGAGCAGCCAATCAGAATCTTTCATTTGGCCATTTGCACTTGTTTTGGTTAGTCTGTCCCTCTGTTGTCCGTGATAGTGCAGGGGATACTTTGTGGAGGAAAATATCTGCATAAGGAATCCTTCCATTCCTTTTCATGTAAAGGCAGAGGACGAGTTTGGATTGCAGCCTGTTGCTGACGTTCTTTTGTTGAAGGTTGGAATAGAGGAGTCATAAAACCAGCCTTCACGGCTGTCACGCATATAGCGAGCGTCTCACCAGTCCCACAGAGATGCTTTCAGCTGCGCTCACAGATGGGCTTTATGGGGAAGAGCATCACCTGTAAAACTTCAGCACCAGAAAGGGAACTCAGCGTTCTGTTGGGGGCAATGCAATGTAAATGGACTGGAAGCCTCAGAAGCAGCCGTACAGCAGTAATTAGCATTCATTCTCAATGACATGCAGAGGCTCTCCTCTGATGGCTGGCTGTGTACTCAGCCTCAGTCCTGTAGCTGGGATGTGCTAGCTGCCATCGATAACTCTGATTGGGTTTTATGCAGTACCCCCAACGGTACGCTATGCTTTACTGTTACTGGCAGAATACTTTATTCTCAGCACAGCTCTGCAGGTGTACAGCAATGTTCACTTTAACCATTTTCCTGCTAGTTATGGGTAATTCTCATCATAGCTGTACCCGTTCTTCACAGCCTGTGATACTTTTAACTTCTGCCTATCAGTGGACTTAAAGAGACTGTAATAAAAAAAAAAAGTTCCCCTGGGGGGTACTCACCTTGGTAGAGGGAAGCCTGTGGATCCTATCAAGCCTTCCTCCGGCCTCCTCCGTCCCACAGTGGTCTCGCTGCAGCCCAGTGAATGCGCAGCCGACAATTTGTCTGGCTCTGCAATATGTGCCTTTCCCTGTTCCAGCGGGGGCGCTGTTGCGGCTCTCCACATGGAAATAGGCAGAAATAGTGGATCCCAGTCGGCGCCTGGGCCGTAGAGCAGACCCGGCTGGGATCGGCTAATTCCGAGCCGAGAGCCGCAACTGCGCCTGCTTTGAAGCCGGGAAGGTAAATATTTACATGCCCGCTGTTCAGTGGGCTGCAGCGAGACCACTGTGGGACACAGGAGGACGGGGGAAGCCTCAATAGGATCCAGAGGCTTCCCCCTCCCGAGGTAAGTACCCCCCAGGGGAATTTTTTAAACGTTGCAGATCCTCTTTAACCACTTAAGCCCTCGGTCGTTTTCACTTTATGCATCCGAGCAATGTTCACCTCCCATTCATTAGCCTATAACTTTATCACTACTTATCACAATGAACTGATCTATATCTTGTTTTTTTCGCCACCAATTAGGCTTGCTTTGGGTGGTACATTTTGCTAAGCACTACCTTACTGTAAATGCATTTTAACAGTAAGAATAAGAAAAAAACTGAAAAAATTCATTATTTCTCAGTTTTCGGCCATTATAGTTTTAAAATAATACATGCCTACATAATTAAAACCCACGTATTGTGTTTGTCCATTTGTCCCGGTTATTTCACCGTTTAAATTATGTCCCTATGACAATGTATGGCGACAATATTTTAATTGGAAATAAAAGATAATTTTTTTCCGTTTTGCATCCATCACTATTTACAAGCTTATAAAAAAAATAGAAATATTTCATCTTTACATAGATATTTAAAAAGTGTAGACCCTTAGGTAAATATTTGTGTTTTTTTTTTTGTTTTTTTAATTGTAATGTTTTTTTTTTTATTTTTTTTTTTATTAAACATTTTATGTGGGTATTTTTGGGAGGGTGGGATGTAAATCATATTTGATTTGGGTAAATATGTGTGTATTTAAACATTTTTTTTACTTTTAGATGTAGTTTTACTTTTTGGCCACAAGATGGCGAGTTTGTTTACCTGACGTCACTCTAAGCGTAACATGTACGCTTAGAGGGACATAGGAGGCAGTCTGCGGGGGAGAGGAATCAGTGATCGGGCACCATGGCCCGATTCATTGATTCCTGGGCTAATGAATCCACGGCCGGGAGCGCGCGCGCGATTGGCCGCGGGAGCTCACATGTCCTCCTTTATGTAGAACTACGTCAAGGAGGACAAAGTGGTTAAAGAGGAACTTTAACCCAGAATTGAACTTCATCCCAATCAGTAGCTGATACCCCCCCCCCCCCTTTCCCATAATAAATCTTTACCTTTTCTGGAATAGATCATCGGGGGGGTCTATATGTTTGTGGTGAAACCCCTCCCACAGTGTGATGTCATGACCATGGTCCTGACAGTTTGCAGTCTGAACCTCGTTGCATTGTGGGAAATAAAGCCTTTTTCCAACTGCCAAGCAAGCAGTATCTCCCTCTGTGCGTAGAACTCTCAGTAGATGAACATTCCGTACAGATAATCTGGCAGAACTAAAGATGTCACTAGCAGTGATACATGTCAGAATGTAAATCAAGGAGAGGAAAGGATTTACAAGGGGCAAACACTGACTAAATAATATATAAATAAATATTGTAAACAATAAGCAATTTTATTAACCACTTTAGGATCCCTGGCACATATATCTACGCCCCTGTATACTTCACGTGCGGATCAGGGGTGTAGATTAGCATACTGTTACCTTACCTTACTGCTGTGTTGATGATCCCCACGCCATTTTCATTCGCTTCACCGTTGCAGCCCCCTCTATCTGTGAAATGCAAAAAGGATCCGCAAACCAGAACAGGTTGAGGTAAAAAAAAGGCTGAAATGTTTATTTGAAAAATCCACAGACAAGGCAATAAAATCACAGGACGCGTATCGGGCCTACCATCTGCCCTTAATCGTACGATTAAGGGCAGATGGTAGGCCCGATACGCGTTAGTTGATCCTGTGATTTTATTGCCTTGTCTGTGGATTTTTCAAATAAACATTTCAGCCTTTTTTTACCTCAACCTGTTCTGGTTTGCGGATCCTTTTTGCATTTCTCTACTACCATGGCCTGGCTTGCCTGATCCTGCACCGACTGGTATGGTGGTTGGGGGTTGAGCGTCATGATCCTCCTTATCCCCTCTATCTGTGATCGGGATGTAGGATTCAGCTATTCTCAACCACGATCACCATGCCTGTGTCTTCCAAGAGCTTGATAAGGTGAGGCAGACCTCCTGGCCGCAATAGCAGCATAGGGGGCGATATACAGGCTGGGAACGCGAACAATCACTCGCGTTCCCATGCCTGTCGGCCGGTGACGGCCAAACCGGAAGTCGTCGCCGGTGGGTCCAGAAGCATCGGACCGGAGCTGCGAGGGCACCGTTCGGCTGCAGGGGGCTGAGGGAAGCCCCAGGGGAGTTAATCTCATTTTTTTAACCGGCTTTAGGTTCACTTTAATAGAAATACGGTCTCAGTAGCACCATCTTGTGGTCAAAAAGTAAAAATACACCTAATTATACCACTATACTGTTTGACATAGAAAATGTATTATTATTTTTTTTAATTGTATTTTTTTTAACCCCTTACAACCCTGCCCCACAGTTACAGAAATAAAACACTTGTTAAGAAAATGAAAAAAATTACATCATTGAATTTTTTTTTTACATAAATAGCTACCTTAGAGACTTTTCTAATATGTATGTCATGAGAGTATATTACTGTTAATTTTGCAAAAAGAAGCCTTGTAATAAGTGAAATAGTATTAAAAATCCCTAAATGGAAAAATGCTCCTTTATTTAAAGATAAAATATTATCATCATACATTGTGTGGGTTTTATGTATCGAAGCATGTTTTATTTCAAAACTATAACGGCTGAAAACTGAGAAATAATGTTTTCCCTTTTTTATAAAATAAAAGAATTCAAAGCAAAAAGTACCACCCAAAGAGAGCCTAATTTGTGGGGAAAAAAACTATATATAGATCATTTCTATTAAAAAAAAAATAAAAAAAAAAATATATATACATAATTTTCACTACAGTTCCTCTTTAACCTCCTTAGCGGTATTGTGTCGAGCATACTGCTACTTGGTTGGCCCCAGGAGTCCCCCATGCTTAATTAATTTGATCTATTTGCTCCAAAACTTCTAGCTAGCACTAGGCTGTTCGGCACCCCCCGATCGCCCGCATCCCCTGATCCAGCCAGTTAATACATTACTCCCCTGGCTCCAGTGATCTGCGCAGCCACCCTGCACAGCTCCGGTCTCTCTTTGGGGAGGATCGGGTCTAGGCATGATGTCATGTTCGATCCTCCCCATAGTGAAGAGCAGAGCTGTCCGGGAAGGCTGCGCCGATCGCTGGATCCAGGCTGGGTAATGTATAGATGGGGGAGAGGCGGGGATCGGGGGGTGCCGAACATGTGAACTAGCTAGCCTAGTGCTAGCTAGACGTTTTGGAGCAAATAGATCAAATTAATTTAGCTGGGGACAGAAACGAGCAAAACCTCCTGAGCGGCGTAACGCTCAGGAGGTTAAAGAACGCTGAGTGTTTTGATGTTTCTCCCTTTTGTATAGAGAGGAATAATATAGGCTGCCATATTTTCTTCCTGTTAAATAATACCAGTTGCATGGCAGTCCTGATGATCTATCTGGCTGCAGTATTATCTAAATCACACATCTGAAGAAGCATGCAACAGGTCTAGTCAGGCTTTAGTCAGAAACATATGATTTGCATGCTTGTTCAGAGTCTATAGATAAATGTATTATGCTGGGAACTCACAATACGTTTTTCCGCTTGATTCTCCGCTCAATCCTCTGCTTGATTCTCTTATCTTCCGCTCGTTTTTCTTATCTTTTTTACATTCACTTCTATGAGAAATTAAGCGGTAAAACGATCGACCGGAATATCGGACATGACGTAATTTATCAATCGATCGCATCTATGGAGCGGGAAAACGAAACGTGTGTTCTCAGCATTAGAGGTGCAGGATCTGCAGGACAGCCAGGCTAATTTGCATTGTTTAATATTAAATAACACAGCAAACTCCATATTCCCTCTCAGTTCAGTTGTACTTTTTAAAATGTAGTTGCAAAACAATGTCCTTATTGCAGTGGGAAACCTCTCCTGCATTTATCACAGATACCCTGGTCCTTATCGCCAACAGTCTGATTTCCTCTCGCCCAGAGGCGTAGCTATGGGTGGGCAAGGGGGGGGACATATGATCCTGGGCGCAGTGCTGTGAGGGCGCTCAGCATGGCAGCTGGACTCCCTCTGCAGGGGAGTGCAGAAGTGTTAACAGCAGCAGAAAAAGCAGGGCCATCTATTGGGGCCACATCTAAATGGGGGGAAGGGGGCACATTTGGCTATTTCAAGTTTGGCACATCTGGCTGCCTGAATGGGGGAAGGAGGCACGTTTAACTATAGGGTGGAGGGGGGGGGGGTTCTCATCTGGCTAGCTAAGCAGCATTTGTACATTTAAGTCCACCCATGACTACGACCACATACTGATGCATGGCCACACCCATTTTGTCCAGAGGGGGAGGTCTTTTGGCACTGAAAACCTTAGCTCCTCCTCTGCTCTCGCCCACTCTACCTGTATTGAATAGAATTTCACCTTACTTAGTAGGTGTAATCCTAAAAAAATTTGAACGACCAAATTTCCCCCCCATTAACATTATTTTATGTATAACAGTGTAAGTAGGTGTGATCTGTTTCTTAGTTACATCTTCACTGTTTATTCATTTTCAAACTATGCTGTATATACTATACTGTCTACCTGAGCACAAAAAACAGCTTGCAGGTTTATTTTTCTGCCTGTATTTCCAGATAATAATGCTCTCTTTCTTACCTACTTTTATTTCTTCTTTCATGCTTCTCTTTCCTTGGTAAGTTTTATTCTATTCTAATTGATTGAAAAACAGAGTAGTCTGGTTCTCTAGGAATCCCCATTAATTAAATGTCTTTTGGATTTCTAGCATCTGAAAAACAACCTCAAGACCACGTCCTGGAAATTGTGGCTTATGAAGCCCGCAGGCTGTTCCGGGACAGGATCGTGACCTCTAAGGAGCTTAATGTCTTTGACAATATTCTGATAACAGTGCTGCAAGGAGACTGGGGATCGGATGTACTAGACAACATGGCAGGTATGACGTCAACTTAGTCCAGAGAAAAAGCTCATAGATTCAGGCCTCAAGTTAGGACATTTAAATGAGATGTTAGGGAGTTGCTAAAGGGGGTGTGGCCATTTGGATAGGTTTGATGCAGTGAGTGTTTGCATGTTGGCACGATGCATGTTAAAGGGCCAAAATCAAGATCACCTATGAATACTGGGGTACCTAGGCGCCGTGTAGATGACTACACAAAAGAATGTATTCTTTTGTACTAAGACTTCTGCTTTTAACTCGACCGTAGGGATTTCTGTGAATGCATTTGTTTGAACATTTGCATGTTAGTGTGCGAAGGGTGTAAGTGTGCGAAGGGGTAATTACTTTGTGATTTAGTCCAAAGGTCATGTGATCCTTTCTAACTCTTCCTTATGTTAATGCAAATCAAATTACATTTCTTCAAGAGTCCGTAAAAATGCTCAGAGCAGAATTCCCCTGCGTGCAATGTACTGTGTATAGTCGAATTAAAAATAATAATAATCCAGGTACTTACTGTCACCAGAAAAACTGCTGCTAAAAGTACGTGACTTGAATGTAAGTTGACATTTAAAATAAAAATGAAACACAAGCTCTTTTATGTTCACCTTTAACATGTTTTCCCCCCTTTATGTTCACCCAATAGTAAGCGCCCCAAGTCTGTCCCCCCGTTATGTTCTCCTGTATAACATGTGCCACATTGTGTCCCCACCCCCCATTCAGTGATGTAGCAATAGGGGATGTAGAGGTTGTGACTGCAATGGGGTCCTTGGGGGAGAGGGGCCCCAAAGGACCATCCCTCAACTACAGTATTAGATCTCTATTGCTCCTGTGCTGGCAATAATCACTTCTATAGATGCTTTTTAATAGTAGTAATCATTAATAGTAGTAATCATTAATAGTAGTAATCATTAACAAGCTGCTCCCCATTCCCTTCTTGCACCTCTGACACTGTGTTATCCTTAGCAGGTTTTGGTGCGCCATATCAATTGTTATGTATAGAGTGCTGGGGGAAGGGGTCCTATGTAAAGCTTCCCCTGGGGCCCATAAAATATAAGCCACATTCAGTCTCTGTAATGTTCCCACTTTTTATTGCCCTGCATACCTGTCCCAGTTCTGTCCTCTAGTATAAAGAATACCCCATTTCTGTACTCATTAGCCTCTATGCTGTCCTGTATGACAGGTGACCCCATTCTGTCCTCCTAGGTAACATGAGCCCCTATGCTGTCCTGTATGACAGGTGACCCTATTCTGTCCTCCTAGGTAACATGAGCCCCTATGGTGTCCTGTATGACAGGTGACCCCATTCTGTCCTCCTAGGTAACATGAGCCCCTATGCTGTCCTGTATGACAGGTGACCCCATTCTTTCCTCCTAGGTAACATGAGCCCCTATGCTGTCCTGTATGACAGGTGACCCCATTCTTTCCTCCTAGGTTACATGAGCCCCTATGCTGTCCTGTATGACAGGTGATCCCATTCTCTCCTCCTAGGTAACATGAGCCCCTATGCTGTCCTGTATGACAGGTGACCCTATTCTTTCCTCCTAGGTAACATGAGCCCCTATGCTGTCCTGTATGACAGGTGACCCTATTCTGTCCTCCTAAGTAACATGAGCCCCTATGGTGTCCTGTATGACAGGTGACCCCATTCTGTCCTGCTAGGTAACATGAGCCCCTATGCTGTCCTGTATGACAGGTGATCCCATTCTTTCCTCCTAGGTAACATGAGCCCCTATGCTGTCCTGTATGACAGGTGACCCCATTCTGTCCTCCTAGGTAACATTAGCCCCTATGCTGTCCTGTATGACAGGTGACCCCATTCTTTCCTCCTAGGTAACATGAGCCCCTATGCTGTCCTGTATGACAGGTGATCCCATTATTTCCTCCTAGGTAACATGAGCCCCTATGCTGTCCTGTATGACAGGTGACCCCATTCTTTCCTCCTAGGTAACATGAGCCCCTATGCTGTCCTGTATGACAGGTGATCCCATTCTTTCCTCCTAGGTAACATGAGCCCCTATGCTGTCCTGTATGACAGGTGATCCCATTCTTTCCTCCTAGGTAACATGAGCCCCTATGCTGTACTGTATGACAGGTGACCCCATTCTGTCCTCCTAGGTAACATGAGCCCCTATGCTGTCCTGTATGACAGGTGATCCCATTCTTTCCTCCTAGGTAACATGAGCCCCTATGCTGTCCTGTATAACAGGTGATCCCATTCTGTCCTCCTAGGGAACATGAGCCCCTATGCTGTCCTGTATGACAGGTGATCCCATTCTTTCCTCCTAGGTAACATGAGCCCCTATGCTGTCCTGTATGACAGGTGATCCCATTCTGTCCTCCTAGGTAACATGAGCCCCTATGCTGTCCTGTATGACAGGTGACCCTATTCTGTCCTCCTAAGTAACATGAGCCCCTATGGTGTCCTGTATGACAGGTGATCCCATTCTTTCCTCCTAGGTAACATGAGCCCCTATGCTGTCCTGTATGACAGGTGACCCCATTCTGTCCTCCTAGGTAACATTAGCCCCTATGCTGTCCTGTATGACAGGTGACCCCATTCTTTCCTCCTAGGTAACATGAGCCCCTATGCTGTCCTGTATGACAGGTGATCCCATTCTTTCCTCCTAGGTAACACGAGCCCCTATGCTGTACTGTATGACAGGTGACCCCATTCTGTCCTCCTAGGTAACATGAGCCCCTATGCTGTCCTGTATGACAGGTGATCCCATTCTTTCCTCCTAGGTAACATGAGCCCCTATGCTGTCCTGTATAACAGGTGATCCCATTCTGTCCTCCTAGGTAACATGAGCCCCTATGCTGTCCTGTATGACAGGTGATCCCATTCTTTCCTCCTAGGTAACATGAGCCCCTATGCTGTCCTGTATGACAGGTGATCCCATTCTGTCCTCCTAGGTAACATGAGCCCCTATGCTGTCCTGTATGACAGGTGACCCTATTCTGTCCTCCTAAGTAACATGAGCCCCTATGGTGTCCTGTATGACAGGTGACCCCATTCTGTCCTGCTAGGTAACATGAGCCCCTATGCTGTCCTGTATGACAGGTGATCCCATTCTTTCCTCCTAGGTAACATGAGCCCCTATGCTGTCCTGTATGACAGGTGACCCCATTCTGTCCTCCTAGGTAACATTAGCCCCTATGCTGTCCTGTATGACAGGTGACCCCATTCTTTCCTCCTAGGTAACATGAGCCCCTATGCTGTCCTGTATGACAGGTGATCCCATTCTTTCCTCCTAGGTAACATGAGCCCCTATGCTGTACTGTATGACAGGTGACCCCATTCTGTCCTCCTAGGTAACATGAGCCCCTATGCTGTCCTGTATGACAGGTGATCCCATTCTGTCCTCCTAGGTAACATGAGCCCCTATGCTGTCCTGTATGACAGGTGATCCCATTCTTTCCTCCTAGGTAACATGAGCCCCTATGCTGTCCTGTATGACAGGTGATCCCATTCTGTCCTCCTAGGTAACATGAGCCCCTATGCTGTCCTGTATGACAGGTGACCCCATTCTGTCCTCCTAGGTAACATGAGCCCCTATGCTGACCTGTATGACAGGTGACCCCATTCTTTCCTCCTAGGTAACATGAGCCCCTATGCTGTCCTGTATGACAGGTGACCCCATTCTGTCCTCCTAGGTAACATGAGCCCCTATGCTGTCCTGTATGACAGGTGATCCCATTCTCTCCTCCTAGGTAACATGAGCCCCTATGGTGTCCTGTATGACAGGTGACCCCATTCTGTCCTCCTAGGTAACATGAGCCCCTATGCTGTCCTGTATGACAGGTGACCCTATTCTGTCCTCCTAAGTAACATGAGCCCCTATGGTGTCCTGTATGACAGGTGACCCCATTCTGTCCTCCTAGGTAACATGAGCCCTTATGCTGTCCTGTATGACAAGTGACCCCATTCTGTCCTCTTAGGTAACATGAGCCCCTATGCTGTCCTGTATGACAGGTGGCCCCATTCTGTCCTCCTAGGTAACATGAGCCCCTATGCTGTCCTGTATAACAGGTGATCCCATTCTGTCCTCCTAGGTAACATGAGCCCCTATGCTGTCCTGTATGACAGGTGACCCCATTCTGTCCTCCTAGGTAAAATGAGCCCCTATGCTGTCCTGTATGACAGGTGATCCCATTCTGTCCTGCTAGGTAACATGAGCCCCTATGCTGTCCTGTATGACAGGTGACCCCATTCTGTCCTCCTAGGTAACATGAGCCCCTATGCTGTCCTGTATGACAGGTGACCCCATTCTGTCCTCCTAGGTAACATGAGCCCTTATGCTGTCCTGTATGACAAGTGACCCCATTCTGTCCTCTTAGGTAACATGAGCCCCTATGCTGTCCTGTATGACAGGTGACCCCATTCTGTCCTCCTAGGTAACATGAGCCCTTATGCTGTCCTGTATGACAAGTGACCCCATTCTGTCCTCTTAGGTAACATGAGCCCCTATGCTGTCCTGTATGACAGGTGATCCCATTATTTCCTCCTAGGTAACATGAGCCCCTATGCTGTCCTGTATGACAGGTGACCCCATTCTTTCCTCCTAGGTAACATGAGCCCCTATGCTGTCCTGTATGACAGGTGACCCTATTCTGTCCTCCTAAGTAACATGAGCCCCTATGCTGTCCTGTATGACAGGTGATCCCATTCTTTCCTCCTAGGTAACATGAGCCCCTATGCTGTCCTGTATGACAGGTGACCCCATTCTGTCCTCCTAGGTAACATGAGCCCCTATGCTGTCCTGTATGACAGGTGGCCCCATTCTGTCCTCCTAGGTAACATGAGCCCCTATGCTGTCCTGTATGACAGGTGACCCCATTCTGTCTTCCTAGGTAACATGAGCCCCTATGCTGTCCTGTATGACAGGTGATCCCATTCTTTCCTCCTAGGTAACATGAGCCCCTATGCTGTCCTGTATGACAGGTGGCCCCATTCTGTCCTCCTAGGTAACATGAGCCCCTATGCTGTCCTGTATGACAGGTGACCCCATTCTGTCTTCCTAGGTAACATGAGCCCCTATGCTGTCCTGTATGACAGGTGACCCCATTCTGTCCTCCTAGGTAACATGAGCCCCTATGCTGTCCTGTATGACAGGTGACCCCATTCTGTCCTCCTAGGTAACATGAGCCCCTATGCTGTCCTGTATGACAGGTGATCCCATTCTTTCCTCCTAGGTAACATGAGCCCCTTTGGTGTCCTGTATGACAGGCGACCCCATTCTGTCCTCCTAGGTAACATGAGCCCCTATGCTGTCCTGTATGACAGGTGATCCCATTCTGTCCTGCTAGGTAACATTTGCCCCTATGCTGTCCTGTATAACAGGTGGCCCCATTCTGTCCTCCTAGGTAACATGAGCCCCTATGCTGTCCTGTATGACAGGTGACCCCATTCTGTCCTCCTAGGTAACATGAGCCCCTATGCTGTCCTGTATGACAGGTGACCCCATTCTGTCCTCCTAGGTAACATGAGCCCCTATGCTGTCCTGTATGACAGGTGATCCCATTCTCTCCTCCTAGGTAACATGAGCCCCTATGCTGTCCTGTATGACAGGTGATCCCATTCTGTCCTCCTAGGTAACATGAGCCCCTATGCTGTCCTGTATAACAGGTGATCCCATTCTTTCCTCCTAGGTAACATGAGCCCCTATGCTGTCCTGTATGACAGGTGACCCCATTCTGTCCTGCTAGGTAACATTTGCCCCTATGCTGTCCTGTATAACAGGTGGCCCCATTCTGTCCTCCTAGGTAACATGAGCCCCTATGCTGTCCTGTATAACAGGTGATCCCATTCTGTCCTCCTAGGTAACATGAGCCCCTATGCTGTCCTGTATGACAGGTGACCCCATTCTGTCCTCCTAGGTAACATGAGCCCCTATGCTGACCTGTATGACAGGTGACCCCATTCTTTCCTCCTAGGTAACATGAGCCCCTATGGTGTCCTGTATGACAGGTGACCCCATTCTGTCCTCCTAGGTAACATGAGCCCCTATGCTGTCCTGTATGACAGGTGACCCCATTCTTTCCTCCTAGGTAACATGAGCCCCTATGCTGTCCTGTATAACAGGTGACCCCATTCTGTCCTCCTAGGTAACATGAGCCCCTATGCTGTCCTGTATGACAGGTGACCCCATTCTGTCCTCCTAGGTAACATGAGCCCCTATGTTGACCTGTATGACAGGTGACCCCATTCTTTCCTCCTAGGTAACATGAGCCCCTATGCTGTCCTGTATGACAGGTGACCCCATTCTGTCCTCCTAGGTAACATTTGCCCCTGTGTGCACTGTGAAGTATGGATGAATCAGAGCTGCATGTTCTCATATTTGTGCTGTAATCTTTCAGAATCGTTCCATGTGACATGGGGAGCCCTGCATGAGGCGGGATCTGTCCTCGCTCCTGGCCAGCCTTTACCGCCACATGGGCGGCCACTCGGGAGGCTCAACTCTACAGACTTCAAAGACGTCATCAAGAAAGTGAGTGGTGCGATTTCAACACATACTAGCTTAATGTCCTCTTCTGAAAATATTCCTGAGCATAAAGACGTGTTGATTTTTGCATGGTTTGTGAGCATGGTGAGTGGGGAGAATGATGCGGTTGGCCATGTCGATTGCTTATTGTTCAGAATCAGAATCCATTTATTTTCGCCAAGTAAGTTTGCACCTACAAGGAATTTGTCTTGGCAGTTGCTTAACAAACACAAACAAAAACAATACAAGGACAAGACAGTGTGTATATTACAAGTCAAGGACATTATAAGTATAGTGGCAGTAAGCAATGTGAGAATGGTTCATTTTCAGTTCTGTGATGATTACTTTCAAGTCCTAGGAGCTCTAGCGTGGTTCAGCATTAAGTATGGCTACCGCCTGAGGAGAAAAGCTGTTCCTGTGTCTAGAGGTTTTGGTAGCGATTGACCAGAATCTTACTCCTGAAGGCATGCGCTGGAAGATGGAGTGAGCTAGGTGAGAGGGGTCAGAGGCAATTTTGGTCACTCTTTCTGCACCTGCTAGTGTAAAGATCCTGCAGGGAAGGTAAGCTACAGCCAATTATCCTTTCCGCTGTTCGGATGATGCGCTGCAGCCTCCCCTTTTCTAATGCTGAGCAGGAGCCGATCCATACAGTCATAGATGATATTATGGTGGATTCGAGGATTGCAGTGTAGAACTGCACCATTAGATTTTAAGGGTAGGCCAAACTTTTTCAGCTGCCGTAGATGGTACATCCTCTTTTGCGCTTTCTTGACAATAGTGGCAGTGTTGTTGTCCCATTTTAGGTCGTTTGAGATCGTGGACCCAAGAAACTTGAATCTACCTGGGTTATTGTGGATCCATTTATGGTTAAGGGGAGGTGCTAGGGGGGATATCTGCTAAAGTCTATTATCATCTCCATGGTTTTGAGAGCATTTAGTTCCAAGTTGTTGCTGCTGCACCAGGATGAAAGCTGTCCCACCACATGCCTGTATGCAGACTCGTCCCCGTTTTGTATAAGACCAACTACTGTTGTGTCGTCTGCAAACTTCAGAACCTTAACAGATGGATCTGTGGAGATGCAGTCATTGGTGTAAAGTGAGTAGAGCAGCGGGGAAAGCACACAGCCCTGGGGTGCACCAGTACTGACTGTCAGAGAGCTTGATGTGAGTTTACCAAGTCTAACACGCTGTCTTCTGTCGGTTAAGAAATCGGTTATCCATTTGCAGATGGATTCAGGTATGTGTAGCTGGGAGAGCTTGCTGTGCAGCAGTGATGGAATTATGGTATTAATCCAGGCCTCGTTTTTAACACATTACAGATTTGTGTATTTACAGTACATGTCTCTGCAGCTGCAGAGTAGTGTGATATGATCATGAACGGCTGCATTGTACAAAATTAGCAGCTACTGAAGATGATAGTTCTGCATCTGTCAGAAATCAGTTCAGTCTTCCTTTCATGGGGGAAATGTAGAGGTTAAACATACAATTGGGGATAGTTCTAGGCTTGTTTTGCTGCCCAAAAACAGCTTTAAAATACCTCTTCCAACACTCACACGTACTAAGGATGGCACTAATGAGCTCCAGGTACTACCAATGGCAACTTTCTAACCCTAAACTAAACATTCAACATGGAAATTATTGGTATTGACCAAGGGCAGCAGAGTGGTGGGGTTAGCTCTCTCGCCTTGCAGTGCTGGGTTCCTGGTTTGAATTCAAGCTATGGCACTATCTGCAGAGTTTGTATGTTCTCCCTGTGTGTGTGGGTTTCCTCGAGGCGCTCCAGTTTCCTCCCATGTCCCCAAAACATACAGATAAGTTAATTGGCTTCCCCTTAATATTGGCACTAGACTATGGTGGACATATGGTAAGGATTACAGTTGATTGTGAGCCCTCTGAGGGACAGTTAGTGACAAAACAATATACTCTGTAAAAGTGCTACAGAAGATGTTAGTGTATAAACAAATAATAATAAAAAAATGTGTCACATTAAAACTAATTGTTGCCACCTTGCCTCGTCTCATGGAAGGGCCTTGAATTAATCTATTGTGAAACTCCTTTTAGGTGCAAAGGATTCTAATATAATAATATTGAACTCAAGGAAAGAAGATCTTATTTTACCCTTTAAGTGTGAATGCTCTCTAGTTTATATATGAAGCAGAACATATTTTGGCTGGGGTATTCTTAATTCTGGTGCCACTGAATTTGGACCTGAGGTCCTGGGGAGAGATAGGATATCGGTATATTATGTTTAATGATACTCTGCTATTGACTTTGTGAGGGACCTTTTGTCAGTGTTTTTTGGCTTTTTTTTATTCGTCTATACCTAACCAATGCAGTTATCCTTTCTGATGCATACGGTAACCCCTTTTATAACCTAAACTCTTTCCTCATGCCTGTCCCCCTAACCCTAGCTGGTAAATCTAACCTCCCTCTTCCCTATCTGTTGACACCAGCCCTCCTAAAAGGATGCTTACCACCAACCTGTAAACTGACTGATACTCACCTACCATTGTCATAACCCTTGCACTGAGTCTATGCACTGTGGGGAAACAGGGCTGTGGAGTCGAGGAGTTTGAGCTATTTTTGGGTACCTAGAGTCAGTCAGTAGTTATATAAACTGAGTAGTCGTAGTCTGATGATTTTTGTACCCACTCCATACCCCTGCAAGATCTGTGGAGTCTGAGTCGAAGCAATTTTGGGTACCTAGAGTCGGTAGTTGCATAAACTGAGGAGTCGGATGATTTTCGTACCCACTCCATAGCCCTGCAAGTTGAAATAATTTTAGATACCTGAAGTTGGAGGTTTCTTAAACTGAGGTGCCGGATGATTTTTGTACCGACACCATAGCCCTGGTGGGCATGTTGCTGAATGCCAATTACTATCGTATTCTACAGTTTGGCTGTTACATAGCACAGCACTCGATTTCAGTTGCATTATATAAATTGGGCACTGGCACTTGACTATTCTATAGCTGTTTAAAGAAAAGCGTTATCAGCTGAAGATGCCTTGTTGCACTTAAAAAGTAAGCTTAGGCAATCTGTTTGCTAAGTTATCATATGCTATTGAGCTTTGCCTGGAGTTGAAGTTAGTAGTTACAGTCAGTGACCATATACTAGGTTCTGCTCACCGAGCTGTTCCATTGACTGAGTACATCTTCTGTGTTTTGCCAATCTTTCAGGGCATCATTCAGTTCAGTCGGGATAACCGGGAGTTGGATATTCTCCTCTTTCATGAAGTTTTGGACTACATCTCCCGTGTAGACCGCATGCTGAGCCTCCCTGGTGGCTCCATTCTCCTGGCTGGACGCAGCGGTGTCGGTCGCAGAACTGTTACCTCACTCGTCAGTCACATGCACGGCGCCGTACTTGTCACACCCAAGATCTCCAGAGGTTATGAGCTCAAACAGTTCAAGAACGATCTGAAGCAGGTGAGCATTGTTAGCAAGTATACTCACGTGATTATTTATTGATCAATTCCATTTTATTTCTAAAGTGTTTTTCTCATTATGACAAATTTACTGATTCAAAGTATGAATCTATAGCGCTATGGAAGATGGGCAGGAGAGTTACAAGGGGGTGGGTTTTGAGTGCCTGTTTATATACATTAATGGGGTTCTTCAGTGAGAGCAAAACTCAAAACCAAAGGGGCCATCGTATAAACTTTGATATGGCCCCACCTGTCTTCATACACTCTCTCCCCATGTGGTCCCAGAGCCAGGGGCATATCAGCCAAGGAAATATTATAAGTGTGGCTACCACCGCCACCCA
Organism: Hyperolius riggenbachi; assembly: GCF_040937935.1. Taxonomy (NCBI): domain Eukaryota; kingdom Metazoa; phylum Chordata; class Amphibia; order Anura; family Hyperoliidae; genus Hyperolius; species Hyperolius riggenbachi. The sequence continues at coordinate 67,044,541 of NC_090647.1, forward strand.
TAATAGTGCAGCCACTATGATTCCTCCCACCCAGAACAGTGCAGTCACCATGGCGACTCCCATCCATAATATTGCAGCCACCATGGCTCCTCCCTCCCACAACACTGCATCTGCCATGGCTCCTCTGGCCTGTAACAGTGCATCCACCATAGCTACTCCGGCCCATAACAAGTGTAACTGCAACAACACATGCTCCAGGGGGGCATGTATCAAAAGAAAGAAAAGAGAAGAACACATTAAGCCCCACTTGGCCCTGGTCCCCACTGTCACTGCAGGGGCTGCCAACCCCATAAGTTACGCCTCTGATCTCAGTACAAAAAAATGATTACAGTAATTTTATATCACACAGGCAGGAGAAGTGGGCGTACACCATACAATTTTTCCTTTTAATTCTTTTTAAATTCAGTCAATGTGTTCATTGAGTGTATTGTTTCAAATATCAAACTAATCCACCATACACTATTCAATTTTTCTTAAAAGTTTAATAAAATTTTACACAGTGGCCAGTGATCAGATGTCTCAAATTTTCAATCGAAAAAAAAATGTTTGAATTTTCTGTACAATCGATCTTTTTCATTCAAAAAACTGGAAAATCAAATGTGTATTGCATAGTAACTTTCGCACGTAGGGGTTCTGAGTACCGTCAGAGTGTTGTGCCTGAGGACACATGTCTCCCCTTGCCCCGTTATAGCTATGCCACTGCCTGTACCATGCCTGGAAACTGTACCGGTCACAAAGAAACAAGTAGATTGTGCCGCCATTCAGGAGCAGTAACAGCTGTAATCCCCGTCACAGGACACCACTAATATCTGATATCGCAGCAACACATAAGAAAGTGAGGTTCATGCAGAACATTACATTAACAATAATACATAGTAGTCTGTAAACACTCTCCAGGCATCCAGAAGTTTTAACATTCCAGTCAGCAAAGAGCCAATGACTGCGTTTGTCATTAAAATCTGGCTCTTCCTCTTTAGCAGCTGCTCTGGCATATGCAAGCTCCTTGTCATTTGTTGTGGGTAATCAGACAGATTTGTAGTGCGTATGACTCTAGTTTACATAGCAAGGAAAAAACAGCTCTAAAGCCCTCAGCCACAGCAGTTGTTTGCATTGAGCTTCCTCCTTGTTGTCTTTCATTTGAATGTGCGCAATTATCTTTGCTGCCTGGATGATCTCACCAGACTCCCTTTGTCTTCAGGTCATGCAGATGGCTGGCATCGAAGGGCAGCAAGTAGTGCTACTCCTTGAAGACTATCAGTTTGTCCATCCAACATTCTTAGAAATGATCAACAGCTTGCTGTCATCAGGTACTGTCACTCGATGTTTACTGAGCAATCTGTCAGCACCTGGCTGCGGGGTGACTGTATCCTCTCTGTGGCAAGGCTGGGTGCCACTCTCACCGTATACTTCCTGTTTCCATTTTACTTGGCTTTACAACTTTCCTTTTTTACATTTGTTCTTTCATTGGCCTCAATTCTTTTAGGGTTATCAAACAAATTACCACATGTGAGGTAATGACATTTAGGTAATTCTGGTAGGTTTTAGTCATGTTTTACATCCTGAGGTAAATTATGAGGTAATTTGTGAGGTAATTTGCATTAATTTTACAGAAAATAGATATTCTCATGGAAATTAGGGGGCATGTTAGCACATAATTTACCAATCAGTTTAAAGGGAACCTTAACTGAACGGGGGGTAAAGAGTTTCAATTACCTGGGGCTATTACCAGCCCCCTGCAGCAGTCCTGTGCCCTCGGAGCCGCTCTGAAATCCTCCGGTCCCCTGCTGTCACTTAGTTTCGTTTTTGACGACTCACCAGTCATGCGTATTATTGGACACATCCCCTACTGAAATTAGCGCTGTTGCGGATAGCAACGCGTACAAAAATAAGCACGCGTAGATATGTGGAAATGCGTATCTTTGTACGCGTTGCGGTCCGCAACAGTTCTAATTGCAGTAGGGAATGCGTCCAATAATACGCATGGCGGCCGGCCGACTGGTGAGTCGTCAAAAACAAAACTAAGTGACAGCGGGGTATAATCCACAAAGGATCGGCACCACACAATATATGTATTAAATAGCTCTTAAACTTTTATTGCATAGTAAAAAGTTTGACAGGCGGGGCCTGGAGTATTCCAGAGCGGCTCCGAGGGCACAGGACTGCTGCAGGGGGCTGGTAATAGCCCCAGGTAATTAAAAACTCTTTACCCTTCCCCCCCCCCCCCCCCCCCCCGTTCAGTTAAGGTTCCCTTTAAGACCTGCCTGTACCTGGAGGTAAAGTCGATTTGTATGCATTTTGCAGGTTTTAGTGGAGTGCCTATTGCTGTTTTAGTGGAGTTCCTATTCAGTCTGTGTAATAGAAAAGAATAGTGGAAATAAAACTCCAAATATTTACTGAATTTTTTTTATAAGTAATGCCTATAAATATACTTTTCATAGGCTGTTACATAATCGAATACGCCTTCCCTCCTCAAAAAAAAAAAAAATCTTCCAAAGGCTATCCTAACTTATGGAAGACAATTAAAGATTATTATTTATTTACTGCATGCTTACCACTGAAATACCTCATGTTTTACCTCATGTTTCACCTCATGTTCGGAAATGGAGACAAATCTTTCAGAATTGCTAAAAAAGAGGAAAATACCGCCTGAGGTATTTTACCTACAAAAAAATATTGACCTCACATTTCTACCAGAATTGACGCCACTATCTTGTTTTTCCTGCCTTGACGTACCCTTTCATTTAACGTTTTTACTGCAGATGCTTAGCGTTGCAATTAGGAAATAATCCGGGGGGGGGGGGGGTTCTTCACCTGGATAATCCTCTTCTCCCTTGCTATGAGTGGCACATGGAGAGCTATGCCATATGTGCAATTAAAGTGAATCACAGTTTTAATTGTTGAATTACCTTTAATTGGAAATCGCTGCAAACACAAATCAGGGCTCCACAAGAATTTTTGTCATTTAACGTTAGTTAAAAGTATCTTTTCATGACAGCGTGCAGCCAGCTATGTATTGCCGCAACTGACTGCAGCTGGTGTGACGTTTATTTGCCAGCCTGGAATCTGTGGAACACGAGCAATGTAGACGCTTCTACTCCTGCTGCACGAGTAATAAGCTGCACAGTGTAGGAGCTTGTCATTCATTTTCCACTCCCGAACTACCGGTAGTCCATCGTTTAGCAGCAAAGATGGACACTCGCATTTTACATTCTCACTTAGAAGCCCTGTGGAATAGCTGTGTGTTACATATATACATGTAAGGGCAGCACAGTGATGTAGTGGTTAGAGCTCTCGCCTTGCAGCGCTGGGTCCCTGGTTCGAATCTCAGCCAGGTAGGGACTATGGTAGGGATTAGATTGTGAGCCCCTCTGAGTGACAGTTAGTGACAAGACAATATACTCTGTACAGCACTGAGGAAGATGTCAGCGCTATATAAATGCTAAATTATAATAATGTAAGCAAGCTTCCACTCATACTTGGCTTGCATAGTATCCTCCTCTATCACACTCTTAAGGGGCCCATATACTTATCGATTTCAGCAGTTGATCGAAAATTGATTATATCAAATCTATTGATCGATCTGCGGATGATTTCGATTGATTTCGATCAATTTGATAAATCTGACAGGATGGAAAATCTAGGTCGATCTGCTGCTGGCAGCAGATTGATGGCCCATAGAGTTGCATTGGATCTAATGGTCCAATAATGCATTTAGATGCTTTTCATTCTGAAATCTATTGGAAATCTGTTCCTAGTGTGTGCCACACATCAGATAGATTCCTGTCAGATTCAACTTGAAAGGCATCTGACAGAAATCTATCTGATGGTCGAATCTGCTGCAAATCTATAAGTGTGTGGCCGGGAGTGTTCCGCACAAGCGCAGGTGCAAGTGCTTTATCTTATCTTGTGATCCTCCTCAGGAGAAGTGCCGGGCTTGTATTCTTTGGAGGAGTTGGAGCCGTTGCTGTCTCCACTGAAGGACCAGGCATCAGAAGATGGTTTTACCGGACCCGTGTTTGCTTATTTTACCTCCAGTAAGTAAGACAACGTCCATTCATGAGAACAAAGACAAACAGGATTCGCACTCCGGCATTGGTTTATGCTTCAGATGCTCTTACTGAGGCAAAGGTCACGCTTGTCTTTCAGTTTTCTGCACTTTTCAGAAAACTCATAGACAAATGGGACCCCTGCCTTACAGCAGTTAATGTAATTTATAGAGAACAATCTACCATCTGTCCATCCCTGTATTCCACAGGTAGATTGTTATTTGTGGTATTTATTAGAACTGGAGATCAATTGTGTGCAAATTGATTGCGACAATATCATTGTGGTATGGATGATTGCAGTTTGGGTATACTTACTTGTCTGAGTCTATAATATTATTATTATTATATGTGTACATATTTATGTATTTTGAATCCCTTTACCCCTGTGCCAGTTTCGCAGTACGTTTGTTTTTATTAACTTTGGGATACGTCCTTGAATAAATTACCATTTTTTATCTCATTGGTGTTTAATTGTCATGATATGTAGATCATGGATTGCTTTCTTGTTGATTACTGCATTCAAGTGTGACCTAGCCCATTGATTAACATGAGTACTCAGTTGAGATCAGTTTTTCTGTGCAGAAAACGTGCACGAAAGCCGATAAGTGTGACCCCTGCCTGAAAGTCACATGGCACTGCCAAGCAGTGTGACACAACCAAATCCCAGCTTCAAGCTTTAGTCACAGATTCAGTGTTTTGGAGCCACCAGGCACTATGTCCAGCAGCAGCCACCGCACACACTGTGCACATTTTCTGGAGACGTTTGTCTGTCCTTGATAAAGCGGTCCAGGGTGGCTCTGATTTGTTAATAAAGCTTGAAGAATACTTTGGAGGGCCTGGTGGGATTCTGGGACTAGAGAGATTGTGTTGAACTCCTCTCTGACAGCTGACTGCCGTGGCAGAGCAACTAATTTGTAAACACAGGATGTTAACCCTATGTCGGCTTAACCGAAAGCAGGACGTAGACACTGCAAATTTATTGTAGAATCTGTATCAGCTGAAACAAAGAAATGTTTTTTCTTTAAAGGTTATTATGCTGTTGCATATCTTTCAGAGCAGAGAGGAAGTTCTGAGTTCAGGTGCACTTTAAAGAGAACCTGAACTGAAAAGAAAAAGTCAAAATAACCATACACAGGTCATACTTACCTTCCCGTGTAGTCTACTACTCAATCCTTCTCTCCTCTCCTGCGTCCCATTTGTCCACTGTAATCAATGGAATTCTCCGTCCTCCATTTTAAAAATGCCCTTTACCCCATAACAGCTTCCTGGTCAGCACACTGTTAAACTGTAATATAAACCACTTGAGCCATAGGGAAACATTACCTTGCACATTCAGTTGTAACAGACAGCTGCTGATACAGTATATAACTTCAGGTTCCCTTTAAGGCTAGGTTTCCACTTGTGCGTTTTGTGTCAGATTTTTCTCTCAGAAAATTTGCATTGATTTTGCAACTCATGGTGGTGAATGGGGCTGTTTCCATTCAATGCGAATTTTCGTTTGCGTTCGTACGCTTGAAAAAATCTGAGGTCCTGTATCATTTTTTTGGACATCGCGTATGATTCACGTACAATGCTTTGTATAGGCAATGCGAATTTTCGCGTTACTTGCCCGAAAATTCGCATTAGATCCATGGTTACAGGTAGTTGTCCGCAGTCATGACTAAGCTGTTACTAGGCAGATTATGCATATTTAACGAATGCGAATTTTCGCGTACGAAAATTCACATGAAAACGCGTACAAATTTTACATGCAAATTTTCCCGAATCAGAAAAATCTTATACGAATTTTTGCAGGCGAGAATGTCACGCTACAGTGGAAACGTAGCCTAAGGAAACAAAGTAACTAAAAAAGTTTTGTTTTCCTGAACTTGAGTAAACTTTTGTTATGCAGGTTCGCTTTAGAGGCTTGTAACCCAAAGTGACATGACATTTCATTGAGCACACCTCTGGCCTGTCTATGTGCTGTTATATATTTGTGTTCTGTATTTCAGGAGTTGTGCAGAATCTGCATATTGTCCTCATCATGGATTGCACAAATGTTAATTTCACCATAAACTGTGAGAGTAACCCGGCTCTGTACAAGAAGTGCTCCGTGCAGTGGATGGAGGCCTGGTCAGACAGGAGCATGAAAAAGGTATTCCAAATTCTGATTTATGTGCATTTTAGAATCAAGACATTATTCAGGAATTGTTTAAAGGACACCTGAAGCGAGAGGGACATTAAGGCTGCCATATTTATTTCCTATTAAGTAATACCAGTTGCCTGGCTATCATGATAATCCTCTGCCTCTAATCCTTTGTCAAAGACCCTGAACAAGCATGCAGCAGATCAAGTGTTTCTGACGTTATTGTCAGATCTGACCAGATTAGCTGCATGCTTGTTTCCAGTGTGATGCAGCCAAATAGATCAGCAGGGCTGCCAGGCAACTGGTATTGTTTAAAAGGAAATACATATGACAGCCTCCATATTCTTCTCACTACAGTTGTCCTTCAAAACCCAACAAGAAAAATGTTGGCTTTGAATATTTTGAAGGGTTTCTTTGGGTGTTTTATTGCAATCTGCGACCTGGAGGAGGATTTTGTGTCCATGTGTTGGGACCTCCATGACTTGCAGGTGATAGTCTACCCACCAGCTGATGGCAGAGATGAATGTTAGGCTTTTAGTAGCTGTGTGATCTGCCCCATGGAGTCAGATATAGAAAGACGAAGCAGGAGGCTTCCCACTGTAAGTGAAATGAAAGCAATCATCTGGAAATATTCAAATCTAAATGATATTTTCCCGACATTTTCCTGGTGTCAGTTTCTGCTGGATTTCTGTGCAAAGAGTGGTTCAATTAATTTTCATGACTTTTTTTGCCTGTAATTTACCAAATGTGTCAAGCAACTGCATTTGCGATATGCACTCAGGAAATGAGGATCGCTCAATTCCTGTGCAGCGCAACTGCGGCAGAATCATGGCAAAGTCGCCGCCGGTGTGAAACTGCCCTTAGAGCAGTGGTAGGGAACCTATGGCTCGGGAGCCAGATGTGGCTCTTTTGATGGCTCCATCTGGCTCACATACAAATCACTAGGGGTTGATTAACTAAGCTACACTGCTCAAGCAGCACAGCTTAGTGTGGCAGCACAAGTAACATTTTCAAAGTAGGGACGCTACTGCTGTAGCATGCACTACTAATTTACTCACGCTACCCCAAGACTAACGGCTGCTCCAATTGTCAATTAACAGGCAGCCTATTGGGCCAAAGTGAAGGAATCTCATCCTACAAAGTGAATCAAACCCCAAGTCAGCAAACTAATTGTACAAGCTGTTAGTCGGTATTTCTCCTGTCTGGGAAATTGCGGATGTTGCTGAAACCCAAGAAAAGCTGAAGAAGTGTCTGACACTTCCGCTGCCCGGCGGATCAATTTGTAAACACATCACCATGGCAACAGGGACATGAACCTTCTGCTGCGCATGCGCACTGTTCCAGTTTTAAACCTATTGTATGGCTCTCACTGAATTACATTTTAAAATATGTGGCATTTATGGCTCTCTCAGCCAAAAAGGTTCCTGACCCCTGCCTTAGAGTATCAGCGACAGTGTATAAGAGATGTAGGAATGGAGCCGCAGTGATCGGATCTGTGACGGTTTTTATGCTGGTGTGCTTGCAGTGCCTTGCAGTCTGCTCAGGTCATTTGCCTGTTGGCCCTTTTTTTTTTAGATTCCAAGAATGTTATTTTCTGACACAAGTCAGGAGAAGGGACAGGACTCTGAGTATAAGAAGTCTTCATCAGGTAAGCACTTGGCTCCTTAGGTTTGTTGGATGTTTGTTGGATGTTTGTTGGAGGGTGGTATTGGCCTCCCTTCCTGTAGTGTGTACAATACACAGCCATTGCCAACTATGCTACACTTACTTGTATATCCTGGCTATCACTATTTGTATATTTTTCTGTAATGGCATATCCCGTATCTGTGAATTACTAATATAAATTTGGAATATACAAATTCTCTAAACTACTAGGCACTCTCTTTGTACATAATTTTATTGTTCAATAAACTTTGTTTTGAAAAAAAGAATCAAGTCTGCAGGTATATTGTTTAGTGGCTATAGTTTGCCTGCTAACGCACCTTATGGACTGTACTTTTTACAAGATAAGGGGAAGGGGGGAGGGAAAGCGTGTAGGATTGGCAGGGCTGAATTTACCATAAGGCACTGTAGGCTAGTGCCTACAGGCACCTGATGATGGAAAGGCGGCTCCCACCCCTACCCGAGTGCTTCCCTGTGCAGAATCCTGATGAGCGTGTAAATTAGAGGTTACTCACTTGGCTCTCAGGAATTCTACTGACAAGATCTCCATTCAGTCAGGGCCACCTCTGGCTACTTAATACTGAGGTTCCTCTAGCTACCTAAAGGTGGCCATACACTGGCCCGATTCGCGGCCGTTTCGACAGCAGATTCGATCCTGGGATCGAATCTGCTGCCAATCGTTCGCGCTAAACGCACCCGCCGATCCGATTTCCTCCCGAAATCGGATCGGTCCGTCGATCGCGCCGTGCGGGAAATTACCCTCGATCACCCGCGGGTAGGGAGCGCGTCGCTAGCGGCGGCCGATCCGATCAGGTATACATTACCTGACGCTGGCTCCCGGGCATCTTCTCCGCATCTTCTCCGCGCTGCACCCGCTCCATCCCGGCGCTTCCTGTCACTGCAGTGACCAGAAAGTTCAAATAGAGGGCGCTCTATTTGAACTTCCTGGTCACGGAGTGACACAGGAAGCGCCGGGATGGAGCGGGTGCAGCGTGGAGAAGATGCGGAGAAGATGCCCGGGAGCCAGCGTCAGGTAATGTATGCGCGGGGAAGGGGGACAGGAGGCAGCGGCGGCTCCACAGATTGTGATCGGTTTCAGGCTGAAATCGATTCACAATCTGTTTGCAGTAAAGGCAGCCATACGATCCCTCTCTGATCAGATTCGATCAGATAGGGATCTGTCAGCTGGTCGATCTAATGGCAAATCGACCAGTGTATGGCTACCTTAATACTTTGGGGCACCTCTAGCTACTTATGATGGACAGGGGAAGTAAGGAAGAAGTGACAGCTGGGCCAGCCAGTACACTTGGGGTTCGGTTCGGCGGGGGTTCCTAGGTTCAAAGAAAGGCGAAGTCAAAGGTGCCAGGACATCTGTGCAGTCTTCTTTTTAGCTGCTGTGAAGAAGACATTTTGGTTGCCTTTAGTCATTCTGCATATTTTGTCACATTTAGTTTTTGGGGATTTTTTTTTACAGGTAATTCTGACTTTTACAACTCCTTTTTGATGATTCATGAGTCTTGCAAAACACACGGTGCCACTCCGAGACGATACATGACCTTCCTGAAGGTGTACGGCGCGCTCTACAACAGCAAGAAGACCGAGCTGACCAAAAAGCAGAAGCATCTACAGGTATGTAAGAATGGCTCAGCTTATCATGAATCCAGATCATCAGGTCTGTCTTTTCTTGTTTTTACAGTTTCATTTAAAGGGACACCGAGCACTGGCTACAAATTAAATATTGACTTACCTGGGGCTACATCCAGCACACCGTAGGCCGCAAGGTCCCCCTCCATCCTCCTGGCTCCCCTCCCGGTCCCAGCTGGCAGATCTGGTATGACACAGCTAACGGGCTGAAGTCATCAGGCCTTGATCTGGCCAGCGTGAGAGTCTTGCGCATGCTCGGTTCTCCAATATTGAATATAATATTTCAGATTTTGTTTGAACTAGATGGGATAAGCTAAGTGAGTAGCTTATCCTTCTCATTGCAGGCATTTGTCAAACCCAGACGACCTTTGGCCAAAAAAAGTTTGAATTGCACAACACATATATAGTCTATGCACCATGTACAGATGAACATATACAGTTTACATCTGGTACATCGTAGTGTCAAGAACAGACACACATTTATATCTGTAGTACACCTCCATCTCTCTATCTTTCTCCTCATACTGATGCCTTGCAAGTACACCCTCAGCATTGTGTCCTCCCCTCCAGCTGGGTTCCTTTCTCCACAATAATTATTAAATAATTTAGTCAGTGTTTGCCCATTGCAAAATCTTTCCTCTCCCTGATTTACATTCTGACATTTATCACATGACGGCATCTTTACTGCTGGCAAGTGATGTCTGTTGAAGGAGATGCAGCTTTTTTGGCAGTTGAAAACAGCTGTTATTTCCCACAATGCAACAAGGCTCCCACAGTGTGATGTCAGAACCCTGGTGCTGACATCACACTGTGGGAGGGGTTTAACCACAATATCAGCCATACAGACCCCCTGATGATCCGTTTGAGAAAAGGAATAGATTTCTCGTGGGAAAGGGGGTATCAGCTACTGATTGGGATGAAGTTCAATCCTTGGTTACTGTTTATCTTTAAGCTGCCCGCACCAGTACACGTTTCTAATAAATAAGACATTCAATTTGATATATTGAATCTAAAGGATACCTAGGACACTCTGAGAGATCTTTAATACAAAATATTGATTCAATATTAACAGGAAATCTCTGTTTATTACATCGTCAAGTTCTCTGCGAATGCTGGAGTGGGATTAGTGTGCATCAGCAGCTGCATAACTTTCACCTGCATAGAGAACTACAAGTTAGTGGCAGCAGCAGCAGCAGTGCAGCTGATTTTAAAGTGAACCTCCGGACTAAAAATCGACTCAGCAGCACTGAAAAGGCCTTGTGTTTCTTTAACAGTTTCACAGCATCAGACCTTTGTTTCTCTTATACAAGCCTAATTTTTAGCTGCACAGAAGAAAACTGCCCGGGCTTTTTTCCCCTGATGCTGTGCAAAGCATGATGGGATTTCTGATTTTGTTGTTCTCGTTTTGCTGTTTTGGTGAAATTTTACATTTACATTTTGAATTTGACATTTGAAGCCTAGCGTGTGCAGCTGAGAGGGGTAATCAGGACACAGGATAGTTGGAACTGTGTCTCCTGCTCCTTGTCACCTCCTTTCAACCAAAAAGATGGCTGCCACCGTGACAAAGATGGCAGCCCCCATGAATCACAAACATTTGCCTGTTCTTTTCAAACAGGGTGGGTAAGAGATTATATTACCTATCTATTCTAATTAACATAACTAATGTAACTTGATGACAGTATGTTTTTTTAGGCAGAAGTTCCCCTTTAAGCAAGATTTTGCTGGAATCTAGTGACATCAGATTGGATGATGTAATCCAATTTTCATTTATAAAACTTTAAAGCGAACAGAGCAGTGTTTTTTTTTTAAAACAAACTTCCCCATTATGGAGGTGTGTAATAGTGTGTGCCGTTGTGGATACAGGGTTTGGGGGAGCACCATTACTTACTTATGGATGCTGCTCCTCTGGCTCCACCCATACGACACTCACCATCTTCTTCACCTGACTGGCTTCTGTCTCTGCATTTGTAGTTCTCGGCGAGGCCACACGCGTGGGCCAGAATGCATGCCGGGAGATGTAGTCCTTGTATCCCCTTATGGGGAGGGGCGTTTTAAAAATTAAAAAAAATCCGCTGCTCAGTTACCTTTAAAGGGGACTCTCTGCTGTAAAAGATAAGCAACAGTATAATCTTTAGAAAACAAACATTTTTTTGTTACAATACATTTTTTGTTACAATAAATCTGCAGTGTTTCTACTTCCTGATTCCATGAAAGCAGACAAATGGTTAACATTCTCTGTTTACATATTAGCTGTGTCTGCCGAGGACTGCGGAATTTCTGTGCTGACCTAGCTAAGAGATTAAATTACCCTTTTGATTACTTGAAGATGAGGAGGAATTCGATGGCTCTTCTCTCTAAAAACCCAAAGGTTGCATTTCTCTCTATTTTCCTTGTGTCCTGTGCAGAAGTTCAGGTACACTTTAAAACTGCCCCGAATGCAGAACTTTTTCTCTGCTCTAAAATATAAGCAAAAGCATAATAACCTTTAAAGAAAAAAAATGTTACAGCTGTTAGTGTGTTCTTTGTTACAGTGTTTCTACTTCCTGCTTTCATGGTAGCAGACATATTGTTAACATCCTGTGTTTACCAATTAGCTCTCTGCCGTGGCAATCAGCTGAGGGATCAAATTACAACTTGTGCTTAGTCACTGATGAGGGGGAATTAGACAGGCTAAACTCTCTAAATACATACATGGGGCATTTCTCTCTGTTTTCCTTCTGTCCTGTGCAAGAGTTCAGGTCCACTTTAAGGGAACCTGAAGTGAGAGGGATATGGAGGTTGGCATACAGCAATGCACATTGCCTGGCTGTCCTGCTGACCCTCTGCCTAATACTTTTAGCCATATGGGCTGAACAAGCATGCCGATTAGATGTTTCTGACAAAAATGTTATATACCTACTAGGCCTAAGGCCCGCTTAAAGCTAATGTAACCCCATAAAAAAAAAAAAGAGCCATCCCTCTCCTCTCCCAGTGACCCCGGTGCAGCGCTGGTTCCTCCGTTCGTATCCCCCGCCGAGAGGACTTCGGAAGTCTTCGGGAGCCGAGTCCTCCCGAAGACAGGCGGCGCACACGCGAGTGCGTCATAAAGGGCGCTTGTGCAGTGTAGAGCAGCCCGTCTTCAGGAGCACTCGGGCTCCCGAAGCTTCTCCAAAGCCTCCCTTTGGCCGGGAGACAGCGGTATTTGACCGAAACGGTCGAATACCGCTACCAGGGCAGCCAGGACAGCAGTGGGGACCGGTAGAGGAGAGGGAATGCTCTATGGGACACAGAGCCTCCCTCTCCTTAGGTGAGTATCTGACTTTTTTTTTTTTTTTTTAAACGGTTCCCAGTAGCTTTAAAAACGGGCGCTAGACTGTGGCCGTGACCCCTGCACTGCTTTCTCTCTGTGTCATTAGCCGCACACGCTCACGCACGCTCCCGCCCGCCCCCCTTCTGGCCCTGTCCTCTGCTGCATGTTAGTCTCTCTGCAGTGTCTCTGCGTCCCTGCACATGCGCACAATGGAAAAAGCACTGACACAGGGACATGGGACGCAGACACTGGCCTATTATTAGGTAGGATATCCGATGGTAACGTATGGCTTTATTGTGCAGGCTGGAGTATCAAAACTCAATGAAGCCAAGTCTCTGGTGGATGAGCTGAAGAGGAAAGCTGGAGAACAGAGCTTATTGCTGCAGACTAAGCAGGCCGAAGCAGATTCTGCTCTTCAGGAGATCACCACCTCCATGCAGGTAATGGGGAAAGGAGTACAGAAGTCATAACCTGGGTATGGATTGGGAATAGGTCGCTGCTGTCTAGGGAGAACTTTTACAAGTAACTAAAAGCCTGAGAATTCCTCAAAGAAGATGGAGTAGTTCGGTAAGAGGTTCGGTGCCGGAAGTGCCAAAAAGTACAGTAATAAAGAAATTAAAAAACCTTTAATGAAGAAGGTCATTGTTGGCCTACTTTCATGATGACTGCTCACGAGTTATTTCAAACAACTTTAATCAGCATGGTGGAGTACGCATTTTGCAGCTCGAGGCTTGAAGAGGCGCACCAGCCTCCACTACTACAGCATTATGATACTGTTATTGACCTGATGACGCAGCCTAGAATTGCAAAATGCATTGTCCACTGTGCTGAATATAGTTGTTTGAAGTAGCTCTTGAGTACTCATCACAAAGGTAGGCCAATACTTATCTTCCTTTAAAATGGTTTGTAATTGTTCCATTACTTTTAGGTGCCTCCAGTTTTTGTAGTTTATCAGTCTTAGTTACCCCCTGTTTGGGGGTTGCCATTTTACAAAGTTTTCATAAAGTTTATTGTTTTGGAGCCCCTACCACCTGTGTCAGAAGGCAAACTCTTCCCCCACATGCGCAGTTAGTGGTTGCTTGGTTGAGTATCCTGTACTTATTCTTTCCGTAAACCTATCATTAATGACCTTACTACACCAGATTTGGCTCCTGAAGTCCCTCTTTTTTGCTCTTGCAAGATCTACGGCCTACTGTAAGTGACCGCTACCTAGCATGTCACTGTGGGACAAATGTACCCTGTGCTAGTGGTAACTCCTCATGTGTGTCATCTCCTGTGGTCTACTGCCACCCCCCCTTCCATGTGACATCCCTGGATGTACCACTATTCCTGTATAACTTGCTTGGTCTAGCTCCCTTGTGGGGAGGGAGCCAATATCAGTCCTCCCACCCTCTCCATGGACCCCCCCTCCCCCCATCCTGTGCAGAGTAGGGTGCAGCGGTGTGACTTTTGAGTGCATCTCACCTGATTCCAATGTATGACATGCAGAAAACAGGGCCAGCTGCATGGGCACATCGGGATCAGAAGAAATTCACTCATGAACCATACTACTGTGCCCTACTGTGCAGGGGGACACAGGAGGGGGTCCATGGAGAGGTAGGAATGATGTCGGCCTGCTCCCCATGTCCAGACTCCTCAATGCTAATCAGCCCAGCTGGCTGGAGCATCAATCTTTTCTGCCCAGGTGTCAACCCTTCTATGGTGGCAGTGGGGCCCCCGCCCCTCTGGTCGGGGCTCTTTTCGCTCTGTATGGAGTACAGACAGCTTAGAAGCGTCCCATCTCACTGCAGGAGTAATTAGCCACACAGAGGAAGAGCTTGTTACTCACTTTCTACACCAGGGCTAATCCTCCGGCTAGCAACTGAACATGCTCTATTAAGCCTAGTACACACACTCAATTTTGGTTGGCCAATCACTGAGCAATTTTACCACCTCCATGTATATGAGGGTCAACAGATTTTGAATACAATGGCTATCATTCATAAAGCATTTCCGCATGCGGAAATGCTTAAAACAGCTGACTTTACCGACCACTTAGCAAAGTCGGCATTCATAAAGGCTCTTTCCGCATGAAAAAATGACACTACCGAGCAGAGTGATAAATCACCGCCTTGTGCTGTGATTATCGGTACAAATGTAGCAAAATGTTCATTCATGAAGATCACCGCAAGCGGTGTGAGGTCGGGAAGTACCGCTCCCTCTGATGTGGCGATAACAATGTAAGTGAATGGAGACACACAGACCTCCCAGGCAGCTGCAGCAGAGCGGAACATGGAGAAATGTACCAACTCGGCAGCTTCCGTGTCTCTGCAAGCCTACCGCCTGCCTAGTTCGGGGAATCTCCGCACTGCTACCGCACATGGATACATTTTTATGAATGCCCACCCAGAAGTCTAAAACACCGCCAGCGGTGTTTTCCCGCACTGATTCTCCATACCGACAGCACTTTCATGGGTGATAGCCCATGAACGGATTGTGTAGGTAAACCTTCGTACTAAATGGAGGTGGTAACATTTGTCAGTGATTGGCCAATCATAATTGAAAGTGTGTACCAGGGTTTAGATGCTAATTTTCTGAGTTGATACTGTTGGAGGATAGTGTTTTGTACACGCAGATAGGCACCCAGTATAACCTCAGTCTTTACTGAAGAAAAACATGTAGAGATATATCATACACCACCATGCTTGTTTTTCTATACTTCATTTTAAGGTGACTATGTTGTTAAACCTCCAACAAATGCAAAGTGTGTTGCAAACTGCATGCAGCTCAGAAGTGCAGCTGCTGCCAGTTTAAATTGGCCCAGCTGCAAGTTGCATGCAAAGAAAATTTACATTAACTGGGAAAATGTGCCTCTAATTGATTACCTTGCTTCTGTGTGAGGGACTGTTGGAATAACTGTGTTTAACATGCGAATGTAAGCATGCTGTTATAAGGTTTGTTATTATTTCCTGGGGTATAAAGAGTAAAACTGAATGGCTTTCCGTCTTCTTTGCAACGGCGGAGTTCCACTTTAAAGGACAATTTAAGTGAGAGATGTATGAAAGCTGCCATATTTATTTCCTTCTAAGCAATACCAGTTGCCTGGCTGTCCTGCTGATCTCCTGCCTCTAATACTTTCAGCCATAGCCCCTGAACAAGCATGCAGCAGATTAGATATTTCTGACATTATTGTCAGGTCTGACAAGATTAGCCGCATGCTTGTTTCTGGTGTGATTCAGACACTATTGTAGCCAAATAGATCAGCAGGGCTGCCAGGAAACTGGTATTGTTTAAAAGGAAATAAATATAGCAGCCTCCATATTCATCTCACTACAGTTTTCCTTTTAAAGAAGTTCAGTTTTAACCCCTCAGGACGTGTATTGAAGCCAAATCATTTGTATGCATTTGCCATAATGTAATAAAATAAAAACTCGAACGCCGCTTGTGCACAGTGACCGCTTATGGCAACTGATAAATTACATCCGCTTTATGTAAACTGGAGCATAAAAGGAAGAAGAGTGGAGCTTTTGCCAGTGACAGTCATTTTAGCTCGTTCTATTTGATTTGACGTCCAATTGGCCGCTGTGACTAGCAGCTCCATTTTAGGCATCCATTTTGTTTGCTGAGCCAGTATTTATGAACAAGGGGTCCTGTCAGTTCACTGCTAATTAGTGATATCATGAAGTCATCAGTCTGCCAGGATAAGGAAAAATGATCACTTCACAAATGCCTGGAACTACAAATGTTCTGTCACGTTCGCTTTATTTCTCAAACAGCTCAAGTGTTGTGGCGATGGCGAGCCTGGCAGCAGGAAGATTCCCAACAACACTCGTGGCAGACATCTGCTCTTTATGCGCTTGTGCTGCGCGAAGCACTGACTAATGTGCTCTCTTTATCTTCCAGAATGCCAGCGATCAAAAAACAGAAATGGAGAAGATAAAACATAAAATAGCAGAAGAGTCTGCCAAGATTGAGCAGCGGCAAAGACAAATCGATGACGAGTTAAAGGATGTTCAGGTAATGAGATAAACATCCAATGCTTTAACAATCTGGTGTGAAATAAAGGACCTTTATACTTTATTTTATTATTTCAATCTGCTGCTGAGAACCGGGATCACAAGGACAGCTGGCTTAAAGCGGGATTGTCAGCCATAAAATCAAATTCCTTTTACCCTCTGCTCTTTGTTTATTATACAGCTTGCTACCTAACCCTACATTGCAGCACGCCAATATAATCAGAAATGTCTCTGCTGTGATAAATCTTATCTCACTCAGCTTGGCTCTATTTGGTACATTAACGACAAGAGGGTAGCTTGTTATGTCCCCACCCACATTCCTGCTTCTCACTGATTGGCTGAGGGCAGTTCAGTGAGCTGCTGAAATACGATCTATGCTGTGCTCACATGTGTTTACAAAGCAAGATAGACATGACAGTGAAGTTTCTAGGAGAAAAAAAAAGAGTAAGGGAGGAAATGACATCAGGATTGGCTTCAGTCAGAGGCAGTAAAAATGAAAGATGCCTCGAACTGTGTTATATTTTTTTACTATATACAATTCACTGAAATAAAAAATTGGGCAGTACAATACATATGTAAGTAGAACATGTATTTAGCTGCTTACTGGTATATGTGTGTTTCTTTTTCTGGAATAGTATGGCTGTGCCTGCTGTTTTAAAGCATACCTGTGGTGACATGATGAGATAGACATGTGTATGCACAGTACAAAGCATACAAATATATATGTGCCTGAAAGAGTTAAATATCCAGGTATGCAAGTGACAGTTTCTCTCCAGTCAGCACCTAGTTGGACTATAGTGTAACTCTCTCTGGATCGTGTGCTAGTTAAGGGCTCCGCCTCTGACATAGTTGACCTGGGTTCAATTCTCGGCACTTACTAATTCAGTAATAATATAATAATATAATAATGCTAACATTTGTATAGCGCTTTTCTCCTGTCGGACTCAAAGCGCTCAAGAGCTGCAGCCACTGGGACGCGCTCAAGAGGCCACCCTGCAGTGTTAGGGAGTCTTGCCTTGAACTCCTTACTGTATAGGTACTTAAACTAGCCAGGATTCGAACCCTGGTCTCCCATGTCAAAGGCAGAGCCCTTAACCAGTACACTATCCAGCTAAGCTGCACCTATTCAATAAGGAGTTCTTTGGGCAAGTCTCCCTAACACTGCTACTGCCTACTGAATGCGCTCTAGTGGCTGCCTTATAAGCGGTTCTAGTGGCTGCCTCACAAGGGCTTTGAGTCCGACAGGAGAAAAGCGCTTTACAAATACTGCAATTATTATAATTACAGCTCTTCCCTGCCAGAGAACAGCTTCTGAGCACAGGGGATAGATAGACAGAGTTCAATAGTTCATATATTTGAGCTCTGGGACACGTGAAAGACTGTGTCATTGTCCAGAGACAGTAAAACAAATCTCTTTTTTTACATTTTTAAACATAAAATAAAGCTATCAACTGTAGTAAAAAAAAAAGAAAAAAAAGGTCATTTGTAGAAGTAGGAGGATGGATACAATTCTTGATCTCTTCAGTTTAGTATCACTTCGGGTTCACTTTAATGTGCTTACACAATTACTTTTGCTCGGCCGGACTGGGACTCAATCGCTTGGGTGACAACAACAACAAAGCATTTGTAAAGCGCTTTTCTCACGTAGGACCCTAAGTGACAGTTTAGTTGCCAGCCTACAGGCTAGTGACGTGTCCTGTTGCTATGAACGGAGGAGGGGAGACGATGGAGCAGCACACCACAGAGGGGATTCCAGCCGGTGGGCCCCAAACGTCTCCCCTCCCCCCATGCCAAACGTAAGGAATCTGAGTGTGCCTGTGCTGCTGACAATACAGTGGTGAAACAAGCTAACACAGCACATTCTGTTTCACAGCCATTGGTTGAGGAAGCAAAGCAAGCAGTGGGAAACATCAAGCCCGAGTCATTGTCTGAGATTCGATCCTTACGGATGCCACCCGACATCATCAGGGACATCCTGGAAGGTGTGCTAAGGCTTATGGGTATTTTTGATACCTCGTGGTTCAGCATGAAAAGGTAAGTGGTAGATCTTCTAATAATGAAAGTGATTAAACACTGTTATGTCTTACAGATATTTCATGATTACCGGTATGTTACCTGTCAGAGAGGAGTTGTGTTTACATACAACGCCATGCTAATGACAACCATATCTTATAAAAGGTTATGAGAGTTCTGCAAGAAGCTGCCAGTGATGGAGTGTCCCGATATTGTACTAGTTAAAGGAAATTTAAAATGTAAAAAATTATCCACTATAACATAACTGGGGCTTCTTCTAGACTCCTGTAGTCATTCTGGTCGTATGTTGCTCCCTTCAGCACTTGTCCAAAGCTCCATGTGCTGCCTCAGTTGTGCCCCTGTGGTCGGGAGCTTTGTGAGCTTGCGCAGTCCGTACAAATTGCAGCCTGTGGCAGGCCTAGTCGGTCAGTTTTTGGACGGGCACAGTGGCTGAAGGGAGCAGCGCAGAATGACGGCAAGGGGCCAGAACTACTACAGGGGGCAAGAAGGAGCCCCAGGTAAGTTAAACTGGATTTTTTTTATAATTAACATACCCCTCTAAGGTACAAAGTCGCCAGGGTTCCAACCCAGGCTGCAGCCAGTCATCAATTCAGTAAGTAGTCATTGGGCAAGACTCCCTAACTCTGCAAGGTGGCATATTGTGTGCACCCTAAGTGGCTGCAACACTTTAAAGCGGGATTGTCATCGTAAAAATCAAATTACATCAGCAACTGGTCTGAGTGTATTAAGTGATAAAGATGCTAATCCTGCATTCAAAACTTTTAAAACTTTTTCTGCTGTTATGATTTGGAGTTATCACATACTTTAGGAGCACTGGCCCTTTAGTAGTCCGTGCCAAACAGTTGCATGCTGGTGGTTCTTTTTATCTATAATATATTCCTCCTCTTGCCTTTATTTCCCTGCCTAGATGAATCATGATCCTCTGCTCACTTGTGTTTACAAGCAAGGCTGAGGTGACTCAGCGATTGGAGGAGAAAAGAAAAAAAAGTTAAGGGAAAAAATGGCATCAGTATTTAGCCTCAAACTGTGGGCAAAAGACAGGGTTCCCACCAGGAACTGAATTCTCTTCAATTACTATAGAAAATTCACTGAAATCAAAACGTGGACAGTACAATACATGTGTTATGTAAGTAGATCAAGTATTTATCTACTTATATATGTTTTTTGTTTTTTTTTCCCTGGCATAGTATGGCTAATCCTCCTGCTTTAAAGGGAGATAGACGTGTATGTACAGTGCATAGCACACATATATGCTATGATGCTTTTCTTTCTCTGTCTGACAGAGTTACAGTAATTTTCTACTATGCAACTGACCGTTTTTCTCCAGTCGGGACCCAGTCAGACTACTGATAAGGAATTACAGCCATTAAATACTTTACTCTAGGATGCCCAGTTCTCTGCCAGGAGAGGATAGGTAAAAAAGGCCAATAGTTCATATATTTGAGCACTTTGAGACTCAGGGAAAGACTGTTACATTCAGCTGAGACAAAACAATAAATCTGCCTTATGTCTTTAAACATAAAATAAATCTCTGGGATATCTAAAAGTAATTTTTAGGAGTAGGAGGACAGATACAATTGTTTATCTCTTCACGTTGTTTTCACTTGCTGTAGGTATTGCTTTAAGTCTGACAAGAGAAAATCACTGTTCAAAACATTATCATTATGATTGATCAGTACTGTTGATCACTGTCTGTGAACTTTGCCTAATGTTTATAAAGCTATCATTTGTACATCTCTGTTTCCGTGGCTTTTGATACATCTTTGTTATTTACAGTGCCTGTGTACAGTGTCAGCACTTTGTCATCTTCATTTCTTTTTTACCTTGTAAAGCTTTCTTGCCAAGAGAGGGGTGCGGGAGGATATTGTGACATTCGATGCGAGAAACATCACAAAAGAGATACGTGACAGCGTGGAGGAGCTGCTGGAGAAGAACAGCACGTCTTTCGAGGCCAAGGTATTTTATGGCTTCAGATTACTTGAAACTTGCGTAGTCAGACGTTTGTTCTTAGATTTGTTTCACGTTCAGAACACTTGTCAGGTTTACTGTCATCTGGAGCGTGCGTTCCCTGGCGTGATCTGCGCAGCGGCTGCGATATCTCCTTATTATCACTGTCTTAACAAGGTAGCCCGCACCGTATTCCCTGTTGGTGAAGAATATACATTCAAGGTAGTACGGATCAGCATCTCATATGTCCTTATTACAGCTTCTTAAAACAAGCGAGTCATCTTAAAGAGAATCTGTATTTAAAATATATGCCCCTGGGAGTACTCACCTCGGGAGGGGGAAGCCTCTAGATCCTATTGAGGCTTGCCCCGTCCTCCTCTGTCCCACGGTGGTCTCGCTGCGGGTCCTGGAAAGGCAAGCATGTACATATTTACCTTTCTGGCTCCAGTGCAGGCGCAGTTGCCGCTCTGGTCTCGGAAATAGACCGAAGTAAGACGCCTGCGCAGCAGAGTAGACCTGACTGGAATCGGCTAATTCTGTCTATTTCTGTGCTGATAGCTGCAACAGCGCCACCCGCTGGAGCCAGGGAAAGTAAATATATCAAGCCTTGTCAGGCTTGTCGAGCCAGGATTGCGGGAGACATCATAGGAGCCAGCGCTGGATTGCCTGCAGCTACAGGGATTGGGGAAGCCTCATTGGGACCCTGAGGCTTCCTCCTCCTGAGGTAAGTACCACCCAGGGGACATTTTTTTTTATTAGAGTCTCTTTAAAAGCTGTGTAAATAAAGTGCAATGAGTATGTGGGGTCTAAGTGACGCTCTGCATGTTGGAGCTTATGCTTTTTCAAGCCCTCAACCTACATTTGAGTATATAGCTTGAAAAAGCATAAGCTCCACAATGTCGTGCATCACTTAAACCTTAACATACTTTCTGAACTTTATTTACACAGCTTTCATGTGGTTCACCACTAAGGGGTTTTTCCCTTTATGGACCGGAGCAATTTTCACATTTCAGCACTCGTCCCTTTCATTCGTCAATAACTTTATCACTACTTGTCACAACATAATGATCTCACCACCAATTAGGCTTTGTTTAGGTGGTATATTTTGCTAAGAATCATTTGATTTAAACTGCATTTTAAGGGGAATAATAAGAAAAACATGTGCTACAGTGGATAAAACCCACACATTTTATTTACTCATTTATCCTGGTTAAATACAACATTTTTGACACTTTCTAATACCGTTCTGTAGTTTCCAACCAAATTTGAGTGCAATGTTGGGTTTTATTTTTTTCTTTGAAGTGTGACTCCCCAGGGTATGCCTTGAGTGGAGATGGGGTTATAATCTCCATTTGCATAAAGTGCATACCCATGCACAATTACTGTTGCCCACAGGGATCAGGATTCAATTCCTCAATCAATGGTTTAGGGCTGAATTCTGTACAGATGTGTCGCTGTCCTAGATACTAACGATGTGTTCTGTTTTCATGGAGGGGGCGGAGTGCACAGTGGAATGGGGGGAATAGGGAGGGGAACAATGTGCTCAGCCTGTTTCAAATCTCTCAGTGACACTTCAGGGCCATCATACACACATTAGGTTCTCTGCTGAGGCAGCCCCGCCTGGCCACCTTGTCTGAGAACCCTAGTGTGTAGGAGGCTTAGTTGTCTGTCAGGAGACCGGAATTTGTGAGTACCGGTACACATTTTCTTCGCCAATTTTACACTTGGTATATTAAAGGTACTACTAGAAGTGGCTCTTAGTCCTGTTTATTTTGCTTTGAGTCACCTTAAAAAACAAGAAGTGAATTTGTCTCCCTGTGTCTTGAATTTGCTGCACAGAATGCCAAAAGAGCCAGTGCTGCTGCAGCACCTCTTGCTGCCTGGGTGAAGGCCAATGTGAAGTATTCTCATGTCCTGGAGAAGATCCAACCTCTGGAGAAGGAGCAAAGTGTGCTGCAATCGTATGTATTCTTTACCATGTGTTTCACTGCATTGAAATGTCTTCTTCACTGTAGCCTTTATAGCTTTGAGGGGGAATATTATTGTGGAAGTAAAGTCTGAAAATTGGAGACGTGTCCACTAAAAAAATCACATAATATGTTGTGCCAAAACTATATTCTAATGGGAGCCACAGTGTGACTAAAGTCTAAGCCAAACATAGGAGAGTGTAAATACTATTTAACCAATTATCATCTTCAAAGGAATTATCTTGTTTGAGATAAGTGCACTGCTTTTGACCTCAGTGGGTAGATCGCGTTGTGCTGTAAATTCTTAAAATGCTTTGATGTCTCTCTGCTGGCAGAAAATATAGAAACTGAAAGCAGACGTCCTCTGTTATTGTCTCACACTGCCCCTAGTGACAAGTGGCCATAAATACACATTACAGCAGTACTAATTATTAGTAAGGAAATGTAACAAATAAGAAATAAATTGGCCTGGAGCATTTGCAAGCCTCTAAACAGTAACATCACTGGGAGGGCGGGGCTGCATTCCAAAATACTGCAATATATAGATATGCGGGAAACCAGGAAAATTACCATAAAAGTGGGTACCCTGAGTAATATACTGCATTCTACTTTATGTCACTGCAGTGCCTCTTTAAATAGTACCACTACATAAAGCACATATAGATGTGATGATTTTCACTTTAACACTAATAAGATGATGCGTTGTTTGAAGTGGGGTCCTTAGTGGCCCACATGGCCTATGGGCCCAGGTGCAGCAACTGAATCATTTTGCGACCCCCCCCCCTCCCCCTCCGCATGTCACAAACTGTCCCTATGTAGAGCTTGCAATCTAATGTCCATTACTTGGCCCGTTAACTCACCTCTTTCTTTTTTTTTTTTCTAACAGTTTTAAAACCACTCTTAACGACCGCCTAACACCAGCAGCGCCGTAAAGGAGATCGGCGATCCCCGGCCTCTAATAGGCTGAAAACTAGCAGAGGCGGTACAGGTCGTATCGCTGTCATGTACCGTCCATGGGAAGAAGGAGGGGAGGGAGGAAGGGAAAGAGAGGGATACCGAATAGCGATGCGGAGGGGGCTTTGAGGAGCCAACCCCCTCCCCCCCCCCCCGCTACAGCAAAATAGCCGTCGGCGATCAAACTTCCCCCCCAGCAGGACATCCCCTAGTGGGGGAAAAGGGGGGGGGGGGGGAAGTCTCATCGCCCTGCCTGCAATGTGATCTATACTGTGGGCTGAAGAGCCCACGCAGCACAGATCACTCAAAATGAGCCCGGTCCTTAAGTGGTTAAATTATGCAATATTTAGGAGTGCTGACAATGAATGTAACTTATTTTATTGTATTTAAATTTGTACAGTAGTGGTGGCGCAGGCTAAATCACTGAGATCTTAGTTTTAAGCGTTCTTTGCTTAAAAAAAAAATTAGTCTGTAAAATGGGTTTTATTACTGTAAGTGAAATATATCAGAAAGCCTTTGGGTAACGAAAGGCGTTTGAGTTTACAGCGGACCTGAACTCTTGCACAGGACAGAAGGAAAACCTAGAGAAATGCACCCTGTATGTATGTATTTAGAAGGTTCAGCCTGTCTGAGTGGCTGGATAGTGTACTGGTTGAGGGCTCTGCCTTTGACATGGGAGACCAGGGTTCCAATCCTGGCTATGATCAGTACCTATTCAGTAAGGAGTTCAAGGCAAGACTCCCTAACACTGCAGGGTGGCCCCTTGAGAACACCCTTAGTGGCTGCAGCTCTTGAGCGCTTTGAGTACAACAGGAGAAAAGTGCAACACAAATGTTAGGATTAATTTTATTATTTATTATTATTTCCTCTCCTGTGACTAATCACCACTGTCATTTGATCTCTCAGCTGTGTCATCGGGCTGTCTCGGCAAAGCAGCTAATTTGTAACCCTATGTCTGCTTTAACCTGGCATCTTCCTTTTTTTTTCTTTTCACCAGGAATTTCAGAAGAACTGAAGAGAGGAAGCAAAGGCTGGAGGAGCAGCTGAATACTGTTGGTCAGAAGGTGGCTGAGCTGAAAGAGAAGTAAGTGTGTCTGATATAATGGAAACATTATCAAAGCAGGCCATTACTATTATTACAATTATTGTAGAATTATTGTCACGGCTCCTCAAAGGAGCTCACAACCTAATGTCCCTGCAGTAGTCAAGGGCCAATTTGGGGAAAGCCAGTTAACCTACTGGTAAGTTTTGGGGATTTGGGAGAAAACACACTCAAACATGGGAAGAACATATGAATTCCATTAAAGGACAGCTGAAGTGAGAAGTATATGGAGGCTGCCATATGTATTTCCATTTAAACAATACCAGTTGCCTGGCTGCCCTGCTGATCTGTTTGGCTGCAGAAGTTTCTGAATCACACCAGAAACAAGCATGCAGCTAATCTTGTCAGATCTGACAATAATGTCAGAAACACCTCATCTGCTGCATGCTTGTTCAGGGGCTATGGCTAAAAGTATTAGAGGCAGAGGATCAGCAGGGCTGTAAGGCAATTGGTATTGCTTAAAAGGAATTAAATGTCAGCCTCCATATCCCTCTTGCTTCAGTTGTCCTTTAAGACAGTGTGCTGGCTGAGAACTAAACCTGGTACTGTAGCCCGGCAAGGCTGGAGTGCTTGCCACTTTTGTTAAAATGTTTGTGATAGACATATGCTTATTATTATTTATTGTATTAATATAGCACAAACACATTACACAGCACCAACACATTACATGCATGGCAGACATAACAAGGTTATACAACATAGAAAAAAGTTATACAGCAAGTCAAACTGTGTACAATATACACGATCATGTGATTTTGGGCTGGTCAGGTAGGCTCAGTAATTTAAATATGAGTCGGTCATAGGGAAGGAACTCATTGATGGGGGCACACAATCATGTAGAAAACACAGGGGAAGGGCTAAAGGCTTACAATGTAAGGGGGTGTGGGGGTGTGTGGGTAGAATGGAGACTCTAGGTATGGCTGTGGAATAAAAGTATTTAGCAGATTGAGTTACTGTGTGGTAGGTGGTGGGTAGGCCATCTTGAAGAGGTGGGGTTTTGAGGGCTTGCTTAAATATGTTGATGGAGAAGGCAAGTCTGATGGGCAATGAAAGGCAGCTCAACAGGGTGGGGGTGGCTCTTGAAAAATCCTGCAGGCACACATGGGAGTGGGAAATGCATGGGGCAGTTAGGGGAAGGTTGTGGGAGGATCGGAGGTGGTGGCCAGGTGTATATCTGTGAACAAGTTCCGAGGTGTAGGTAGGGCAGACTTTGTGCACAGATTTATAGGCTAGGCACAGAATCTTGAAACTTATCTTGAAGCGGTTAGGTAGTCTGTGCAAGGATTGGATGTTGATGCGGAACGGTGAGGACTGATTGAAAGGGGGGCAATGCAGTTCAAGGGGAGTCCAGACAAGAGGAAGTTGCAGTAGTCAAGGTGGGAGATGATGAGGGCATGTGTGAGCAGCTTAATAGTGTCCAGGATCAGGAAGGGAGATATTGCAGAGGTAGAAGTTACAGGCTCTGGTGACGTTTTGGATGGGGGGGGGGGGGGGGGGATCAAGGAAAGGGCAGAGTCTAGGGCCTGGGAGGTAGGCAAAATATTGTGTTATGGATTGTGAGGTAGATATTTGTGCAGGGTGAAAAGATCCGGAGCTCAGTTTTATCTTGGTTGAGCTTCAGGAACCCTGACCTTCAGGAGGAAATATTTGAGAGGCATGAGGAGACCTTGTCCATCATGGTAGAGGAGAGATCGGGGTATGGAGGTAAATCTGAATGTCATCGGCATACAGGTGGTATTTGAAGCAGTTGCCGACTACCCTCTGAGGAAGCAAGGTGGCACCTCACACTTGCAATGTAGTGTTAGTAAGAAATTATGAAATCAACTACTAAGATATCGGATACCCGATCCATGGTTCTGAGAGTGGAAGAGACAGCAGACAAACTGTGACCTGCAACCAATCTGGCACTGAGCACCAAAAAAGCTTTATTCTCTGATTTCTGTCATATGGCATTCAGCCATCACAGAGGTGAGCATGTCAATATATGTGTGAATCCTAGTAAGAGAAACAGTCACACACAAGGAGCGCTTCTCTCTTCTCCTAATCTTTTGTTGATGATCATCTAAAGCTGAGTAATTATTCATTTCATTTGTCTTTCTTGTATTAAAAGTTGGAGAATTTTGGTAACCACTAATTTGTGTTGCAGGTTCCAGACACGGACAGCTGAAGCTGCAAAACTGGAGGCTGAATTGTCCAGAGCTCAGGAGATCATTCAGTCTGCCGAGCTACTGATTGGTCAGTTGGATGGAGAGCACAAGAGGTGGAATGCTCAGGTTTGTATCTGCTGATGCTGATTGGTTGGAAAGTAGAAGCCTGGACTTTTTGTGAACTTCTGAGCGTCAGCCACTGTTAGAGACTGACAAAGAGGAGCAGCATTTGAGGAACTGGAAGAGAGGTGGATGCATGGAGCAACAGCGTATTGGCCGGTTCACACTTGTTTTAAAAACGTATCTATGGGATACGCTTTTAAAGCTCTGCAGAAACGCTGGAAGCGGATCCTATGTTCTCCATTCTGAAGAGCCCGGAGGCCGACAGAAGCATGAGGATTCTCCATTGGGCTACAATAGACCAATGGGAATTGTCATCAACAGAGAGAACCAATGAAAATTCTCCCTGTTGCTAGGCAGAATTGGCCTGTTGCAGCCTATGGAAAGCCACACTTCTGCTGACCTCCAGGCAGTGGAAGGGACCGAGCAGCGGGACGAACGGTAGCAGGTGAGCGGCGATGTGTACGCACCGACACGATTGATGTGCGGACGTGGAACGTGCGCTACCATCCAGATCAGAACCGCGACAAACGGATCAGTTTGACGCGGATCCGATCTGAAACTGGACAAGTGTGGACTGACCCTAAGGGATGAACTGGAGATAATGCAGCATTCACTGGTAGACCACAGAGGAGATTGTTACTACAGTCTAATCGGACGATGCTAACACTAGCGTTCTAGTTTCATCCTGTGACTGGATAATTATGGGTACCGCTTTAAAGGACTTACGAGCCCAACTATGTAAAAAAATGTAATTACTTGCCTCTCCGTTTCAGGCACGGAAGACGCCGTCTGTGCCCTCCGTGCCGCTTCGCCGGGTCCCCCCGCTCATTATCCCCCCGGGTCGGCTCCTGACCCCACGGCCCGGGTCGGGCTCTCCTTCCCCTCCAAAGATGGCCACTTCCTCTGGCCGCGGCTGCGCAGTCCACCTGGCCGCGAATGCGGCTGCGCAGCTCTAGGGCCAACCCCTCCGATCCACGCTACGTAGCGTGGAACGGAGGGGTTGGCCCTAGAGCTGCGCAGCCGCATTCGCGGCCAGACGGCCAGAGGAAGCGGCCATCTTTGGAGGGGAAGGAGAGCTCGACCCGGGCCGTGGGGTCGGGAGCCGACCCGGGTGGATAATGAGCGGGGGGACCCGGCAAAGCGGCACGGAGGGCGCGGACGGCGTCCTCCGTGCCTGAAACGGAGAGGCAAGTAATTAACTTTTTTTACACACTTGGCCTCATAAGTCCTTTAAAGCTGTCAGAATCCAGGTTTTATTGTGTCACCCCACTTACCTGCTTCCTTGGTGTTTTAAACCACCTTGTCCAATAATGGCAAACCTGAAGTGAAAATAAACTTACCGATCAGTTTCATTGTATAGGACGTTATAAGGGTGTTGCCACCTCTGTCTCTGGGATATACAGTAGCTCTCTCCTTTAGAGAAGAGTAGCAGGGCTGGGCATAAACCCCCAAGTTAATCCTATAAATCTTTGCCACTTCCTTTTCCAAATGTGACTGTAGAAGGCTGACACTTGTGATGACACCCTTCTCCAGATAACATCAGGACTTCAGCTAAAATTCAAATTACACAGAATAATCAGTGCTGCAGAAAAGATCATAGGATCGCCCCTACTCCACACTACCAGAATGAGGTAGAGGGCCACCAGGATCTCACATGCCCCTCCCA
This sequence comes from Hyperolius riggenbachi, assembly GCF_040937935.1. Taxonomy (NCBI): domain Eukaryota; kingdom Metazoa; phylum Chordata; class Amphibia; order Anura; family Hyperoliidae; genus Hyperolius; species Hyperolius riggenbachi. The sequence continues at coordinate 67,073,242 of NC_090647.1, forward strand.
TCCAGGCAGTCGCTTCTTCAAACTGTTCCCATCAGGTCAACGTTTCAGAGCCATTCCCTCTAGGACCACTAGGCCCAGGAGCATCTTCTTCCCCCAGGATGTCCTCCTACTGAACTCTACTCCCCCACCACGTTGCAGCACCCTAGTCCTATGGGAAGCATTACTTCACCTGATGCCCACTCCTGTGCGGAACTCTGCCCCACTCCCAAGCTGTTAGAAGTCTTGATTCTCCACCCTGCTCGGAATGCTTGCTTTGAGACTTGTGAGTACATTTCTCATATTGACAGTGCCATGTCTGTCTTTTTGTACTGCATTGTACGCCAAACGGCTCACTTGGCGAATAAAGTTGATTCTGGGGAAGTTTCTTCATGATGTCATTACTGACTCCTCAAAGGCATACAGTGAGCATCAGTATTTTTTTTTTTCAAATGTAAGATAGGTGATCTATGGCAAGAAAATATACTTCTCTAGAGGGGCTTTAAAGAGAACCCGAGGCTGCATCGAAAAACCCCCAAAACATACCACCTGCTCCACCCGGATGAATTTGCGCCGCTCTCCATGGAAGGAAGCGGGGCATACATCCTCCACAACCCATTCATCCTCCGATCACCGGCAGAAATTCCTGGGTCACGGCTTAGCTACTGATTGGAGGAAGCTGGGAGGTGGGGGAGTGAGGTGACAGAGGCGGTGGATGAGCTGACAGAGGCAGAGGGAGCAGGTGATTGACGGCTGGTGTGGAAAAGGAGGCTAACGACAATAAGATTATTGCTAGATTGTCGCTAGCTTTGAGGGGGGACAGCCGAGCCCAGGGGTGACTGCCAGCGGCTCCAGAATGACCCAGAGGCATGTCATTGTGCACAGAACATGCCTCTTTGTCCTATAATCTATACACAGTCCACCTCGGTTACTCTTTAATAACGGGTAGATCTAGATCAGCCATGCATGCTTGGTACCAATTTACCTTTTTCTGTTAATATGTCATGACAATGGACTGGATGTAATATGGGGATGTAATACTGATGTATCATGTGTATTTGAACATTTTTCAGGTAGAAGAAATAACTGAAGAATTGAGCACTTTGCCAAAGAGAGCTCAGCTGGCAGCTGCTTTTATCACTTACATATCAGCCGCTCCTGAGGATCAGAGGAAGGACAGTATAGATCAGTGGAGGAGCACAGTGGGACTGGAAGGTAATGGTGCTGGTTTATTCTGTGCATACATTGATGTTCCTGCACTGGGAGCTATACTTCCAAAACTCACAGCTTTCAGTAGATCAAAATTGCAGTAAACAGGATACCGTTTTTAACGCATCAGTGTACTTAAAGCAAACGTTAGCAAAAAAAAAGGTAAGTTCTGCTAGATCTCCACAATTCTAGAATGAAGATATGGGCCACCAGGTTTTCCAACGGCCCCTCCCACCCAGACAGTCGCTTCTTCGAGCTCCTCCCATCGGGTTGACATTAGAGGACCATCCCTTCCAGAACCACATGGAGCAGGAGCACCTTCTTGCCTCAAGCAGTCCTCATGCTAAATTAGCTGCCCAATCTGAACTTCATAGCACCTTTGGCCAGTACTGCCTTCCACACCCAGGCTTGTAGTTGCTCTAAATGGCCCTAAATGTATGTTTCTCATGCTTGTTTCAATTGTATATCTCCCATGTTGTCAATGAAGGTGCAGTCCAGCCACGCACGCTCCCCCATTGCGCTCCCATGGCTGTGCAGGTGCAGAACACTCCCAGCCATGGGAGCACAATGAGGGAGTGTGCGTGGCTGGACTGTGCTGGTGCCGGATGGCTCGCTTACCGGAACCCATAGTGGAGGATCGAGGCAGAAGAGGAGAATGGTGGCGAGGGACAGATCAGCCTGCAGGGGGCTAGAGGAAGCCCCAGGTCTGCATTAATTTTATTTTTTTACGTCTTCTCAGGTACAATTTGAAAGGGTCACTAGTTCTGCTACTTTTACAGCCTTTACAGAGTGTGGATTCTAAACTGTAACAGTCTGATATAAATAAATCTACCATATAGAACTGAAAATGAAAAATATGAGACCGTTTTCTTTACTACTTATGTTCTATTTATTGTCCAAACTACACATACAATTCATTACCTCATAAGCTTATTTTCACTTAAGGCTCACTTTAAATGCCACCTACGCTTTTAAAATACACATCTATTCGCACAATTTTAACTGTGGGATCAAACCTTCAGTCATAGACCGCCCCCCCTCCCCCCTTCCAGTTCTGTGTAACATTTCCCTCCGTAACAAGCAGCGATTAAGATTAGTTGACCATATACAGCAAATTGCTGGATGCTTAATTTATGGTCCTCTCAGCTCCAAGCTCATTAGCTGTGGAAGGAAAGTAACACTCATTGATTTTCCTGTTTTCCCAGCGTTTGATTTAAGGAGATTTTTGTCCACGGAGAGCGAACAGCTTATTTGGAAAAGCGAGGGTCTGCCCTCCGACGAGCTCTCCATCGAGAACGCTCTGGTTATTCTGCAGGTAAGAACCGCGACTTTAATTGCTTTCAGTTTGTTCAATGCGTATTGATTTGTACACCGTGGTTATTAGTAGTAAGCAGGGGGAACATGATGTTACAGAGTTGTGCAAACATATATATATATATATATATATATATATATATATATATATATATATATATATATATATATACAGTATATATATCTGCTGCATAAATTTGCTGCTTGTAAACATTCATGCCGATTCCTTCATTATTGGTGTTTTGAAGAGGGGTGACGATATAGGTGGAATAAAGGGGAACGCTGAGAAAATCTCGCATGCACTTTTCCGACCTTCCTGATTGACTTGAAAACTTAAAAAAAAAAAATTGAATTTCTGAAAATAATTTTGAATACTCTGATCCATATTTCCACTGCACTATTCTAGTAAAAGGGATGTTGGGAGGGGCTAATGCTGCCTCTTGGACACAGAACTACACTTCCCATGATCCCATGATGATTGTTTACTTGCCAAACCTGATGGGATGGCTCATATACGGTTTTTTTATCCTCCTGACCACTTGCTGGCCGTGGTTGGATTAAACCATAATCAATATTTTTCATTGGCATCATAAGCCAGTTTTGGCCATGTTGATGTCACTCAGCTGCATCTGTAGGAAAACACAAAGCGTAACAGATGAGCCAATGTGCAACAATGGGCATCACAAAGATTTTTCACCTATTTTCCTCTGTTTTCAACTTATCTATGTTACATTTTGAATCTCCCAAATGCAAAATAGGTACTTTTCCGTTAGCCGGGCGCGTCCGCTAGGTGGCGCTAATTACATTAATAGTCACGTAAAAAAAGTGTGTACCTTACATTAAGCCGGCGGCAATGTAACAGATGAAGCCGCTGCCTTCGGCTCTCGCTCTCTTCCCCCTCGCCTCTCTCCTATACAATACTGGGCAGTCGGGGGACATGCGTGTCCCCCCAGAGTCGTTCATCGCGGCAGGGAATCCTGCCGTTCGTTCTTGCAGAGCGGGTGCTGGCAGAAGCAATGTCTGCAGTTTCCCCGCTCTGCTTGTTTCTTGTGATGAACGACTCTGGGGGGACACGCATTTTTCCCCCGGCTGCCCAGTATTGTACACTGCCGCCGCCTTAATGTGAGGTACACACTTTTGTTACGTGACTATTAATGCAATTAGCGCCACCTAGCGGATGTGCCCGGCTAATGGAAAAGTACCGCAAAATATAATATAATTAAGGTAAGAAAAGTAATATTGAAATGAAGTTAATCAGGAGCGACTTACTTTGAGTTATTATTTTGCTTGTTAATGTGCTGAACGGTTATTTTTTATTAATTAGGTGATAAGTCATTTATGAGAAGCTTTTTGAATAGAGCCCATTGTCCTAATTTAACTTTACATATGTGTTAGTTAAATCCCTAGAAATGTGCAGAGGGTTCATTTGAAAAACCGATGTTACCTAAAGCTAGCCATTCTCTATCCAACTGCACCACTTACCGGTTCACGATCAACATTATCTTCGAAATCCGGCTTGACATCTGCAGAAAGAAAAAACACCACTCCCGATTACGTAATGTCGTGAACAGGTTGATCATGGGATGAGCTTGGTTCAGTGGGTAACCACATTTTTTGCCAAGTTAGATGTTTACGAAAAATCAAATGTCTAATTGGGCAAAAATATGGTATAGCGTATGGCCAGCCTAACCCTAATTAATTAATCTCATTTCTTTATTGAATATCATCATTGAATGTCTTATGGGACGCTGGTTTCCAAAAGAAATGAAATATGTATTATTGTTTCTTTTTAGTTCTTGATTATGATCATTTTTTAAAATACGATTTTGTGTTTTTGTTTCTCTATTAATTTTGCGGCATTAGATCTGTTGTTTGAAATCATCGGTAAGAAATAGTGTGCCTAACCCTCCCTCTCTCCTAAGGCTTCTGGCCGCTCTAGCTGCTGGGACTCTCTTCATGGCCGTTTGTCATTGGGATATCTGGTCGTAGTAGTCTTAATAGTGTACATGATTTGCACCAGTACTTTCACCTAGAACAATACTAAGCAATTTCATTGGGATGTATGCCAGATCTTTAGCGATCCCCCAAGTACTGCCCAACCGCATTGTTCTCCCCGCTCCCTTACCTGGTGACATCTCCGTCGCATGTTACCTCCTCTACTTCCACATAGCTATAGATGTGTCACTAGCCTTAAGGCTGGTGATACATCTGCACCAGCGTTGGCAGTGCTCTGTCCCCCAAGCGATCATGTACCGATCCCTGCTGAATGACAAATATCACCAAGATATCTCCTAGTGTGTACGGGGCTTTAGGTAGAGCAGAGGTAGATGTTGTTAGGGTTAAGCGTCAGGAAGCAATAAAGCGGACCCAAACTCTTGCACAGCGTACAATGGAAATACATGTAGTTGCTAAGAAATTCACTCTGTATGTGTTCAGAGAGATCAGCCTGTCTAATTAGCCGTTATCAGCAAGTGTGAATCAAGGCTGTGAGTTGTGCCACAATGTTCTGCAGCTTCTGTGATGGTATGTAATCACTGAAGTCTAACCCTTTCGGTGCTCCCAGGAATGTCCAGAAAATTAACACTTTACGTTGATAGTTTTTTTTTTCTTTTTTTAGGGTTTTTAGAAGTTATAACAAAGACATGTTTTTATGTAATGGTTATTATGCTGTGGCTTTTCTTTTAGATCAGAGAGGAAGTTCTAAGTTTATGTCCCCTTTAATGTTGGGGAGAAGGTGTTAGAAATAGCTGTCAGTGAGGAGTTAACATTAGTGTAGGAGATTAAGGTTACACATCAAAGGGGGAATTTTCTTTTAAGGAGGATTGACAACAGTTTGGTGACCAATGGAAGATATGTATGAAACATTGATGGAAATACGTGGCAAAACTGAAATAGCAGAATTGGTAGTTGTGCTGTATCTTCATTTAAGCTACAGTATCCATATTACAGTAGTTCTAAAACTAGGAAAGATTTGCTGTAAGAGATTACATCTCCTGACTTTATGAGAGTTGTATGAAGCGGATGGCTTCAAAGCTGTTTTCAGTTGTATTTGTTACTCAGCTACATTTTGTTATCTAGCCCTCGAAAAAAGTCTGTGAGATGTATTTCTTTGACAAGGACATGACTGTCCTTCAGGCCATATATGGTCCATGCTCTAGTAATATGGTGCTCATCTAACCAAGTCTTTGCCCACCACGGGTTTGTGATTTTCAATAACAGGTTGTATAAATAAAAAGCCATTAATCACCCAACCACTCGCCAGACTGTGTAGTATAGCGAATATAGGGAGTATCGTGACAACCTGTGCACCAGTCAATAGAAACAGTGGGCGTAGTAGTTCTGAGCAGTCTGAAAGGCAGAGATGTACTTGCTAGAGAAATGTTATGCCGCTGATATTTTTGTATAGCGTAATGTAACACATACAATTTCAGTAGTCCGTATAAAAGTACATTTATCCGTGAAATTTCTAATATTACCCTAAACACACCCTTTATCTTGGTAGTCTGGTGCAAATCATGCCTCTGTAACCCTGATCTATGGTGACTGCTTCTAGGATTAAGGACAATACTCTTTCTTTTTCTGGTACTGAATATTTGTACTGTCTTTAGTACGGGAAGGTGTCTGAATGGTGCTCAGTAACCTTGTGTAGATCTTGTTACAGGACGTTATGTCATTTTCTTGCCTACGGTAAGTGAAGAACTTTTACAAGGTGACTTTGTCCTTATAGCGGAGTGGAGGGAAGATGTGGAACTCTTCAATGGACTCCAAAAGCTGTCTTGTCTGTCACTTGCTTGAATTGCGAAATGGGAGGAACATGTTTCATAATGTGTGCTAGGAGAGTATAAAATAAACATATAGCCCATGTATCACCCCACATGCTCTGCATATAGTACTAATAATAAAAATACCTGTAGTAACTGGTAGAGCATGTGCCTGTGTTAGTTTTGAACTGAATATGAGCGTTGTTCAGAAAGTAACAATTGTTTACGTTTATCTGCCTCGCAAAATGTTATTTCTGACATTTAACTTGCAACCATCAGATTAACCTCTTCTCTCCCTGCAATGATTGTCACGTGACTGCAGAACACCAGTAACTGTTTGTTCAACGGCATTAAAGGGACCTGAGCACCTATATATGAAGATGTATCAAATGAACCTTACCATAAGGGAGCTTTGTAATAGAGTATGCCGTTGGGTGGGCGGGAGTTGGGGCGATTGTCATTACTTACCTACGGAGGGCTGCTCCTCTTAAGTTTGCCCCACAATGTATCGTATAATTCAAAATCTGTAACCATGCACAGCACATGCTTCATTCCATCTCTCCGCTGGTATTGTTCAGGGCTGCAGTAAAATCATTCCAAAACAGTAGAGAAAGACCAACACCAGATGTCCGCTAGTAGTATGGACTATCAGCTGATACCGTACCGCAGATATGTGGACACAAGCGGAACATCTAGTAAGTAAAGAGTAGACAGTGTGGCACTGAATCTAAAACCTTTATTGTAATCAGATGGGTCCTCAGAGGCCATAGAACATACCATGTTCTATAGCCTCTGAGGAAGTGGGTAACCCTGAAACGGCTGTCAGACTCCCCTCACCCTCACTGCATACCACTTTATCTGTACAATTACAATAAAGGTGCAGATTAAGATTTAGGGTCGTTTCCACTACACACGGATTCTGGATGCAGAAAAACTGACTACAATTAATACCTATGGGCCGTTTTCCACTAAACGCGATTTTTCTGATACAGATTTCCTATAGACATTCATTGGAGTAAGTTCTCTACATACAGAATCCGCGTGTAGTGGAAATAGGCCCTTAGTGCCCTGTTGTCTACTTTTCACTTACTACACTAAAATCATCTCTGCTGTTTACCTGATTTGATTGGTTTACCAATATGTACGTTGTTCAAGGAATGACCGACAAATAAAGATTGAGTAATTTTGTAATGCTACATTTGACATTGTCAACAAGATCGAATGGTTAGGAATGTTATAAAAAAAAACATATATCCAGGCACATTGCATCTAGTTAGGACATTAAATAAGTTATTAAGGAAAGGGAGGTGCTGAAGGGGGTGTGGCTAGAAAACAGCAAAAATCTATTAACCCTTCGCACTCTCGCATGCAAATGTTCAAACAAATGCATTCACAGATTCTCTCATCCAGGCACAACTGTTATCCCTACAGCTAAGTTAAAAGCCGGAGTTTTAGTTCACAGAACAATGCATTCTTATGTTTAGTCACCTATACTGCGCAGAAGTACCCAGGTAAACGTAGGTGTCCTAACTCTGGCCCTGTAACATGCATAGTGCAGACATGCAAACACATTCATTGCATCAAACCTATCAATGGATTAGGAGCACACATCCTGACGTCCTCTCCTGGGACAGATAGTGCATCTTACCAATCGCACAAGGGAACTAACGTTATGTATCCATGTGCACCATGCACATACACCAGCATAAGCTGTGTGCATGCTGACAAACACATACAGGGGAGGAGGCAGTGCACTGAATTAGACCCTAGCCACAGGGGTCAGTAACAAGAAAAAAATACATATATCCAGGCACATCACATCTAGTTAGGACATTAAATAAGTTATTAAGGAAAGGGAGGTGCTGAAGGGGGTGTGGCTAGAAAACAGCAAAAATCTATTAACCCTTCGCACTCTCGCATGCAAATGTTCAAACAAATGCATTCACAGATTCACTCATCCAGGCACAACTGTTATCCCTACAGCTAAGTTAAAAGCCGGGGTCTAAGTTCACAGAAGAATGCATTCTTATGCTTAGTCACCTATACTGCGCGAAGTACCCAGGTAAACATAGGTGTCCTAACTCTGGCCCTGTAACATACATAGTGCAGACATGCAAACACATTCATTGCATCAAACCTATCTAGGGATTAGGAGCACACATCCTGACATCCTCTCCTGGGACAGACAGCGCATCTTACCAATCGCACAAGGGAGCTAACGTAATGTATCCATGTGCACCATGCACATACACCAGCATAGGTGTGAATGGGCCCTTAGAATAAAATAATTCTTAGCACAATGTACCACCCAAAGAAAGCCTATTTGGTGGCAAAAAAACAAGATATAAATCATTTTGTTGTGATTAGTAGTAATTAAGTTATCGGCGAATGAAAGGGAGGGGCGCTGAAAGGTGACTGTTCTGGTCCTAAAGGGGAAAAACCCCTCAGTGGTCAAGTGGTTCAACTATTGTGCAGTGCATGCCACCCTTCCGTCTTTCAGCCATGAAGCCTGCGGTAAAGGCAAGTGTTCAGTCAGGCTGGGCTTCTCATTCACTTGTCAGTGGTGGCTGAAGAAAAGACTTTCTTATCAGTTTGAAATCAAGAGAGCCGAATAATCAAAGAGACTTGGCTGGGTCATAGTGTCTCGTTTATAGGAGCCAGTATCCAATCAAACATAATCTTCAGTCTGACCTATGAGATTAGCCTTTACTCAGGCTCCTAACCTCATTGTTTTTCGTTGACAGGTCATTATTCAACTTCTGTTGTTTACTATAACCACATCTACAACCACCATATTTACTCTTTTATATCAAATAAAGAGTTAATGTGATTTATGAGGGTCACCCATAAACCAATTAACCATTTCCGTACCAGCAGTCTCTGGCCCTGTAAGGACTGCTGGTTCACAAAACGGGCTTATCGATGTCACACCATACTTAACTGCCACTCTCCCGATGCTGCCACCCACTCACTCTGCCGTCGCTATGACTGCACAGCTCCCTGAGACGGTCAGGAGCCAATGAGATTGGCTCCTGACCCTGTCATCAATGTGAACTAATGTGATTGTCTCACAGTGATTGCAGTGTCAGGAGCCAATGAAATCTGCTCCTGACCGCCTCAGGGAGCTCTACTGTCATACCAACGGCGAGGCGAGCGGGCTGCAGGGGCGGGAGCATGCGGCAGGGATGATTGAAATCTACACCCTGGAAGCAGTTAAAGAATTATTTATTGTGGACACACAAGGCCAGATCCAGTTCACTTTTCCTCCAAAGTTTTCTCCTAGGAGATAATTTTTCATCTTCCGTTTAAAATAACTTTTCAGCACATGGAAGTACCACAAAGTAGGTGAAGAAGTACTGACAACATAATAAGTAATTTTCTTGCTTGGTGGTGGCTTAAAGAGAACCCGAGGTGTGTTTAAAGAATGTTATCTGCATACAGAGGCTGGATCTGCCTATACAGCCCAGCCCCTGTTGCTATCCCAAACCCCACTAAGGTCCCCCTGCACTCTGCAATCCCTCATAAATCACAGCCGTGCTGTGAGGCTGTGTTTACATCTGTAGTGTCAGTCTCGGCTGCTCCCCCGCCTCCTGCATAGCTCCGGTCCCTGCCCCCGTCCCTTCCCTCCAATCAGCAGGGAGGGAAGGGATGCAGGCGGGGACTGGAGTTCTGCAGGAGGCGGGGAGAGCAGCAGACTGACACTATAGAGATAAACACAGCCAGCTCTGACAAGCTGTTTGTCAGCAGCACGGCTGTGATTTATGAGGGATTGCAGAGTGCAGGGGGACCTTAGGGGGGTTTGGGATAGCAACAGAGGCTGGGCTGTATAGGCAGATCCAGCCTCTGTATGCAGATAATATTCTTCAAACCCACCTCGGGTTCTCTTTAAAAGGCATTTTATTGATAAGATGAAAAATATCATCTAGGAGAAACCTTACGGTAAGAGAAAAAGTGAATTGGATTGGGCCCACTGTGTCTTCTGATTATTCTTCCACATAATCACCCCCTTTATTTAAGCATTTCTTATCTTTTTACAAGGTTTTCAATCCCTTTGTTGTAGTAGAATCACACTCCTCACCTATGGGTTGGAGAAATTGATGGGGAGGGGCTCCATGTTAATACTGCTGAACAAACAGTTACCGGCGTTCTCCAGTCACATGACAAGCTGTGTAGAGAGAGAAGAGATTAGCCTGACAGATACAAGTTACATTACGCAGAAAAGCATACCTTGCATGACAAAGAAAAGCTGTTACATTTTGGATGAATCTTTAATGGCACGTAGACCTCAAGGTGAATTTGCCATAACTGACTGATTTTATGAATGCGAGGTACAGAAAGATGCCATATTGTATCAGCAAGTAGCATTACTATCAGTTGGAGCCTGCTTATGTACGTGTTGTAAGTCAAGCTTCAATCTCATTTATGCCTTGGGTCTTTTCCAAAGCCTTTTGTGACCACATTACCTAATGAGAGCTGCTGAGGTAAAACTAGTGGATGTTGGCCAAGGTAGGGCCTACGCATAAAAATACTTCACGAAGCCTCAGTTAGGGCTTGTGCACAAATTAACATTACATGGTGGCATGTTTGATAGAATGCTAGACAGTGAATGGGACTGTATTATTGCTCTGAAATACACGCAGCAGTGTGTTGTTAGAATGAAACCATCATACAGTCAATGCAGTGTCTGATGTTCTTGTGCATCGCGTTGCAGAAATCAGCTCTGTGTGATGCAACAATGTGTCCAGGCCTTTCACTGTATGTTTCTCATACTTCCTCCAAAACGTTTTACCGAAACTTTCTATTTTCCCTCTTCAAGAATCAGGTGTGTCCATTTTTAATTGACCCGTCTTCTCAAGCAACAGAGTGGTTGAAGACACATCTGAAGCAATCCCGTTTGGAAGTCATTAATCAGCAGGTAAATCTGGAGAGAATTGATGCTACGTATAAACCGGGTATTGTGACAATAATTATATTCAAAACATATGGTCTCAATAAAAGTGGGGCCTGGACATTTACTGTTATTGCAAATTTAAACCTCCCCCTACCTACACCTCTACCACCTACCTACACCCAACACCAACCTTCTCCTACCTACACCCAACACCAACCTGTCCATACCTACACCTAACACCAACCTGCCCCTACCTACACCTAACACCAACCTGCCCCTACCTGCACCTATCACCAACCTTCCTGTAACTGCACCTAACACCAACCTGCCCCTACCTACACATAACACCAACCTCCCCCTACTTACACCTACCACCCTCTCCCCTACCTACACCTACCACCAAGCCCCCCTGCCTACACCTCACACCAACCTCCCCTTACCTACATCTAACACCAACCTCCCCTTACCTACACGTAACACCACCCTCCACCCAACCTACACCTAATACCAACCTCCCCTTACCTACACCTAACACCAACCCGCCCCTACCTACACCTATTACCAACCTTCCTGTAACTGCACCTAACACCAACCTCCCCCTACCTACACATAACACCAACCTCCCCCTACTTACACCTACCACCACCCTCTCCCCTACCTACACCTACCACCAAGCCCCTCTACCTACACCTAACACCAACCTCCCCTTACCTACACCTAACACCAACCTCCCCTTACCTACACCTAACACCAACCTCCCCTTACCTACACCTAACACCAACCTTCCCTTACCTACACGTAACACCACCCTCCACCCTACCTACACCTAATACCAACCTCCCCTTACCTAACACCAACCCGCCCCTACCTACACCTATCACCAACCTTCCTGTAACTACACCTAACACCAACCTTCCCCTACCTACACCCAACACCAACCTGCCCATACCTACACCTGACAACAACCTGCCCCTACCTACACCTAACACCAACCTGCCCCTACCTGCACCTATAACCAACCTCCCTGTAACTGCACCTAACACCAGCCTCCCCCTACCTACACCTAACACCAACCCACCCTACCTGTACCTATCACCAACCTTCCTGTAACTACACCTAACACCAACCTCCCTCTACCTACACCTAACACCACCCTCTCCCCTACCTACGCCTACCACCAACCTCCCCCTACCTACACCCATCACCAGCTGAGCCGATAGTGAGTGCTGCACCACAGCTGATCTGGGTTTTTGCTAGGTAATAGCTGAACCCTGCATGTGCGCCCAATTACTCACTCTCATCATTAGCTCAGCCGGTATCCGGAGTTCCCCTACATAATAGGCAAACCCTCAGTGCCCAATTACTTAGTTAGCTCTGGCCCGAATTACAATGTGGTGTATGGTGGCACCTAATTTAGCTGGCTGTGCACCCAATTTTACTCTTCCTGTTGGAAATATTCTTTTGCTTTATGGTCCAGTAAATATTTGTGATTGTATCTCACCTTGATTTGCATTTTCTATTATCTCTTGTACCTTGTTTTAAAAAAAATACTATTTGTGTGGCTTTTGTGCAGTTCCTCTGCCTATTATACTTCCTATATCACTGTTCTAGAACTAGTATTCCTATCAGGTGTTCTGACGCCATTGGCACATGCTTGTATCTCAGACTTAGCCGGTGTGACCCAGGAACTTTTCTTGTATTGGTTAAGAAGGTCAGGCACCATTGGGGGGGAAGGGGTTCTTAGTGTTATCCACCACCACGTGAGGTTAAGTATAGGCATCATCAGGAGGTGTTAAGGTTAGGCACTACTAGGTGTAGGGGTTAGGCACCACCGGGGGGGGGGGGGGGGGGGGTGTAAGGCTAGGGGTGTAAGGCTAGGCACTACTAGGATGCGTTTTAGGATTAGGCATCGGCAGAGGGAGGGTTCTGTGTGAGAGTAGGGTTAGGTTAGTTCATAGTAAGTTATCGGTAAGGATTACCAATATTTTACTATCGCAATTAACTAGTAGTATATCGTAATTTTACCGACATTCTACTAGCGGCTGTCGCCAGTGCCGTTTTTATATGAAGGCAAAAAGAAACTCCTTTTACCCTATTATGTTCTGTCTGTCTTTAGTACTGCAAGGATTGAATTGCACTTTTAGTGTTAGAAATAAGAGTGGCTGGAATGAATTCTTGCTTTATTCCCTATAACTTTATTACCTCATTGTTAATAGAAATTATTCTTGAAAGGAGGCTTGAAAATAACAACTTCAAAGTGACCACTGTGAGCGGTAGATGCTAAATATACCGCAGCCGGTCTTCAGAATGCCCGCGTTATATCAGATGCAGAACAGTGGAGCTGCTTGTTTCATAACTGCACTTTGATTTTAAAAGGAAGACATGAAAATAGTTTCATGCTAGATAAGATTGGGAACGTCCTCCGCTGGCTGCAGAAAAGAGTCTGATTGTTTTTTTTTTTCAATCAGTTCTCAGTAAATCATGCTGGCATGAGTCCTGCATAGAACTTTTATCTCTGCATCATTTCAGTGATTGCTCAGAGATATATTATAAAACAGATTGCTGCTAGAGCCTGCTTTGCTCTAGTAAAAATAAAAGGAAACCCTGCGTATAGAACCTGGATCTAAAAGTTTATTGAGTAAGACTTAAAGAGGAACTTCAGTGAAAATAATGTAATGAAAGAATGTGCTTCATTCTTACAATAATTATGTATAAATGATTTAGTCAGTGTTTGCCCATTGTAAAATCTTTCCTCTCCCTGATTTACATTCTGACATTTATCACATGGTGACATTTTTACTGCAGGCAGGTGATGTCACTGTAAGGAGATGCTGCTTGCTTTTTTGGCAGCTTGAAACAGTGGTTATTTCCCACAATGCAACATGGCTCCCACAGTGTGATGTCAGGACCTAGGTGCTGACATCACATTCTGGGAGGGGTTTCACTGTAATATCAGCCATACAGACGACCCTGACGATCTACAGTATTTGAGGCAAGGTGAAGATTTCTCATGGGAAAAGGGAGTTTCAACTACTGATTGGGATAAAGATTAATCCTTGGTTACAGTTCCTCTATAAAGGAAACCTGAATCGAAAAAAAGTATGATAGTTTGTCATGAAAGAATATTAACCAGTAGTTTGTAAAATTCCTGTGGAGGTGAAAGCAGTAGGGTTAGCCATACTATGTCAGGGAAAAAAACACATGTATAAGTAGATAAATACTTGTTATACTTACATAACATGTATTGTACTGTCCACATTTTGATTTCAGTGAATTTTATATAGTAAATGACGAGAATTCTGTTCCTGGTGGGGGCCATGTCTTTTACCCACAGTTTAGGCTAAATCCTGATGTCATTTCTGCCCTTTACTTTTTTTCTTGTCTCCTCCAATCGCTGAGTCACCTCAGCCTTGCTTGTAAACACAAGTGAGCAGGGGATCGTGTTTCACATAAGCAGCTAGGCAGGGAAATAAATGGAAGAGGAGGAATATATTATAGATAAAAAGAACCCCCAGCATGCAGCTGTTTAGCACTGACTACTAAAGGGCCAGTGCTCCTTAAGTATGTGATAACTTCAAATCATAACTGCAGAAACAGTTTTGAAAGTTTTGAATGCAGGATTAGCATCTTTATCACTTAATACACACAGACCAGTTGCTATTGAAATTTGATTTTTATGGTGATAATCCCGCTGAAGGCCATGAAATGTTTTGTTTACAAGGGTGTAATAAGTGAATCCAGTAGAGGATTATAATAGCTTGGAGGAGGTGCCCCTGGGTGTATTAGGCCGTCTTGAACAAAAACTAGTCTTACCTCTGGTGAGAAATGGATTTTTAAAAACATATTTATTACATATATTGAACACAAATGATGATGCGTTTTGTGGGCCTTACCCGCTTTTTCAGGTCCGTATAACAGTGTCTTTTCCTAGAAGCACTGTGGACTAGAAGCACCTGTATTAGAGCCTTGTAGAGGATTGTTGATGGCTACATTCAAAGAGAGATTCCAGGCCTAACCTAACTATATTTTGGCATGCTTTGTTGGCGTGTGGCCACTTTGTACTTGGAACTTGTAGCTTGGTATTCTGTAACTTACACTGCTATATTTTTGTACATGCAGGATGCAAACTTCATTACAGCCTTGGAGCTGGCTGTCCGATTCGGCAAGACACTTATTATCCAGGAGATGGATGGAGTGGAGCCAGTGCTGTATCCATTACTTAGGAAGGATCTGATTGCTCAGGGTAAGTCATCTGCAGGAGGCGATCCAGTCCTGTCACTTGCCGTACCCACTCCTGATAAATCGCATCAGTCGGCAAATACAGCAGCAGCGTCTTTTGATTAATGCTGACGATTGTGCGTTGAAAACTTCAGCATCCATCTTTGTGGTTTTTCAGGATTCTTTGTGCTAGACGAGGCTGGAGAGTTACAGAGCTGCAAAACAATGTATGCTCTTAAAGTACAGGTGCAGATTGTAAATCAGAGCACAGACTTCATTCATGGAAGGGGTATTTCAAACTATTGCCAACTGGAAAAATTATATTATCGAAAATCCTCTCCACACAAGTATACATCTGCTTTTGAGTGTGCTAACAGTTAAGAAATACATACTGTATATTGTGGCATATAAGACTACTTTTTAACCCTTGAAAATCTTCTGAAAAGTCAGTGGTCGTCTTACACGCCAGGTGTCATTGATGCCGGGTGATCCGCCCTATCCTGTTACCGTCTCTCAGATCTTGCTGCTGAGGACTGTAGTGAAGTGGCGCAGGCGCACATGTGCGAGATCTGAGAGGCAGAGAAGGAGGTAAATAGGATACAAGGGTGGGCCAATAGGGTGAAAGAGGCGTGTTTTATGGGCACAGCGCAATCCATTCTTCCATACCGCTCTGATAAACAGGGAGAGCTGACTCAACTTAGGGAGAGGGAGAGTTGACCAATCCAACCAGTCAATCACCTTCGCCTATATACTGTTATTTACTGAGTACCACATACAGTACAGCACCAGTATCTGTTCATACATAGCACCAGTATATGATTTTATTTGGTGTGCATTGGAAGAGGGGTAGTCTTATACGGCGAGTATATCTCACTCTATATTTTAACTACAAAAGTTCGGGGGTCGTCTTATATGCCCAGTCGTCTTATACGCCGGAATATACGGTAATTGTTTATACTATAAATCCACCTACAACACAAAACAGATAAAAAATACAAAAGCGATAAACACACCTACTAAAGGTCAGGCCACTTGCCGGCTGATCGACCATCCAGTTCGATTATTATAATTGGAATCAGATGAAAATTGGAGCCGCCAATTGCATACCTGGGACCAATTTTGGTCTGAAATTGGTTGCAATAATCTGCAGTAACGGCGAGTGGTATCGGGACTAGCGACTTACGCGACGTACGCAACAAAATTCCCGGCGTTGTTTCTGCAGTGTGTATGTATGTACGCTATGCATGTATGCAATGTGTAAATGTGATGTAATGTGCGTTTATACATAACCTGTCCTGTGTTGTGGTGCCAGTCTGTCTTCCGCCTCTCTTCAATTAGCCTACTCGCCGTCAGCGCATAGCGCACCTGCACGTGGCATCTCACACCGGCACCGCAACACAGGACAGCTAATGTATAAACGCACATTACAGCACATTTATTCATTACACACATGGCTGTTGCAGTGGCTGGGCCAGTTCCCAAGAGATTTAATGCTGAAATCAATTGGGAATCGGCCTGCCGTGTATGAGCAGCCGACAGTTCTCTCTCTAATCAGATTTGACCAGAGAAAGATTGGTCTCTTGGTCAAATTTGCCCATCATTGCTAGATGTATGGCTACCTTAAGAGTACTGAAAAAGAAATAAAATAAAGCAATGCATATTTTTAGATTTTCCTGTGGAAATAATTAGGGGTGCTCGCCTTCCATTGATTTAATTCGTAAAGACTGGAAGGAGTTGCTCCTTATTGTTCACAGCGTGTGACAGAGTAAAATGTGACCATAAACTTACAGCGATTACCAAGGAGCAGCTTTACATGTCATGGTTATGTTGCCGTGGTGTCCCGGCAAAAGGTGTCATTGCTTCCAAAGTCTGTGAATTATAACGTGGTGATCCAGTAAAGCGCTAGAGCTTCTTAGAACATTTCTCTCTTAGTACTGTATATTCTACTTTTTAACCCTTGAAAATCTTCTGAAAAGTCAGGGGCCGTCTAATCTGCCGGGTGTCATTGATGCTGGGTGATGCACGATGCTGATATGCTGATATAGAAGAAAGAGATTGCGCTGTGCCCATAAAACATGCCTCTTCCTCCTGTCTGGCCCACCCTATCCTATTCCCGTCTCTCAGATCTCGCTGCTGAGGACTGTAGTGAAGCAGCGCAGGCGCACATGTGCGAGATCTGAGAGGCAGAGAAGGAGGTAAATAGGCTACAAGGACGGGCCAGAAGGGTGAAAGAGTCGTGTTTTATGGGCACAGCGCAATCTATTCTTCCATACCGCTCTGATAAACAGGTAGACAGGTAGAGCTGACCAATCCGCTTAGAGAGAGGGAGAGTTGACCAATCCAACCAGTCAATCGTCTAATTTACTGTTATATACTACCACATACAGTACAGCACCAGTATCTGTTCATACACAGCACCAGTTTAGGGTTTTCTTTAATTTCTATTTGGTGTGCGTTGGAAGAGGGGTATTCTTATACCACTAGTATATCCCAAACTCTATATTTTTACTGCAAAATTTGGGGAGTCGTCTTATATGCCCAGTCATCTTATACACCGGAATATATGGTATATACATGGAGAAGTTCAAAACTATTTATCTTATTTGGAGATTGCATGGAGTTGAGAATTTAATAATGTAAAGAATACATTGCGGCCCATATGCAAAGTTTTCTACTAGGTGATTTTATCAAAACCTCTCTATAAAATGCCTTTCAAGCCCCCAGCAAGCAAGAAAATACTCAGAATAATTTTTGTCGCACTTTTTCACCTACCGGTACTTTTTCATACTTTTTTATTGATAAGTTATTTTAAAGAGAAGATGGAGAAAAGTCAGAAGAAAAAGTGAATTGCATATAGGGTGTTTAGAAGGAATATAGAAGTCATATAAACTTGAAGTTCCTGGAGATGTAGAAGGATGCTAATTATGGAAAGATTTTATTGATTTTAAACACATAGGCCCTTATTCAATTCACTTTTTCTCCTAAGTTTTCTCCAAGGTGATATTTATCACTAAAATGCCACTATCAAACCAAATAAAATGACAATGTACAAATAATGTCTAAATAAAGTAGCTGTGTAAACATTTTCCTACTTTCCATGTTAAATATCAGAGGCAAAAGCTTTATTTCATTGTATGTAGAGTTTAGCTACGTTTGGAATGCCTTATTTGCAAAGATATGAATCTCTGCAGTCTGACATGCTAAGAACCATGTAATATTGAAGCAGAGTTACATGAAAAACCTGTCAGGTTTCACACAAACACTATTACAAATGTTTATGTTGCACATAAGATACATTTCCTCTGCTCTCTGTGAGAGAAAGCTCTGCCTGTCTCTGACTGAGCTCTCTGCACATATAAAGTTAATGAATGAAGATGAAGTGTGTGGGAATTCTCCCTCCCCTCATGGTTCACTTTGCCATCAGATTTGCCTTCAGCAAAGTGTGAAAGGTATCGGATAACAGTAAATAAAGAGATAAGAATTCAAATGTACACACCCGTACTTAGCAGCACTTCCCAAACATTTCCTATCTCAATATAAAAATACATGTTAACCGATATTGTTCCTTTAAGCCACCAGCAAGCAAAAAGATGCTCAGAGTAATTTTGAAAATGATTTTTCTACAAAGAAACCGAATTGGCAGTACAGGTAATGATGCTCATAAGATTTTGTCCGTCAGGACCTGACTTGGTGTATTGAAAATGAAGCAATGTATTACTCCGTGGGTTGCCCAAGTCAGCAGTGTTCAATGACTTATGGGTTACCTCAATAACTTAAAAAGACCTTAGTGCAAGTGGGAGGTCCTTGCTTATCCCCCCACACACAGCAATAACAAATTTATTTGAGATAAAAATGTGTGGGGTGTAGCTATTCCCACTACAAGGAGAAACATCAGTTGTGTCTTGAGGGATGGTCCCACTCAACCACAACTGAAACACAAACCAGCAAATACAAATGTGTGCACTTAAATTCAATTCAAGCATAGGCCACATTGGTTTGCCTGCTACTATGCACCTCATTTCAGCTGTGCCGATAAACATAACCATCATAGAAGGGAAAAAAAACTGCTGAGGTAGTAAGGCTGATCATATAGGCTGTGCCTATACATATATACAGTGTTAGTGTTAACTAGTGCTAGTTTCACTCTAAACGAGCGTCGTCAGGACAAATTAACCTTCCTGGCGGTAAGCCCGAGCTGAGCTCGGGCTATGCCGCCGGAAGGCACCGCTCAGGCCCCGCTGGGCCGATTTGCATAATTTATTTTTTGCTGCACGCAGCTAGCACTTTGCTAGCTGCGTGCAGCGCTCGATCGCCGCCGCTACCCGCCGATCCGCTGCTATCCGTCGCGCCGCAGCCGCCCCCCCCCCCCAGACCCCGTGCGCTGCCTGGCCAATCAGTGCCAGGCAGCTCTATGGGGTGGATCGGAATCCCCTTTGACGTCATGACGTCGGTGACGTCATCCCGCCCCGTCGCCATGGCGACGGGGGAAGCCCTCCAGGAGATCCCGTTCTTTGAACGGGATCTCCTGATCGCCGGAGGCGATCGGAGGGACTGGGGGGATGCCGCTGAGCAGCGGCTATCATGTAGCGAGACTTTGTCTCGCTACATGAAAAAAAAAAAAAAAATAAAAAAAAAAAAAGATTTGCTGCCCCCTGGCGATTTTTTAGCAAACCGCCAGGAGGGTTAACAGTGTAAAGAAAATAAAAAATAGCAGAGCATCCCACCACCAACATAACATCCCCCAGCAATACAGCCCAAGTCAGAGCTCAACCCACGGAGCAATACATTGCTTCATTTTCAGTACACTAGGTCAGATCCTGACGGACCGGTACTTTTTGAAGCTTTTTCAATTGCAGACTGCTGACCAGTTATTTGCAACCAAAAAAAAAAAAAACTGTACTGATTTATTTTTCAACATAATCCTCTCCTTTATTTTAGCATTTATTATTTCTTTTTTTACAAGGTTTTCAATCCCTTTGTTGTAGTAACATCATATATGGGTGAGAGGGATCCGGGATAGCAGCGCAGGGAGAGACGAGGATGCTGTACTCTAAAACTTTTCTGTGATTTGGCAGGTCCTCGTTATGTTGTCCAGGTTGGTGAGAAAACCATTGACTACAATGAAGAGTTCCGCTTGTTTCTTGCAACCCGTAACCCCAACCCATTCATTCCACCTGATGCGTCATCAATCGTCACTGAGGTTAATTTCACAACCACGAGGGCTGGTCTAAGAGGACAGGTGAGGACACTTCTTCACCCATTATTAGATCCTTCTTAGCTGACATTGACTATTTGTCTACAGAAAAACCCTGGGGTGACCCCTGTATAAAAGGAAATACATATGGCAGCCTCTAGTGCTCTCTCGGGTTCTTTTTAAATAAACGCCACTTGCTGTCTGGCAAATGAGTTTACAGGGAACATGTAGTATTTTTTTTAGACTATTTGTTTTATGTATTATTATTTGGTTGTGTTAAAAGAGCACATTGAAAAATATATTTTTCAATGCCCATATTGTTTTTAGCGGTCCCCTGCACTTCCTGACACTCCCTGATGTTAACAGGAAGTAGAGCAGGACGTCTGTTACAGTGATCAGGTTGATCTCGTACCATTGGTAAAATTTGCTTGCGTTAAAAGTGCATAGCAATCCATTGGGATAACACAGTGGGTACACTTGCGTTACAGGATGAAGTGCGTGTTCACATTGGAAGTAAGGCATACTTCCACAGTTCTGTAGTTCTGTTGGTATTGCCAACTGGAAGGTGAAATGAGGGATCGCCTTAGGAAAAAAGCACAGAGACAACGGGAGCCCAAAAGCGCTATATGTCACTCTTAACTGAAGTAAATGACTCAACGACAGGAAATATACTTACAAAGGTGGGTTGCAGTGAGGGGCAACCAACTACTTGAAGCAGGTGGAGAGACTCAGCCCATCTTCACTCCGGTAATCCAGTATAATCTGGATGGATTGAGAGGCGCTCCTGGCTTGTTGTCTTGTTTAAAGTGACACCGTCACTGGCCTGAGGAAGTGGGCGAGTACCCACGAAATGCATTGCCTGAGTAAAATTAAAATCTTTTTTTGTTGTTTATCCTTGTAAGTGTCATTGCAGAGGTAAACCACTTCCTAATTTTTCATTTTATTGTGTTCTTAACAAAGTTTTATTTATCCTGGGCACCTCTTCACCCTTGTTTATGCTGAGTTCTGTATGAAGGATGTGGAGTCGGTACAAAAATAATCAGACTCCAACTCCTACTCCTCAGTTTATGAAAGTACCAACTCCAACTCAGACTCCAGGTACCCAAAATGGCTCAGACTCCTTAGGCTATTACTTTCCAGGGCTGGGGATTTGGTACAAAAATCATCCGACTCCTGACTCCGACTCCTCAGTTTATGAAACTACCGACTCCACCTCCGACTCCAGGTACCTAAAATTGTTTAGTCTCCTTGACTCCGACTCCACAGCCCGGGGATGCCTCACTATATGGGTGCACTACACTGTCAAAGTGTGATGCGACTTTTTGGTAATGTTGTGGTGTGACTGAAGAGTAATTGCACTTCAACAGATCCCATGTACTGAGTAAGAAGCCTTATAGCACCAATCACCACTTGCGCAAAACCACGTTAATAGTCTGAATGGCCCCTCGGTCAGATTTTTTCCCACCCTCTCATTGGCCAGCAGCCAGACATGTGACCTGATTCGGCTAATAAGGAATGGACAGCCAGAGGTAAAACAGTCCTGCCCCTACCAGCAATCTCTATTATTGTATCAGCCTTGTATAAACAAGCTGATATTACTTATTATGAACCACAGCAACCATGATATAAATAGGCCCCTAAACCTCACACTCCTAAAATACATCAGCCCCGTAATCACTGGAAAAAGCTAAGCACACAGTCTGCCTACGTTATCCTCCTCCTCCATAGTTTTAGCCTCTTGTGGTAAATGACAGGTAGTCTTTAGGGAAGCAAAGAAAGGAAGCACAATTGTTATCTATCTACATTGGCTTTTTTTCTCGTTGCTGGTTTTAGATCATTGTCATGTAGATCTAGACATTTCCACGGTTACGCATTTAGAATCCGTAGCTAGCTTGTAATAATGTTTGGGCCTCGTAGGCAGAGTGCTCACGCCTTCCACGTTTTCACTGGAGAAATACTTCACAAGTGGTCACCCTTGAGAGATCAGGCAATCATATGCTGATTAATGTGCTTGGAATACCAGGGGCTTCAGAGAAAAAGAATGCAAATGATTTGATGTAGCGCATTAAAAGAAGTCAGAAAAAGCCGGTGTGTTGTAATTACAAAGAACGCTGTATAAGGACGTTTTCTGATTCCTCATTGTCAGTGGCGAGTCGTTCCTGGAACACGCAAATGCATACAATGATCATTGTGTTTAGCTCCTAGCGCTCACCATACAGCATGAAAAACCGGACCTGGAAGAGCAGAAAACCAAATTGTTACAGCAAGAGGAAGATAAGAAAATTCAGCTGGCTAAGCTGGAGGAGTCTCTTCTAGAGGTAAAATACTGGATTCGAAAGTCGTGTACACAGGTCTAAAAACAGATGAAACTCGAAAAATTAGAATATTGTGCTAAAGTCCATGTATTTCAGTAATTTGTCTTAAAAGATGAAACTAATTTATGAAATAGACTCGTTACATGCCAAGCGAGATATTTCAAGCCTTTATTTGTTATAATGTTGATGGTTACGGCTTACAGCTTATGAGAACCCCAAAATCAAAATCTCAGACAGTTAGAATACAGCATAGTCCCCAATATCCGGCACCGACGGGAATTCCCTGATGCCAGATACATGTGGTTGCCAGTTGCTTGAGCAACTGGCCAAAAAAGGAACAAAACCTCCCTCCCAAAATACTTAGTGAGCCTATTTGAATCAGCCTTTCTCGCTAGATAGCCTACTGGTTAAGGGCTCTGCCTCTGACACAGGAGACCTGAGTTCAAGTCTCACCTCTACGGCTCAGTAAGCCAGCACCTATTGAGTAGGAGTTCTTGGGCGAGACTCCCTAACACTGCTACTGCCTACTGAGTGTGCACTAGTGGCTGCCTCGCAAGTGCTTTGAGTAAGACGGGAGAAAAGCGCTATACAAATACTGGAATTAATATTCTTATTATTTCTGAATCACCTCACGGGCTCCTTGTGGCTTCCCGGCTTTCCTCATGCATGGAAGCCGGCCTGTAAGCTGACCCGCATCAGGTCACCAGAAGCGGCTAGGATCCCGCTAGGTGATTCAGAAAGGCTGCAAGACATCGCTGGAGGCTTGGAAGGTATTTAAAAATCCTTAAAACCTGCAAAAAGCAAAGTCACCATTCTCACTCAGGCATTGCGGTTAGTTGAGACTTCTGGATGCCTGAATTCCGGATAACAGCGACTTTGCTGTATTGTGAAAATGTTGAATATTCTAGGCTCAAAGTGTCAATCTCTAATCGGCTAATTCATCCAAAACACCTGCAAATGGTTCCTATTTCAAATATTAGATTCACCTTTTTAGCTGAATTAGTGAAATAAATGGACTTTTGCACAGTATTCTAATTTTTCGAGTTTCCCCTGTATACCATGTGATAACCCGATAACTGCAGTGCCCAAATCTACAGTCCATTACTTATTGCACTGCAATGAAAGACATTTTCTGAATAATAAACATTTAGTAAAATAAGATCTACTGCAGCATATATAATTTATTGGGCAGATCCTGTTCTATGTTAAAGGGGCACTATAGTGAAAAATTTTAAAATTTAAATTATGTGCAAACATATACAAATAAGAAGTACACTTTTTCCAGAGTAAAATGAGCCATAAATTACTTTTCTCCTATGTTGCTGTCACTTACAGTAGGTAGTAGAAATCTGACATTACCGACAGATTTTTGACTAGTCCATCTCTTCATGGGGGATTCTATTTATTTTCAAAAGCACTTAGTGAATGGCAGTCGCTCTGTCCAACTGCCAAAAAACTGTGTAGCGAGCAGGGAAGCTGGCCAGCATCATTGTTTAAATCCTTTTTAGGGAATATCTTTATAAAGAATAAAAACCTTGCTGAGAATCCCCTATGAAGAGTTGGACTAGTCCAAAACCTGTGGCTTCTGTCAGATTTCTACTACCTACTGTAAGTGACAGCAACATAAGAGAAAATAAATTTTATGGCTCTTTTTACTCTGGAAAAAACATACTTCTTATTTGTCTGTTTGCACATATTTTAAATTTTACAATTTTTCGCCATTGCGCCCCTTTAAAGGGACCAAAACACTGTTAATAAAAGATATAAAATTAACCTTGTTTCATGGTAGAGTGTGCTGTTGGGGGGAGGTTGCACAGTTTGAGGCTCCCGCGATGATGTCACACACCTTTGACTACTGCAATCCCTGCTGGGAGATGTAGTCCATCCTTGTAGGTACATATACTGGCTGATAGATGTACTCACATCAACAGACTACATCTCCCGGCATGCGCTGCAGCATGCGCAACACTGTCAGGAGCTTGACTCTGTGGTCGCTTCATGGGAAAGATAGCGAGCCACATATGTACGGGGCCTAGAGCAGCACTTGATAGCTGTCATCCGTAGATGCATGCAAGCCCTGGGACCAGTAACGCTGTCATCAGCAGCCCTAGGGACAGTATAGATGGAGGGTGGAAGTTTAGTTCCAGTTAGGGTTAGGGCTAGTTCACACAGATTGTTTCTCCATCATTTTTGCCGATGTTTTTTTTTTTTTTACAGATTTGCTTCCATTGAAAATGAATAGAAGCAGTTATTTTACCGACAGTGCACACATTTGTTATCCTTTAGCATTGTTTGTGCGACTGTTGCGTTTGCGCACCCCCAATTGCTGAAACCACAATCCTTTCCAGAAGCTTCATGCAGCATCTAAAACGCCAATCACCGATTTTTATAACAAAGAGCCGGGACACGAACAAATGAAACGCTGTGCAACGATGGTAAACAACGCACCTGTCGACACGTCGTTTCCGAAGTTTAGGCGGCCAGGACTGGAAACAGTTTAAACCGCCTGTCGCCATAGGATCCCTGAGGGAATCGGGCCATAGGCACAAAGATAAAGAAGATTAGTGTTGAGGGGGGGGGGGGGGTAGGGGGAGGTTAGGGCTAGAATGTATCAGGATGGGTCTAACACTATGGGAGGAGGGTTAGGCATTAGAAATAAGAATTGCTTGTGAAGGTTAGACTTCAGTTACACATTGCGGGACAAGTTAGGATTAAGCATCAGGGTGGGGTTATATTGAGAAGTTAGATTTACACCTGGAAGGGAATTTAGCATTAGGGTGAAATGATCAATTAGACATGCACCCATATTCCATTGCAAAGTAAATAGCAGGCTATCAGTCGTGGCATTAGCAATACTCATATTGAGGGCCAGTGACCAAACGCACTTTGTTAAATCTATACATACCTTTCAGTTAGACTTAGACATGACAAAGGGGAGGAAGGGTTAGGCAAAGTGTAAAGTAAGTGCTAGGCTACCTGTGTTGGAAATAGTCTGGTTTCTCAGAAGACCCTTAAACGTGTGTGGATAGATATTTCCATTGTCAGTACCTGGCACCTAAATGAATGGTCATCTACTTATCAAGTACCCAGATGGTAACCAGTACAGTGCTGCCATAGATGTTTATGTATACAATTTATTGTATTTGGAGTCACATGTTGTGGCTTCTGCTACCCTGTGTGCTTATCCCATGGCAGGAGATAGACTGGTCTGAGACAACCTCCACTATCTCTCTGTTGCCTGGCCGAAGCCTCATACACATGCTATATTTCCTTCTGCCTGATACTGTCTTTTGTGGTTGTTTTGGGTGACAGTTGATAAATCCTCCCCATACAGGCTGTCTGTTCATTGAAGAGTCTATTGTGTATATGGAGCTTGACAGGGTGGAGTGATAGATGGATTCTGCAGTGGCTATTTATGGCTAGTGTCCACATGTAGAGTGCAGCCAGGGCGGGATACTGCATATAATTATGTTCCCACATTTATAAGCTGCTCTATATATGTATCACTCTTATTGTGTTTAGAGTATGATCACAGGAACAACTACTGTATATACCTTTATATTAGTCCCTGTCGCTTTCCATAGATTGTAGATTTCTTAAAGGGATAGCTGGAACTAAATTAAAGATTAGCCACAGAATGATAACCTTTATGAGAAAAGCATTTCTTCATTACAATTTATGGAAATCCTAAAGTTTTACTTTTGCAGAAGGAGCTGAAAGGGTTAAGCCTCAGTGTTTACTATACAGAGAGCTGCCTCAACAGAGCTCTCCAACTGTCTATTCACAGTTGCTGATAAAAACTAATTAGACAGGTTGATCTGCCTAAACAACACAGAGGAGTAAATTTCTTCAGCAGCTGTACGTGAAATAAATACTTTTCATTGTGTTCTGTGCAAGAGTTTAGGGTTGCTTTAATTGCAATTATAGGTAGGTTTGCATGGCAGTAGCGAGCCTGGCATCTCCATTATGTTACCCTTGGTCACCCTGTGTGCTCCTCCCGCGGTAATTTATAAACTGATCTGAGCACTGTTTCACTTCACATCTGTTACTTGGCAACCCCCAAAGCATGCGCAAAAATGGGGCTTCAGGATCTCTGTTGAAAGGTGGAAGTTTAGTTCCAGTTAGGGTTAGACACAGAGATTGAGAAGATTTTTGTTTGGGCATAGAGTAAGGGAAGGTTAGGGCTAGTTGTTAGGGTAAGAAGGGATTCGGCATCAGGACGGTTCTAACACTATGGGGGGGGGGGGGGGGGGGGGGTTAGGGTTAGGCATCAGAAATAGGAATTTTTGGGGAAGGTTAAATTCCCATTTCCGATTTTTGATGCAATAATAAAAAAAAAAGTCTGGATGCTGCATTTTTTTCTACGTTTTTCTTCTTGTGTTGCTAACACCCAGTGAAAAATGGAATCGCAAATTGGAATTGCGATTTGCAGTGTAAAAGCAGTCTCAAACTGAGCGTAAAAATATGAGAATATGAGAACTATTTTCCTTCAGTGCTAAATATACAATTAAGTATCTTTATTTTCAGCTCAGGTTTGCCTTCACTCAGTCCTAAATAGAAGAGAATGGTATTTACTGTAAAATAATGAGTTCTTGACAGTTTAGAAAGCCGCAGCTTAGCAATTTAACAAGCATTTTGCTGGCATTGTGGATATGTGACATTTGCTGTGATCTTTTTGCTATTGTAAGTGGTGCTTTTTAAATGCTTCCTCATTAGAGGCCTAGCGAAAGAAAAATAAAAGTGATGATTCCAATAAGACAGTGTTTGATTGTATTAAATAAATCTGGGTTTTATCTTCTTCTAGACTCTGGCAACCTCCCAAGGCAATATGCTGGACAATAAAGAGTTAATCAACTCCTTGAACCAGACAAAGGCGAGCAGCGCCCTAATCCAGGAATCGCTCAGCGAGTCACACCGGCTACAGATATCCCTGGATCAGGTATCCATTCAACAGATAGATATTGTATGTGTGCAATAATTTATGTATACAGGTAGTCCCCAACTTACTAACACCCAACTTATGAAAGACCCGCCAATACAAACAGCTTGAAGATGTGACATTTGTAAGAACATGTCAATTTTTGTTTTCAAAAATACCTTTTAGCTTTTGAGAAAATCGATTTTAAAAAATGTCAAGACATTTTTTTAAACTGGTGAAATTACATTGTTCCACTAGTGATTTATACAGGGGGAGTAGTATACTAACATCTTGTAATTGTATGTCACATTTTATGCATTCCAGAATTTTATATGCTTTAGCTGCTGCTGCTTGGCATTGAATATGGTTACCTGACTGGTTATCAACCAGCATTCCCAAGTCCCTTCTCCCAGCTGTATGACATTTATATCATATGGTGTTCTGCCATTGGCAAGTCTAAAGCGGTGTACACACTTGAAGGATTAATGAAAGATCACAGACCAATTTTACTAGAGTGACCATATTTTTGTTGGTCCAACCTGGGACGGGGAGTGGGGGGGGGGGGGGGCGGCGCGCGCAGCGCGCCGCGGCGAAAGGTGGGGAGGAGTGAGGAGCGTGCAGCGGCGAAGACTGGGGGAGGGGGGCTGCGGCCGAAAAAATGGGCGTGGCCATGACATTGTATGGGCGGAGCTAACGTAATGATGTAACAGCGAGGCATAAGAAAGCAGTGTTTACGCCATGATGTGGACAAATGAGACTTTGTATCATGGGTGTGCAGAAACTGTGTGATGCTAATAGTATACCGTAACCACAAAGCAGCAAACATAGCCATCTATGACCATTAAATAATAAATGCAGTAACAGTTACCCCGGACACCAGAAAATAAACGCAATAGGCAACATGTCAGTATAAAATAAATGCAATGCGGGCAAACATGTCAGTACAAAATAAACGCAATGCGGGCAAACATTTCACCAGAAAAGAAACGCACTGCGGGCAAACATTTCACCAGAAAAGAAACGCACTGCGGCCAAACATTTCACCAGAAAAGAAATGCACTGCGGCCAAACATTTCACCAGAAAAGAAACGCAATGCGGGCAAACATTTCACCAGAAAAGAAACGCACTGCGGGCAAACATTTCACCAGAAAAGAAACGCACTGCGGCCAAACATTTCACCAGAAAAGAAACGCAATGCGGGCAAACATTTCGCCAGAAAAGAAACGCACTGCGGGCAAACATTTCGCCAGAAAAGAAACGCACTGCAGGCAAACATTTCGCCAGAAAAGAAACAATGCGGGCAAACAATAACATTTCACTAGAAAAGAAACAATGCGGGCAAACATTTCACCAGAAAAGAAACAATGCGGGCAAACATTTCACCGGAAAAGAAACAATGCGGGCAAACATTTCACCTGGAAAAGAAACAATGCGGGCAAACATTTCACCAGAAAAGAAACAATGCGGGCAAACATTTCACCTGGAAAAGAAACAATGCGGGCAAACATTTCACCTGGAAAAGAAACAATGCGGGCAAACATTTCACCTGGAAAAGAAACAATGCGGGCAAACATTTCACCTGGAAAAGAAACAATGCGGGCAAACATTTCACCAGAAAAGAAACAATGCGGGCAAACATTTTACCTGGAAAAGAAAGCATTTACTCACCTGGCAGAAGTGTCCGGCCTCTGGCGCGCTGCTCCGTCCCGGGACCGTCTTGTTCCTCCTGCTCTGGTCTCCCGCGCTGACAGGGCTACGGCAAGATGGCGCCCGAAGCCCTGTACTAGTGACACAAATAGGTCTCCAGTACAGGGCTCCGGCAGCCATCTTGCCGTAGCCCTGCTCGCCTGCTGGTGTCGGAAACAGACACCGGAAGAGGAGGCTGGAGCGGGGCTGCGGGCAATGAACTGGCACGGCGTCTATAGACGCCGCTGCCAGTTCATTGAGGAGAGAGTGGCCAGAGTCCCGAGGCCGGGACGTCCCGCTGCTCAAAGCGGGACGTTTCCCGGGACCTCATTAAGCCTGGGACAGCGGACCCCGAATCCGGGACGTGTCCCGGGCAATCCGGGACGTCTGGTCACTCTAATTTTACCCCCTTCCATGTAGTATGAGAGCCATACTCTACACAGTCTATTCTATTGAGCTAAACTCCCCATCAGATAAAAAACCTTTGCAAGATGCTGTACACATTCAAAAGATCAGTATCTGCAAAAGATCAGTTCCTGCAAATTGCATTCATAGTCTATGATATCTGAAGATCCTCATACACACCTTGTTTAATGGACATTCATCTGCAGATCTGACAATCATCTGCAGATGTGAAGATCCATCCTGGTGGATCTGATCTGCAGATGAATGTCTGTTAAACAAGGAGTGTATGAGATCTGCAGATATCATAGACTATGAATGCATTTTGCCTATGAATGCATTTTGCAGGAACGGATCTTTTGCAGATACTGATCTGTTGAATGTGTACGGGCATCTTTGTGTGCAGCATCTTGCAAAGATTTTTATCTGATGGGGAGTTCAGCTCCATAGAATAGACTGTGTAGAGTATGGCTGTCATACTACATGAAATGGGGTACAATTGGTCTGTGATCTTTCATTAATCTTTCAAGTGTGTACATAGCTTTAGGTGTATGACCTTAAAGTGGATCCAATATTAACTTTTACTCATTGCATAATTGTGCTCCTTTCCTATAGTTTATAGGGCATTCCTCAAGCCAAATACATTTTTGTTTTTGTTTTAATACTCTAATTCCCTATAAACTAAACAAGCCTCGCCCACAGGTTTTCAGAGAGCCAAGGCATTTTCAGACAGTAGCAAGGGCTGATGGGAGCTCAGTCTGGGCAGAGGAGGGGGGAGGTATTACTAGCCAGAGATTTCAGAGGCAGAGGGGAGGAGGGGGGGGGGGATGTTATGTTTTTTTCACAGGCTGAGTGCAGATAAACTTGCCTGTGTGTAATGTTTACAAACAACATGACTGCTGTCCTTGTATCACAGGAAGAAATAATCATATTCTATTGAAGCTGTTTGCAGCTAGATTTGCCGTGTAAACTAGATAAGATATATAGACAAGTTACTTGTTATAGTTAGTTTTTCATCTCGGATCCGCTTTAAAGTGTACTAGAGCTGTAATAAATGCAAGAATTGATACTTACTCGCCACTTCCTCCAGCAGTATAAGCATGTCTGAGTCCCTCGCCGTCCTCCCGCGGTCTGCCGTTCAGCCGCGATTAGCCCTGGTAACAGGCTCAGTCGTGGTCTTCTGCGCATGCGCGGGAGATCCACACATGCGCAGAAGACCACGACGGATGCGACTGATCTTGTAATTGGGGCTGATCGCAGCTGAACAGCAAGCCGTGGGAGGACAGCGAGGGACTCGCGTGTTTATGGGGCTGGAAGAAGCCTCAGGTAAGTATTGAGTCTTGCATTTAGTACAGCTCTGGTTTGCCCTCTGATGATACAATCTTTTGTTGTCCAACCACTTTTATGTAATATGACGGACTACCTAAAGTATCTATGCAAAGTATGTTCAACCAGTTTACTCTTCCACAGATTTGGTAAGACTGGACAAAGAAAAACACAACTGTATTATTAGTGAACACTACTACATTAATCTAAATAACATCTGCCATCTTTCTGCTCACTTAGCCGTGATGTAGACATCCTATTTCGTTACAAAGTAAATATGTTGGTTTATTCCATCAAGCTAATAAAGAGCAAATGAGGTGGTGACAAGACAGTCAATCCTCGATCTGAGGCTCACCCACCTATCCATGGATATATGGAACCAACAGTCCCTGCTAATCTCTCTTTTGTGTATCGCTGGTTTCATGCCAGTGAGTCTGGAGTGCCTCCTTATCTTTTGCTGTGATGGACATCTTCATAAGCAATTCCTTGAGACATGAGTGAAAGAGGAAACACAGAGGCTGGTTGGTGTTTTTGAGTGCTGTTCATGTACTCCTGGTAGATAAGAGTTATGCTTGTGACAGCTTCATTTCAAGAGGCTTCAGTCCCATTAGCGCATTAACTTTTTGTACGCTTAATGATTTTGGAGAAAATTGTAACTTAATGGTTTTCTTTTCAAATGAAGAGCTGTTGAAATGACATAAAAAAAACAACTTCTTTCCCTTTCTTGCAGAGGAGAATTTAATATGCTGTATAGGAGTGACTGTATACTGGGGCTGATTTATCAAGGTGCAAAGAAAACTGGACTTCAGCAAAGCAGGTGCTGAGAGCAACCAATCGGGTTTAACCCCTTGAATTAACCCAAGATACCGATTGGTTGCTGTGACAAGTACTGTTACTCCAGTTTTGTTTGCACCTGGCTTGATGTATAAGGGTGTCCATACATTACTCTATTTGTAGCAGGGATATCGAAGTTGCCGTATTTTTCAGAATAAAAGACGCATCTAAGTTTAGAGGACAAAAACCAGGAGCATCTTATTGACCCCCTTCTGCCCCCTTTCTCTTGTCTTCCTTTGTTCCCCTCTGTCCTCTGTCCCGCTGTGTCCTTTGTTGTCCTTTATAGTCTGCCTCCCTGTGTCCTCTTTATGCCTGTGTCCCTGCATACTCTAGTGTCCAGTCCACCTGTCCTCTACCCCCCGTCCCCTCTAGTGTCCGCTGTCTTTCTTCTGCCCCCTCTGTCACCTGTCCCCTCCAGTGTCCTCTGCCCCCCGTCCCCTCTAGTGTCCGCTGTCTGTCTTCTGCCCCCTCTGTCACCTGTCCCCTCCAGTGTCCTCTGCCCCCCGTCCCCTCTAGTGTCCGCTGTCCTTCCTCTGCCCCCTCTGTCACCTGTCCCCTCCAGTGTCCTCTACCCCCTGTCCCCTCTAGTGTCCGCTGTCTTTCTTCTGCCCCCTCTGTCACCTGTCCCCTCCAGTGTCCTCTGCCCCCCGTCCCCTCTAGTGTCTGCTGTCCTTCTTCTGCCCCCTCTGTCACTGTCACCTGTCCCCTCCAGTGTCCTCTGCCCCCCGTCCCCTCTAGTGTCTGCTATCTTTCTTCTGCCCCCTTTGTCACCTGTCCCCTCCAGTGTCCTCTGCCCCTTTTACATACAGTGGAGGCTGATGATTATTGGGAAGTATCTTCAGGCTACGGAAGTAGCCGTACAGCCTTGGAAAGCATCTACAAGGATAAGGCAGGGGGTGCTGCCCCAGACTTCCAAAGACAGGCTCTTACTGCCCCTGCTAGATCCTTAATAGGAGCCGACAGTCCCGAGGGAGGGACCACGTCTCTGTCATTAGGGCCAATTGCTGCACTCCCTGCTACAGAAATTTGTAAATTGAGGACACGACCACAAACAAGGAAACCTGTCGGCTGGAGGCAGCATACACTCCGGACATTGCGGGCTGTAATGAGGAGGAGATTGCCTGTATTTTAAATTAAATGCATGTAGCTGTTTTTTACTATGGAAGAATCTATCTCTAAAAGGATCACTCTGACCAAAGAAGCATAAGAAGCAACATGACAGCTTGAGTCACAGTGATTGATTTGACAGTTCTTTGAAGTTGTTTTATGTATTGTCCATTAGATGGCAGTAGAGACTCTGTGTGTAATTCCTTGTCTTCTCTTCATGCAGGAGCGAAATGCCTATCTTCCTCTTGCAGAAAGTGCCAGCAAGATGTACTTCATTATCTGTGACTTATCCAAAATAAATAACATGTACCGATTTAGCCTGGCCGCTTTCCTTCGACTCTTCCAGCGAACTCTGCTTAGCAGACAGGTATGTTTTATGTCTCTGTTGATGGCCACGTGGCTCGTTCTGTTGTTCTAAGATCATCAAGGTGAATAATCTGACATTCACGCTTCACGTCTCGTTACATCATGTGACAACGTATCATTTAGTTATGGGAAGACCTTTTAAAATTGTTTGAGGGACGTATGTAAATGTAGTACCTGCTGCCCCAATAGATATGAGCTGTCTTAGGAGGCCTGAAGAAGCTGGACCTGAGCAGAACTTAGCATCACAGCTGCTGTACAAAGTGATTTACTGCTGTTTCCAAGGTGAAAACTTATCACAATATCATTAACTTCTACAAAATAAAATTGGGAATGTGAGCTGTATAGCCAAACCATTGCTGCCAACTGTCCCGCTTTTGGAGGGACAGTCCTTCTTTGGGAACCCAATCTCTCTGTCCCTCTTTCTTCCTCATTCATTTCGGGACTCATGTACAGATCTTTGTAAATATATGAATTTTATCTACTGGAAAATGCATCTATTTGACTCTAAACTTTATTCACATACTTTAAATTGACATACCGTATATTCTGGCGCATAAGACAACTGGGCGTATAAGATGACCCCCAACTTTTCCAGTTAAAATATAGAGGGTTGGGATATACGCGCCGTATAAGACTACCCCTCTTCCAACGCACCTCAAATAAAAATGTAAATAAACATCATATACTGGTGCTATGCATGAACAGATACTGGTGCTGTACTATATGTGCTACCCAGTATATAACAATATATAGGCGATTGACTGGTTGGATTGGTCAACGCTCCATAAGTGGATTGGTCAGCTCTCCCTGTTTATCAGAGCGGTATGGAAGAATACATTGCGCTGTGCCCATAATACACGCCTCTTTCACCCGTATGGCCCGCCCCTGTATCCTATTTGCCTCCTTCTCTGCCTCTCAGATCTCGCACATGTGCGCCTGCACCGCTTCACTACAGTCCTCAGCAGCGAGATCAGAGAGTCGGTAATAGGACCGAGCGTATCACCCGGCATCAATGACACCCCGCGTATAAGACGACCCCTGACTTTTCTGAAGATTTTCAAGGGTTACAAAGTAGTCTTATACGCCAGAATATACAGTATTTCTTTTTGTCAAATGTTAATGTGAAGAAAATGGACCAGGAGAGAAAGGACCAGTGTGGTTTGAATTACAAAACAGTATATTTTTGTTATGAAATCTTTATGGTATGCGTAACTAGGGGTGTGTAGGGGGCATGATCAGGGGGCATGATTAGGGATGTGGCTTAACTATCCCTCTTTCTTATCTCAGAAAGTTGGGAGGTATGGCCAAATAGTGAAGACTGCCACACACTGCAGGACTGTAATGATTGATTTCAGGCAGGTTTCTTGGTAGAGACAAAAGGGGAAGAAAACCAAGAGGTTTGAAGGGCAGGTTCACACATGCTTTAAAGTGTACCCGGGTAAAAGATTACATACTTACCTCCTGTAGAGGCTTCCCACTCCGGACCTCACAAAATACAGGCCCCCCTGAAGGTGTAAGACAAGGGCAGAGAAACGTAGACAGCACACCTCCCGGACATGGCCAATGCCCAGGGGGGATGATCCACGTTGCGCCCCCCCAGCAAAGTGTAGATTCCATAAAGCGGAATTGAAAATAGCAAAAAAAAAGTTTCACTTACCTGGGGCATCTGCCAGCTTCTTGCAGCCAACCTGTCCGGCGTTGGTCCTCCACTATCCTCCATTCTCCCGCCACCAGCTATTCTCTGTTCAGTAGAAGTGAAACTTTTTCTTTTTTACTTCAGTTTCCCTTTAACCTTGCAAGTTGTGCTCTATTCCTTCTGTCTAGCATGAGGACCACATGCACTAGACAGATCATGAGCCAGGTTACTCATTATCACAGTTTTTCCCTCATGTTTACCTTGAGAAGCCTCTTTTCATCCCTTTCTCTATATTCCCCTTTGTGCTGTATGCACCGGTTTGTCACGCCACATTGTATAGTGTTAAACGTTTTTCTGCTGATCAGTTCAGGAGATTTTACAGCAAAGGTTTCCAGCCACTGCTAGTTCCCTGTATGAATTTACATTTTCCATTTTAGCAAGTAAATGATTTGAAAGTAGGACAAACACTGTGGCACCTTTATTGGATCAGAAGCTCAGCCTGATTTTCTTCCACTGCTCCCCCCCCCCCCCCCTCCCCTACGCTTTACGTGAGTCAGCACCACCTTGAAAGACTGTCAGAAAGAGAATGCGTTGGGGATAAGACCATTTAAAAATGAGCAATTGCTGTGATGACTTAACATTTCAGACAAGAGGTTAAGTACATGCCATGTACACTGTACAAAATGTTTTACTATTCCTTCTCTCTGACTTTTAAAATGCAAATTAGTCTATTTAAAGTGTTCTTGGCTCCTGGTAAGTGTTGACTTGTCGGAAAATTAAAGCTAGACTCTGGCCAAGCCGTTAAATATACAGCTGAAATATATATTATGTGAAATGCCTGAGCTGCCAACAGAGTTATGATTCTGACTTGCTGTTCCGCTGTTTTGACGTTCTTATTAGACGGCCAACTCTGTGACCTTACTTTTCTCCAAAGCAGCTGAAAATTGCACCTTGGTCACCAGTACTGCCTGCTGATTGGACAAGAGCAGCAGCACACTGATGAGTCACTAGTGTGTTCTTTTCTGCTGTAAGCAGTAATCTTGCATTAGACTGACTGCACTGTGTAAGGCCTCATTTACAGTGGTCAATGCATCCTATGTTATTAAAGCGGGCCTGAACTCAGAACTTCCTCTCGGCTCTAAAAGATTAGCAACAGCATAATTACCTTTAAAGAAAAACATTTCTTTGTTACAGCTGATACAAAATCCTGCAATAAATCTGCAGTGTGTCTACTTCCTGCTTTCCTGGAAGCAGACGTAGTGTTAACGTCCTGTGTTTACCAATTAGCTGCTGTGCTGAGATTCCTGAGTTGACACGGCTGAGATCAAATTTCAACTTGTGATTAGTCACAGATGAGGGGTAGCTAGACAGGCTAAACTCTCTAAATACATACAGGGTGGATTTCTCTCCCTTTTCCTTCTATTCTCCGCAAGAGTTCAGGTCGTCTTCAATAGGATGTGTTTACACTGTCAATCGTAACGCAAATGCAACACCCACGGTCTGGACCACACATGCAAAGTTCTGACCTGCTGCATTTTTCCGCAAACACAACCCGATTGGGCTGCAAATTGTATGCAATGGAAGCTTATGTAAGGACTGTGTCTGTTCCCACAATGCTGGGCGTTGCATCAAATTCCTCACCTGTACCGTGGATTTTCTGTTCCGACGCTGCCGTTCCGTCCATGGCAGGGTATCGGAAAGCAGAAGAAGAATGGGGCACCATGTTTCAAAAAACAACAGAAATCCTGCTGCAGTAATGCTGGCAGATGGTTTCTTTAACCACTTGAGGACCCACGCTTTACCCCCCCTTAAGGACCAGCGCTGTATTCTGTGATCTGTGCTGGGTGGGCTCTGCAGCCCCCAGCACAGATCAGGTAGCAGGCAGAGCGACCAGATCGCCCCCCTTTCCCCCCCCCCCCTATGGGGATGATGTGCAGGGGGGGTCTGATCGCTCCTGCCTGCCTGAGGTTTGCGGGGGGGGGGGGGGCACCTCAAAGCCCCCCTCCGTGGCGACATTCCCCCCCTCCCTCTCTTACCTCCCTTCCCCGGAGATCAGAGGCTGCACAGGAACGGTTCTGTCCTGTGCAGCCTCTAACAGGCTCCTGCCTGTCATGTGACAGCGATCCCCGGCCGCTGATTGGCCGGGGATCGCTGATCTGGTACAACGCTGCTACTGTTAGCAGCGTTGTACGAATGTAAACAAAGCGGATTATTTCCGCTTGTGTTTACATTTAGCCTGCGAGCCGCGATCGGCGGCCCGCAGACTATTCACGGAGCCCCCCGCCGTGAATTGACAGGAAGCAGCCGCTCGCGCGAGCGGCTGCTTCCTGATTAATTAGCCTGCAGCCGGCGACGCAGAACTGCGTCGCTGGTCCTGCAGCTGCCACTTTGCCGACGCGTGTTATGAGTGCGCGGTCGGCAAGTGGTTAAAATGTTCCTTACTGAGCATTCTAAAGCCAGTACAAAAACATAGCTGGTCTCCCAGAATGCTCAGGAAGGGGGATTTCACTTGATAAATAGCCTAGGATAAGCCTCAGTGGAAGGGCAGAACTACATACCACATACAGTAATATATAGATAATTATTTCTGATGCTTAAAGGAATACTATAGATTAAAGAATTTTTTTAATGCTGTATGTTAGGGCACACATTACCACAAGTACTAGGAGTAATTACCTTCTTCTCACAGCTCTGCCTCTCTGATATAAACTCCTCCCTCGGTTTTAGATACAAAAGTGTTGGGCTTTTATAGAGGGCTAGACCATGTGACTGCAGGCGGGGGGGGGGGGGGTGTTCAAATAGCCCTTGTCTTCTCTTCTCTGACTGATGAAGATCCTGATAATGCCTTTGTAAACAGCATCTCTCTCTCTCAGCACAGGCACCACATAGCAGCGTACTAAGTAATTGCAGCCTGGAGTGAAAAATCCCAAGCAAGCCAGTCAGTCAGGAGTAGTGTATACACATCTCCCTGCTAGTTACATTACAGCAATATTACAGCACATCTAGCTACATGTTACTTCCCCAGATCAGCCTCCTCCGCATGTCTCCTGCATGCTGTGACACAGTGAAGTATATTTGTCAGCTGTGTGAGGAATGAAAAATTATTTTTCAAGCAGGGAGAGTGGGAGAGAGAACTGGGTGAATAAATAAAGTGCCCCTAGCACTAGTGGTAATGTGTAACCTAATATATATTAAATAAAATATTAAAAAAAACCTTTTTTCTAATTGGTAGTGTTCCTTTAAACGAGGAAAATGACCACAAATAAAGTTATCCTGAATAATATACTGCATTCTAATATGTGTTGTTACAGTCCCTGTTTAACCATTTATGCCGCCTGGACTTGAGCTTCACATCTGCGGCTGCTAGAGCCGCAGGGATGCAATAGTCACGCCCCTGCAGCTTTGGGGGATGTGCGGGCGAGATTGTGCGAGCACATGCCCACGATCGCGATGTTTCCGAGTGCAGGGGGGATTGGCTGCAGGGGACAAAAGTCTCCTGTGCCAATCCGAGCATGTCCGGGGAGAATAAACACTGTTTTTGTTCAGAAACGATGTTTATTCTTTAAATACAGCTGCTGCGCTATCTCCCGCCGTGATTTCCGCCGGTTTCCACAGCGTTACATTTATGAATGGGAACAATTACTCTCCCTGCAGGAACTGTGAGTGCAGGCTTCCATTGAATCCTTATGTCACTTCCCTAGTTACAATTTTGCAATACATTGTATCCTATGTAGCGCAGTTGTACGCTACATAGTATTTTGCTCAGTGGGGATATCGTGTAGCCAAATAGTAAAATTACATCTACAGACACTAGCGAATAAAAAAAAAAAATATGTATGTCAAGAGGGCAATATTATTATAAATTTATGGGCTAAAAATTAGCGATGGATGTAAAAAATGTACCTTTATTTCCAAGTAAAATATTGTCACCATACAGTATACTAGGGATATAATTTTAACGTTGCAATAACCGGGAAAAATTGGGCAAATAAAATGTGCAGATATTAATTACGGTAGCATGTATTATTTTACAACTATAGTGACCGAAAACTGAGAAATGTTTTTTTTTCATTGTTTTCATATTATTCCTGTCAAAATGCATTTAGGATAAAATAATTGTTAACATAATGTACAACCCAAAGAAAGCCTAATTGGTGGCTGTAACGATCTGCTCAGCTGTCTGCACGGGCAGACAGCTGTTTGTCCATTCCTTGAGTCTGAGGGCTGCAGGTCTCTGGAAAAGAGACCTGCCTGTGCTTTGCAAGTTTCAGACCTGCTCTGCTGCTGAGCAATTTGCATACACTTGTTATGCAAACGGCCTAGTTGCCTCCTTTGAAGGCTTGCAGTATAAATACCATGTGATCCCAGAATCCTTTGCTGCTCATAGAGGTTTGTTCCTGCTGGACTCACCTGGAGTGTCAGCCACTGCTATCTTAGTATAGTTAATTCTTGGGGAGTGCTCCTTGCATTCCTATTTAGTGCAGTCAGTTTGTGTATAAGCTGTATCGCCTAGTCCTGTCTTGTTTTTCTGTTGCGATTGCGCTGTCGCCAGCGGCGGTTGATAGCGAATCGCTCTGTCTTGTTTGGATCGCACTAGCCTCTAGCGGTAGCGGCTGTGGAACCTTCTGATCTGTGTTCCTGGAGTGTAAGCTGGAGCAGCGGTTGCTACTGGCTACTTCATTTGTCTGTCTTGTCTGTTTTTGCTCATTTGTGTTACTTGTGGCTAGTTAGGGTGGCACGCTTATCACTGGGCACCTAACGCGCGGTGATCGTGCAGAAAACATGTTCGCTGTTGCGAATGAGTGCGGTGTTCGCGTTTAGCTAGCGTTTGTTATTTTCCTTATCCGCTGATTGTTGTTTGCTGTGCTTTTGCTACTCGTGCTCTGTCCTGCTCAGTCTGGTGTCACTATTTGGCAATCGCCAGTCTTGCGATTGCGTTCCCACTTCGTTTCCGCTGTTGTGTGTTCACCGTCGCTGGGTGGCGGCTAGTTTGGTGGACACACATTGATTCTGTCTCTGTGCTCTCTCTCTCTTTAGGGGCTATCTTGCCCTGTGTTGCTTCTCTTCGTACAATTTCCATCTGGAATCTGTGGCAGCGCAGAGGGTTTATTCCTCTGCACTCCACAGCTCCATCTGCCGGTGGGAATTCCCCTCTACTGGTGCTTCGCACCAAAAGCTGGGTTCTAGCATTTTGACACGCTTGTGGAGGACTTCCGCAGTGTCAGCGCACATCTTGTGCGCTGACCACGGAGATATCCCCCAATCGTTACAGTGGCGGAAAAAACAAGGTATAGATCATTTCTTTGTGATAAGTAGTGATACAGTTATTGGGGAATGAAAGGGAGGAGCGATGAAAGGGGAAAATTCCTCTTGTCCATAAGGTGAAAAATATCCGCGGGTTGAAATGGTTAATCAGCATTGTGTGGATTGGTCAGGGTGGTGTAAAACCATCTGCTGGCTTTATCATGGCTGCAGGGTGAAATGAGGAACTCTGTTTTGTCGTCTCCCCAGTGAAGCCCTTGGGGGAAACAAGGACACAGCAGGTGATTTAGCGTTTCATCAGCCTTACTATATAATGCTGAAATATCAGCTTTGGGTAGAGCTAGTCCCTAACAACAAACTGCTATGCAACCGTGTCCTCCCTCTCCCCTTCCTATCTGAGCATTTGGATTGGTGCTGTTCCCCCCACTGTGTATTTGCAAAGTAATATACATGTATATTACTCCCTGATCTAAACAGATGGAGATACAGCAGCATTATTGGTGAAACAGGCTTGTTGTAAATATTAGTAAGTGCTCCATTAGATGAGAATGACCTTGACAGCTGTCCTTTCCGATCAGACGTGGTGGATTTCTGGAGAGTCGGAGCTCTGCTCGGGCTGCAGATCTGCGTTTGCACATTATTTCCACACATACATAATGAAGCAGTGTGAATTGAACGGCAGTGACAGACTGTGGCAATTTAGTTATTTACTGCCAACCTTTTCCGTTGCCGGGGATGATTTATCACACAGTAACCAGAGTCAAAATCCCAGCAACTAGGCTGTGCTGCAGAAAATCCAGGTAGGGGGAGGTAGCCTCAGGGCGTCCCTGCTCTAGCTGCTATTTGCAAGCGATACAAGTGGCAGCCGACCAGACAATTACTATCACACCCAGCAAGTGGTTATCTCTCTTTCCTTGGAGCTCTGGGTTCCTTGGTTTAAATGCAGCCAGTGGTGCTGTCTATGGAGTTTCCATGATTCCCATATGTTTACATATGATACTGTATACTCTAGTATAGGTTTAGAAATTTAGGTCTGATTCTCTTCATAAAAGTATAGGGGCCGACTTATACACGAGTCACGGGCAACACTGAGCACACTAAGTAATGTGTGTACAAATAGTGACATTCCCATTTGCAGCAATGTACCCAGTGGTAAGTGACACTTTGAGGAAAGGAACTGGCAAAAAAAAAACCACAGGTCTGAAAGTCGCGTGTGTGTGTGTGTGTGTGTGTGTGTGTGTGTGTGTGTGTGTGTGTGTGTGTGTGTGTGTGTGTGTGTGTGTGTGTGTGTGTGTGTGTGTGTGTGTGTGTGTGTGTGTGTGTGTGTGTGTGTGTGTGTGTGTGTGTGTGTGTGTTATACTGGGCTGCATAAAGGGGTGTGAATGGTTGCAGCACTTGGGGACCTGGGGGAGGTATTGGCTGCACTTAAAGGACTACTGTAGTGAGAGGTATATAAAGGCTACCATATTTATTTCCCAATAAACAATACTAGTTGTCTGGTAGAGCTGCTGATCTATTTGACCCAGCAATGAGCATGCAGCTAATCTTGTCAGATCTGACAATAATGTCAGAAGCACCTGATCTACTGCATGCTTGTTCAGGGTCTATGGCTAAAAGTATTAGAGGCAAAGGATCAGCAGGACAGCCAGGCAACTAGTATTGCTTAAAAGGAAAAAAAATATGTCAGCCTCCATATCCCTCCCACTATAGTCGTCCTTTAAGGGACAGGATGGGTTAATGGCTGCAATACTGTATGCAGTGCAGTCATTAACCTCCCCTGGTCCCCAAGTGCAGCCATTAACTTTGCTGGGTAGACTTATACTTGAGTCAATAAAAAATTCCAGCTTAAAGAGAACCTGAACTGAAAATAAAAAAGTAAAATAAATATACACAGGTCATACTTACCTCCTGTGTAGTCTACTCCTCAATCTCTTTCTCCTCTCCTGCGTTCCGTTCGTCCACTATCATCAATTGATTTCTCCATCCTCCATTTTAAAAATGGCCATTACCCCATAACACCTTTACTTTGCTAATGACTGTTTGTTAGTTATTGATGGCTCCTGACTGGGGATTAATACTGAACAACTCACTTGTTTTAAAGCATACTCTAATCTTTGTGAATGGATATTCATGAGTTATTTACCTCACAAGTCAGGAATTTACCTCACCAGTCTGTAATTTTAGTTGTCCATGTGGTAACCGCCCTAGTGAATGAACATTTCACAAAATGCTTGGTAAAATCAGCTGTTTTCTGCTCTACCACATGCGATAATGCTTAGTGAATGCAGGCCGATTTCCTTTTTGTTCGTATGTAATATGCTCCATACATTGCTCTATACAAACAAACAAACTGGGGCCATTTATAAAGATCTGGCAAATCCAGGCAGATTAATGGCAGCGTTTACTGGTGTACTAATTGTCCTGCTAGTGTTATATGAAATGATGCTTGGAAGTTCAGATATTGGAAAAGTGAGTGGCCAATTTTCACCAGTTTATGTGGGAAGAAAATGAAATAGAAAAGTTGGTTGAATCTTTTATAATTGTATTCTTGGGCTTAAAGTGACCCTGAAGTGAAAAAAAAAAATCTCTGGAGGGGGAAGCCCCAGGATATTCAAGAGGTTTCCCTCGTTCTCTGTAGGCCTGTTTCATCACTAAGTCCCCTGAAAAAGAGCTTGTCAACAGCTCACACAGGCGCATTAGCAGCGTC
This sequence comes from Hyperolius riggenbachi, assembly GCF_040937935.1. Classification (NCBI taxonomy): domain Eukaryota; kingdom Metazoa; phylum Chordata; class Amphibia; order Anura; family Hyperoliidae; genus Hyperolius; species Hyperolius riggenbachi. The sequence goes on from NC_090647.1 coordinate 67,116,365, forward strand.
CCACTCAGCTTCCTCCGGAAAAAGACGGGCCGGATTAGGCCTGCTCTATGCAAGCGCGAGCTGCCTCTGCAGTAGCATGGAGCCAATGGACCTTAGCTATTTCTGCGGAGCCCGAGCTGGTGGAGCTAGTGCACAGGGAGGCCACTCTTCTGGGTTCTCAGTGCTGAAACAGGCTGACGTATGAGGATGGGGGAAACCTCTAGGATCCAGAGGCTTCCCCATCCCAAGGTAAGTATCTGCTTTTTCCCTTTAAAAAGGTCCCGGGTTAACTTTATCATTACAAATAAGTCCCCACAAGTAAAGTTTCCACTGTTGGATGTACTCATCTTGTTGGCAGCAGTTTGCAGCGTGTATAGTTTAAGCAGGGAAATTGCCATTGGTCATCTTTTGAAGGAACACTTAAGTCATGAAAAAAAATTGGTTTTACTCACCTGGAGCCCCCTGCAGCTGCCCGGTGCCCACGCAGTCTCCATCAGATGCTCCTGTCCCCCGCCGGCAGCCATTTACTGTTTCGGCAACAGCCTGGGAATGCGAGTGATTCTTCGCGTTCCTGGCTGCAATAGCAGTATAGAGGGTGCTATTGCGGCCAGGAACGCAAAGAATCACTTGCGTTTCCAGCCTGTCGGCACCTGCCTAAACCGGAAGTGGCTGCCGGCGGGGGACAGGAGCATCTGATGGAGACTTCGTGGGCACCGGACAGCTGCAGGCGTCTGGTGGAAGCCCCAGGTGAGTAAAACAAATTTTTTTTTTGCATGACTTAAGTGTCCCTTTAATGTGTTTCAAAATAGAAACCAGTTTGGCTCACAAAGCGTCATCGCGTTGACATTTATAGAAATTATTCTGTTTAAGGCCTCGTTCACGTCGGGTTCGTTCAGAAAAGTATTTAAGGGTATGATAAAAAATGCATGCATTTATGCGCATTTCATTACATGTTTCAGTGTGTTGCGGTGCACTTTTTTTAAGCGGACCCATGCGTTTATATGTGCTTAATAATGTGTTCAATAAAGATTTTTTTCATTTGATTTTTTTTCTTTTTAATTAAGGGTAAAAAACACATCTCCAAAGCGCATTGCTATATGCTTCTATGCACTAAAAAAGTGCACCCATTCATTTGAATTGCTGTGCGCTTCACAGCGCAATGCACAGAAATGCATGCAAGACCACGTTTCTGAAATGGACAGTAACAAACGCAAAGATGTGAACTTGGTACATTAGATTCAATGTAAAAAGCTGTACCTAGCAAAGTGCACGAAGCAATGCCCTCTGAAAAGCGTACAGCAACATCACTAGTGTGACGAGGCCTAACTCGGTGTTCTTTTTTTTAATCTGGATTTTTCTTGGCTCTCATTATTTTTGTTTTCCTTCTGCAGGAGTCCAGCAACACTGAGCAGAGGATCAAGTCCTTAATCAGCTCCTTAAAGCACGTGGTCTATGAGTATGTGTGTCGCTCTTTATTCAAGGTAAGTCTGTTTGCAAGAACCAGTATTTTCCAGAAACATTACCTGTTTGTGACCCACCCAGAGGCCTAACGTCTAAGACAGTAACTCCTGCATACGCACTGAAGGGAGGGCCCAACTTATCATACCTTATCCCTTTATGATACAGGGGACACTCCTCCAGAGCTTGTGTTGCTGTGGCCACACTTGTGAATGGAATAGGTCATGGTTGGATGCACTGGGGTGCTGGATCATCTTAGCCAAGTTCAGTCCAATCACATTGTTCTCCTCCTAGCCCCTCCTTCTTGAAGCTGTTCCATCTTACACTGCACTAACATTAAAACTCCCTCTGCCTTAGCAACAAAATGCATTGCTAGCCTGCAGGTTAGTAATACATCTTTACATCACTCAGTCCTGAACTGTCATCCAAGGGATCCAGTCCCAATTTCTGTGGGCTACAATTAGGGTGCCTTTCCACTGGCTGCAAACCACTCCAAAATACGGATAGCTTGCATTTTGCCAATCACAACAGCACAATGATTAATATGTTAATTGCGCTGCTGTTTTTCCACCTGTGCGATTAGATTTCCCCTGAATCAGAATTGCTGGGCTGCATGATTTTTTGTGTGCGTTTGCTCTTGTCCTCGACGGATAGTGGCACAATTGCGGGTATTGGAAACGGGAAATGCTACCGCATCGCAGTGCGATTTTGCACGCAACTGCATTACCTAGTGGAAAAGCACCAGGATAGCAGCGCAATCATGGGTATTGGAAGTAAAAGGAGGCTCGATTGCATTGCAATGTGATATTGTATGTGATCACTTTTCCTAGTGGAAAAGGAGCCTTAGGCCCCTTTTACACTTAAAGGGGCACTACGACGAAAAATTGTAAAATTTAAAATATGTGCAAACATATACAAATAAGAAGTACATTTCTTCCAGAGTAAAATGAGCCATAAATGACTTTTCTACTATGTTGCTGTCACTTACAGTAGGTAGTAGAAATCTGACAGAAGTGACAGGTTCTGGACTAGTCCATCACTTCATAGGGGATTTTCGGGGATTTATTTATTTTCAAAAGCACTTAGTGAATGGCAGTTGCTCCATCTAACTGCCAAAAAACTGTGTAGCGAGCAAGAAAACTGTCCAGCATCGTTGTTTAAATTCTTTTTAGGGAATAGCTTTATAAAGAATAAAAGCCTTGCTGAGAATAGCCTATGAAGAGATGGACTAGTCCAAAACCTGTCACTTCTGTCAGATTTCTTTTACTTTTTTCCTTACAGTAGTAAGTGATAGCAACATAGGAGAAAAATAATTTATGGCTCATTTTACTCTGGAAAAACATACTTCTTATTTTTCTATGTTTGCACATATTTTAAATTTTACAATATTTCGCCGTAGCGCCCCTTTAATCAGTTGCTCTCAGTTATAACTGAAAGACAACTGATTTTCAAAGTAATGCCCATATTTTTCTATGGCACAGTTCCCACTAAACGCTTTTTAACTGAAAGATTTTTCACAATTCACTGCTATGGAAAAAAGGCATACCAACGCATTAAGTGTAAATGGGCCCTAACTGTGTATACACACACCTGTAAAGTCCTCACAATGAGATAAGTGGTTAGACAAGTCAAGCCACAGCCCTGTATGACTAGGGAGGTGACAAAACAAAGAAGTAGTAAAGGATGGTCATCAGTTTTAAAAGCTGAAGATGGATAAAAAATAATGTGTGTCTAATAGCAGCCTTTTGATTTAGCAGCAAGGAAGTCATTGTAGTGGTGTAACTGCAAATCACGAGGCCCACCAGCAAAACTTGGATGGGGTCACCCAATGTTCATACCATTTTGTTCATCTCCCCTTAGTAACACATCTGCCAGGACTCATACAACAAGTGTGGCCATCAGGTTCCCATTGTTCTGATCTGCTGGATGGAGGATGAACTCTTGTATTCAAGAGAGACTAAGTTTTTGGGTTGCCCCCACAGCTCTGGGTAGCCCTGCGCTTGTATTGGTTGCTCCCCCATAGTTATGTCCCTAAATCAATGACTTCTTTTGCAAGGACAGTTTCAGGGAAGTGATTATGGTGAAAGCTGGAGTGATGTTGATCAAAGAGGAATTAGTAGAGAGGTAATGAACCGGCTCTAAGCAAACCTGTTCATGCAGTTTGGGGGGGGGGGGGGGGAGGTGGGGAAGAAGATCACGTCAGACTGATAGAGCAGACTGCTGTAGGATCCTTAGTTGGAGTTATGACACTGTGTTAGAATGATGAAAGTTTAGAGAGAGATTGAGGTAGAGAAGATTAAGCAGGTATAGATAGATTTGAAGATGTGGAACAAGGTTTATTTTAAAGGTTTAAAGCAGAACTATAGTAAAACATAACATACAACTAAAAACATGTCTCCCAACTCCTTATTGATAAAAAGGTTATCCAGTCTGTCTTTGACACAAAAGTATTGTCACTGATGTAAAATATCTGCATACCCACTTGCTATGTTTGTTAACTCTGATATTGTGATTGGGCTTTGTCCTTCTGATGCTGATTAGTCTTAAAATGTATACTTCTTATTGGGCTTTGGCCCTCTAATTCTGATTTTACTTCAGAACTGAGCTCCTTGATGGGCTTTGGTCTTCTGACTCTGATTTGTCTTTAGACCAATGTTACTGACTGGACTTTGAACTTCTGATGCTTATTTGTCTTCAGAGCTGTGCTCTTGATCGTGCTTTAGTCTTTTTTTAACCTGATTTGTCTTCAGACTAATGCTCCTAACTCTGAATCCTTATTTGTCTTCAGAGCTGTGCTCCTGAATACGTTTTGGTTTTCTGATTCTGATTTGTCTTCAGACTTTCCTGGACTCTGGCCTACTGATCCTGTCTTAGCTTCAGGGTTCTGAGCCAATTTGACATTGATTTGAGCTTTGACTTTGCATTTTGCATCTGCACCAAGATTTCCTGTTGTGTTGGTCTTATCTTCCTAACTCCTGCCTTGTTTCCAGTTGGCTATATTCTCTCTTTTAACCAGATAATTATACTCTTTGACAGGTCATTAAATTATTTCATCAGCTTGTGTGCTGTATTCCTCCTCATCCAGTGGAGCACCAATCTGTATCTATTTTTTAAGAGAGCGGTCCAATGCTGGAGCAGAGTGGTGTTCAAGTAGAAGGGAGTATAGGCGCTTGCGTAATTGTTCAATTTGCCGCAGTGGTGGAGAATGAACTTGGCAGTGATCTGCGCATGGATCTGCGGACTAGAGGACATGATCTGCACATGGAGGAAAAATGTGTTAGACTTTTTTTTTTAGGAAAGAGTTCTTTACAGTAAGAGTGATTAAGATGTGGAATGCATTGCCACAGGAAGTAGTTATGACAAATTCTATATCTGCATTTAAAGGGGGTTTAGATGCTTTCCTTGCATTGAAAGACATCCATGGCTACAATTACTAGGTAATGCCCAGTGATGTTGATCCAGGGATTTTATCTGATTGCCATCTGGAGTCGGGAAGGAATTTTTTCACTTTTGGGGCTAATTGGACCATGCCTTGTAAGGGTTTTTCGCCTTCCTCTGGATCAACAGGAATATGTGAGGGAGCAGGCTGGGGTTGTACTTTATTTTCTGGTTGAACTCGACGGACGTACTGTATGTCTTTTTTCAACCCAAATAACTATGTTACTACGTGATCTTAAGAGGCTGACATTGTGCAGAATTTTGTCTGGTAGACATTTTTTTTTCATATCAGACTATTGGACCTGTGCTTGAAAAAAAGGCCAGTGTTAGAATCGGAAAGGGTAAAGCATTTCCTTGTACTGTGTATTCCACCCGGAGGGGGGGGGGGGGGTACACTCATATAAAGATAGAGCTCACCCATATGATATATTTGGACAAGCAGGAGACTTTGTTGCACAAAGAAAAATCCACGAAAGCCTTCTTCTCTACTTGGAGACGGTTCATTATAAATGCATGTGTTAAACTGGAAATACTGGAACTTATTACTCAAGTAGCCAAGTATACATCCTGGTATGCACTGGCTGACCTATAAGGACCATTAGGTAAACTGCAGATATAGATCTAAAAGAGTATTAAACTCCGGATTCATGCACTGATGGTGGTGTATATAAATATGTATAGTATTTGCTTTATGAAATGATTACAGGATGCAGAATTACAGAGGTCCATATACAGTACTTTCATTGTTTCCTAGCTTACAATTGTAGTTTGGGAATTCTCCAGCAGGTCTACATTTTTTTCTGAAATCCTCTAATTGTGACGAGCTAACCCCCGCTGCCCAAGCCCGCAGCATCATCAGGTCACCGACTGTATACTTATTGCCTGAAATTGTTCTTTGTTGCAGAAACCATTTCTAAACCCTGTTTTTGCAACGTGAGATAGAGGAAGAACTATTATCTGTGTTTAGTGACTCAGAAAGTTAGATGGCACCTTTTGACCTAGAAGCTCTGGAAGATGATATTTATGTGTGGCTGGTGAAATTCTCATACGGAGTATAGATATAAAAAAAAAATAACAACATTAAATGTCTCTATTGAGCTCAGCAGTGCTTTAGGCCCACTGCAGTCTTTTTATTTTGCTTTGAGCCTCTTTTACACTTTTTATCTCAGGCCTTTTTTTTTTTTTATCTTTTTACGTGTAGTTTTTTTTTTTCGTACTGTTTTTGTTTATTTTTGTTTTATTTTTACATCTCGACACAGGAAGCAAGCGGTAGATTTGTTTGTTGTAAACGGACGTCTGCCGGTCAACCTAAGAAACACATCGGGGAAGGTTTTCGTTTCCCGCCGGAGCACACCAGCGGGGAATTTTCTCTACCACTCCTTTTCATAGCTTTGTCTAACGCTATATGAAATACTAAAAATAAATCCAGTCGTTGCAAGCAAGCGGCTCGTCCTTCCTGAGCAAGGGCATCTGTACGCTGTGCTACCAGGCGGGAGAGATCGCCAGCCTCCGCATTCACCGGCTCTGGCCTCACATTTCACATTAATTGAGAATTATGTTTCTTTTGCATGTGTAATTAGATGATAAAGCAGATGTCAAAGCTTAATAGAAGCAAAATGGGAGCATTTTAATTTTCATTAGTTGTACACTTGAGCAAATTATTTATTTATATTTTATTTCCTTGGTGGAATGGGTCTGATTAAAATGTAGCTCGCTCAGGGGATGCCTTTTTAGTTCTACCCAAGGTCAAGGTCGGTTTATAAAGAATGTTTTATTTGTTTTTTTTTAAGTAAAATGTACATAAAGGACCACTAAAAAAAATGTAAAATTAATATGTATGCATATCTATAAAATGTGCATTTGTACCAGAGTAAAATGCACTATAAGCTACTTTTTTCCTATGTTGCCATCACTTACAGTAGATGGTAAAAATCTGCAGCCACCAGGGCCAGCTCTATAGGCAGTAGCAGTGTTAGGGAGTCTTGCCCAAGGTCTCCTCACGGAATAAGTGCTGGCTTACTGAACAGGAAGAGCCACGATAGAAGACAAGAGGCTCTCCTGGCAAGCAGTGGTTAAAATCCCCGTACATATGCTGGTAAGCCATAAAAAGGTGTTGGAGTCTTAATCTACATAATTTATACATGCGGTTCCCCCAGAATGCATCATTACCTCATTTATTCCCCAGACCTATGAATGAGAATGGTACCATTTAACATTTGATACATTTTTGCCTGCAGCTCACTAGAGTGCTGCAGTGTGCCTGACATTATTATCATCATATCTCTATTAAGCTTTCGTCTACGGCTTTGAATTCATGTTCTGCAGCAGTAAAAAAATGAATTCAGACCCGGGCATTTTTTATTTCCTTCTCATAGTTTTAACTATGCAGAGAAGAAATAATCGATGCAGAGTATTACATGGTCAGCTTTACCCAGAAGGTCCTAAGCTCTGTCCCCAGTTTCTGGATGAAGAAGCTGTTTGAATTGGTCTTGGTGGTTTTAGAGAATATGTATTAGTGGCTAATTGTAGATGTATTTATTGAGAAAGTCTAAATTCTGGCTGACTGTTTCCAATTCTGCGATCCCACTAGTAGAAAGCCGGTCTACCTATGCAGTGAGGTTCCCTACAAGCTCTGAGATTCCACCTACCTTTCATGGGAGTCCATCAGCCCACTAGTAGAAAGCCTTCCTGTAGGTATGCAGTAAGGTTACCTACAAGCTCTGAGACCCCACTAACCTTCCATTAAGGTCCACCTGTACACTAATAAAAAGCCTGCCTATAGCTATGTCATGTGCTATACAAGCTCTGAGGTATCCCCTTCCATGAGAGTCCATCTTCCCACTAGTAGAAAGGCTGCATATAGCTATGCAGTGAGGTTCCCTACAAGTTCTGAGATCCCAACAACCTTGCATGAGAGTCTACCTGTCCACCAGTAGAAAGCCTGCCTATAGGTGTGCAGTGAGATTTGCTACAAGCTCTGAGATCATAATTACCTTCCATGGTAGTCCACCCACTGCTATAGGAGTCCACCAGCCCACTAGTAGAAATCCTGCCTGTAGGTATGCAGTGAGGATCCCTACAAGCTTTGATATCCCACTAACCTTCCATGGTAGTCCACCAGCCCACTAGTAGAAAGTCTTCCTGTAGGCATGCAGTGAGGTTTCCTGTGAGCTCTGAGTTTCCACTACCCTTCCATGGGAGTCCACCTGCACACTAGTAGAACGCCTGCCTATATAGGTATGCAGTGAGGTTCCCTACAAGGCCCTGACATGCCACTTAGCGTCCATGTGAGTCCACCTTCCTACTAGTAGAAAGCCTGCCTGTAGGTATGCAGTGAGGTTCCCTACAAGCTCTGAGATCTTGCTTAGCTTCCAGGGGAGTCCTCCCACACATTAGTAGAAAGCCTGCCTATAGGTGTGCAGCGAGGTTCTCTACAAGCTCTGACATCCCACTTACTTTCCATGGGATGCACCAACCCACTAGTAGAAGGCCTACCTAGAGGTATGCATCAAGGATTCCTACAAGCTATGAGATCTCACTTAGCTCATGTCTAAAGCTGTCGGTTACCGAGAATGTCTCTTCACTGAGTATTGTTGTCCATGGCGACCAGTAAATATTTTAACGATCACGAGGGGCTAATAAGACTTGAAGAATTATAAAGTAGATAAGAAAGGGGCATTCATATTTGCTGCAAAACCATATAGGTACTATTCAGCACAAAGAATTCTATGGGCAGACGCTGCAAATTGCTGCTCTAATGCAGAGAAATCAAACGATGAATACACAATACACTGTAGAATGAATATTAGTGCAAATGAAAAAATAAGCTCCAAAAATGTGATGAACTCTAATAACTCCACAACACTGCAGTTAGTGGAAAATGTGGGACTTATCTAATACATTCTTGCCCCATGTATTGTAAGCTACACCACATTTATTGTCAAATCCTTTTTACCTTGTCTTTATTATTGTGTTGTATTGCTTGTTGGTGGTTTTTTTGGGTCTTTTTACTTGTTCCCTCCGTGAAAATGCAACAAGCTGCTGTTATAGTGTAAAAAACTAAATAAAAATAAAGATATGGTGCTTATAAGTCAAACAAAAATTAAACTTCATCTCACAATAAATGGCCTCTACATTCCACATTGCTCTATTGCTTTTGTTCTCATTCTCAAATGTTATCGCATCAATTTTTATTTTTATATCGGATTGTGTAGCATGCAACTGTAAAACCTTTTTCTATTAAGTAAAGAAAACTGTAGCAGCTTCATGTTTGAGGGTTCCTTACAATGCAGAGTTGTACATCATGCTGTTATGCTTTTCAATAAAAGTAATGGTTATAAATGTGAGAAAGTGGAAAATTGGACAAAAAAGGAACTTAGATATTAATGTGAATGTACTAATAAAGTTGTGGTTGACACAGCAGTACAGTTCCTAAAAGCAGCACTTACGGTAGCGTTTTGCAATTGTGTTTGTGTTTTGGGATATTATTATGGTCACTGTGGTTTAGTGGCAGCGGTGCTCCATTTTATTCCCCTGTGAAATCATACGTTTCAGAGAACACTCGTTACAGGTCTTTAATACTATTCTGTGACATTGCTACTTTCAGCCTCTGTGTGGAATTACTATATATAACAAACCTTGCCTTTAAAGTGGACCTGAACTCTTGCACAGGACAGAAGGAAAACCGAGAGAAATGCCCCCTGTATGTATTTAGAGACTGTCTAATTCTCACTTACCTGTGACTAACCACAACTGTAATTTCATCTTTCATTGGTAAACGTTTCCTGGTAAACAATACCAGTTGCCTGGCAGCCCTGCTGGTCTATTTGGTTGCAGTAGTGCCTGAATAACGCCAGAAACAAGCATGCAGGTTTTCTTTTTACTTTTGACAATAATGTCAGATACACCTGATCTGCTGCATTGTTGTTCAGGGTCTATGGCTAAAAGTATTAGAGGCAGAGGATCAGCAGGGTAGCCAGGCAACTGGTATTGTTTAAAGGGAAATAATTATGACAGCCTTCACATACCTCTTGCTTTAGTTGTCCTTTAAGGCAAACATAAAGCAAATAAACCCTTATGAAATAATGAATTGTACGTGTAGTACAGCTAGGGAATAGACCAGTAGTAGCAAAGAAAATAGTCTCATATTTTTATTTTTAGTTATATAGCTTTTTTTTTTTCTTTTAGAACATTGCATCATTCTGTTGTGTTTGCAGTTTAGAAACCACACTCTGTCTTTTAAGCTATAAAACAAAGAAGAAATAATGATAATAATAAACACTTTCCTGCAGTAAAACGTTATCTGGAGCTGTCTCTCACTTTTATTTGGTGGTGCTAAGTGCTTTAGAATAACAACTGTTTTTTTTAAAGAGACACTGAAGCCAAAAAAAAATTATGATATAATGAATTGGTTGTTCGTGTATGTAGAAAGCGCTCCACTTCAAATAGGTAGATGAAAGAAGATAACTTGTCCCCTTTAGGACCGCACTCACCCGTTAAGATGGACCACTGTCAGACTGGTCAGTAGGGCTCAAGGGATGTGCCTCCTTGGCATCCGAGACGTCCTCGGTACGTTGTCCGTTGGTTGTCCGTGTAGGGATAATCCTATGTGGGTGGATGACTCCTGTAGTCTAGATGCTCCTCATAGAGGGTATATATCTCCAATGTACCTCACAGAGGGGATAAATAGATCATAGCGTAGCCCCGTAAAAGTTAACAAACTTTATTCTTTAAAATGTACTCACAAACTTAGGTTTGGTACAGCCGTTTAGAGTAAGTAACGGGCTCTCCCCCGTGCCTCCTGGGCAAGGCCTATGAAGGTGCACCGCTCCGCTCAGATCTCGCTGTCCGTTCCCGGGTTGGAGTTGAGTTCCTGGTGTGTCCTGTGGCTCCACCCGACGCGTTTCGTCACACGCGTGACTCATCAGGGGCGTGGCTGGCCACAGAACTCCAGGGTAATTTATAGGTAGCCGCTTTCCGTATTTTTTCCCCACTTCTGGCTTGTACGGCCTGCTATGGGGATACTGCGTCCACTCCAAGATGGCGCCTGTGCAGGCTTGCTTCAGTATTCTTGTGCTGTTCTCATTGTCTGCCCTAAATGGTTATGAAGCCATGGTTAATAATGCAACCAACCATCTTCATCCAGATTCCCCAGTGAGTGAGGGCTTCTTCTCTCACCGAGCTACCGGCTGCATTTTTCATGATTTATCACCATGACCTGATTTATCAGGAACGCAGCTTCAGACTTCGTTAGGGGCTCCTGTGTAATTATATTAATTAACTTCAAGCCAGAGCAGAAGACCAGATTTCCTATTCTCTTCCTCTTTATCTCTTTTCTCCTTTCTTCCTTCCTGTTTACCTCTCTTTCACCCCTTTTCCTTCTTCCTCTTCTTTCTTCCACCATTATAGTATGATACCATTTTACGGAAATACAATGTTCTATTACTTTATAGCTGGTCCTTCATATTTTATTGCTATATACTGACATTACTGTCGTATGTGATCTATACTGATTATATATTACGGGACTCATGGAAACACCTGTTACGATATAATGTCTTAACCCGGTAGCAGAAAAAAAGGGCGCCGGCTGAGGATGGACGAAAAGCGTTGCGCCATAGACTTTAATGCAATTATCAATAATACTGAGAAATAAGCAGAAAAAAGGGTGCCGTGATAAATATCATTAACAACATTAGAACATTACAGCTTTTGAAGTATGTTATTGTTTTAGAAGCTTGCAACGTTATAGTTTTTGTCATACAATTTTGTTTGAATGTTCAAATTTTACGTTCTCAAAGATATTATCGTTTTTATGTGTAAAAGGTGTTTCTGCAGAGGGAGTGGTTAGGGTTAGGCACCACCAGGGGGGTGGTTAGGGTTAGGACCACCCGGGTAGCGGTTAGTTTCAGACAAAACCAGGGGGAGTGGTTAGGGACCACCAGGAGGGTGGTTATGGTTAGGCACCACTGGGGAAGGGGGTTAGGCACCACAAGGAGGTGGTTAGGGTTAGGCACCACCCGGGCGGCGGTTAGTTTTAGGCACCACCGGGAGTGGTTAGGGTTAGGCACCACCAGGCGAGGGTTCTGTGTGAGAGTAGGGTTGGATTAAGCTGTATTGTTGAATTACCATTAATATCTTTTCGTTATTATTTCCCGTCTGTTTTTACAACAGTATTTATCGTTAACCAAGTTTGACAACAATGTTTATCGTTATCAGATTTCGTTATCCACTGCCGCCATTTCGTTATCCAGTCGGACCCTTTTTTCACAGCGCCATTTTTTCATGCACGCCTTAAAGGAAACCTAAACCAATACGATGTAATTGAAGTAATTACTTTTTAAAATTTGAAATCATTTTTGAATCGTGTTTTGCCCCTTTTCTCCTTTCCTCAGCCTTTCTTTCTGCTGTATGGCTGATGCTATAGTTTCCAACCGACAGTAAATATGGCGCCGCAGCCTATCAGAGCGGCTGACAGAGCTCGTGCATTGAGTGAAGTGCACGAGTGTCTCGTAGTCGGGCGCGAGGCTGTCCTACCTGCTATGCACAGCGTGCGCATGTGCACAATTGAGAGAGGGATGGCTGTGTTTTCTCTGGAACGCTGCGCACAGCAGCGTGTATAGGAAACAGGCGGCAGTGACGTGCGCGTGGGAGTGACGTGCGCACTGGAACACAAGCCGCACGTCTACAGTTTAAAAAAAAAAAAAAAAAAAGAAACACATTGGCGGTTGGACCCAGGAAGGTCTAGCAGAAACATAGTGGCTGTGAGAAATACAGAGTGGGCTCCACAGAGGGAGATAGCGAGGACGGGGCAAAAATAAAAAGCAGACACTAAAGTAAGTGCCTGATTTACTTAAAAAATAAATGTATTGAGATTATTTTAGTTTCAAAAATTGGTTTAGGTTTCCTTTAACCCCCTGCGCAGAGTCCTTCTCCTCTGTCTTTTACATTGTATTGTCTTTGTTTCACAAAAGTGAAAACAATTAAAATATGTAATATATATATATATATAGTGTGGCCAAAACACGCACACGATTCGTAGATTCCCAGATATACGAAGCTGCAGTTACAAGAACTTACACACTGCCAATGCTATTAAGACGTTATTGTGCAGCACTGCCTCTCATTTGGCTGATTTATATTTTAGAAATACTATTTTGGGGCACTTTTTTTCTCCTTAATGGGACAATAACTTCCAGAATTTTTTATGTTTTGATGTTGAAAGTGATTTTCTTTTCTTTTTTTTCTTTTTACATAGATGAAAGTGTTTTTCCTGGCAAAAATGAAAATGTATCTATTAGTAGAATTTCCCAGATTATGCCTAAGATGCCAGTCTTAATTCATGTAAATCAGTAAAATGTCTGGCATTGCTGTGTCGATGTTAGTGGCGCAGGATGTCACCTTCACAACGCACTGAGGAAATAATGACGGCCAAATGCAGTTTTTGATCAGTGCTCTGCCCAATTCAGATAGCATGTTAGAAGTAAGTGAAGTTTTCACCATTGGCACAAACCCTCAATGCCCTCTGCCACGTGGTTCACCCGCTAACCGTTTATCACTGCTATAGTCCATCATGAACTCTGCTGCACGACTTATCTACCTCTTCTTCAGCCCTATCCCCCTCTGTCAGTCCCTTCACTGGCTGCCAGTTACACAAAGGATAAAATTTAAAATTCTTACCCTTGCCTACAAAGCTCTCCACATCCTACCTCCTTCTTATTTAATTAAACTTATTTCCAGATACCATCCTCCACGTCATCTCCAGTCTACTAACAATATTCTCCGGTCTTCCTCTCCGGTCACCTCTTCTCACTGCCGCCTACAAGACTTCTCTCGATCCTCTCCACTTCCTCTGGAACACCCTTCCTCAAAACATCCATCACTCACCCACACTTACTCTTTTTAAACGCAACCTGAAAATTCACCTCTTCATGTAAGCATACTCTCTCTCTCTCTTATAGTACACTTTGACAACTGCCCACCATTTTACACCCTCATACACAGCTTACCTTCACCCATTGTACTATCCCTTAACCCTTTAGAGTGTCATTTGGCCAGGTGTAACAGCTTGTGAATCGGCGGCCGCTGACATGCAGGGGGTGTCTGCAGCCGCCTCCCTCCCTGGCTCTCAAGGGTTCTCCGTTCCGTCGGCGTCTAGTACGCCGGGAACGGTCTTGTCTGCGGCTCACAGGGGGTCTGTCTCGTGTGGGCACGCGCGGAGACAGGACCTTTATGCTAACCGAAGGCGCGTCAGCTGACCTGCCGGTTGGCTGACGTCAGGGATGACTCTTGCCGCTCGGATTGGCGGAAATCCGAGGAGGGAGTGGCTGAGAGTCTCCCTCTTCCTCATAAGCCTTCGTTTGCCATTCAGTCGGCGTCTGCTGTCGTGAATACTTACGTATTAGCGCTCAGACCTTAGATTAGTATCCAGGTGTTGAAACCAAGGACTTCACACCAGACTAGGAATTGTTATTGTTATTGATTACCTGTGTATGATTCTGGCTTAACCTCTTACCAAACACACAATTGGAGAACCTCACTCCCAAACAGTTCTCTGCTGCTTTATAAAGCCTGCAGGCTGCTTATAAGCCAATGAGAAATGCACACATAATACACCTAGCCTGCAGTGATAATCAAGCAAAAGCTGAGCAAGTCAGCCAATTAGTAGGAGAGGGCTTCAGTAGCATATAGACAATGGCTATATGACCAGCAGGGGGCACCAGCGTGCAGGATATTCCCTCTCATCTGCCCCCCTCCTAACTAAACTGCATGGGATACTACAATAATTAAAAACAATGGTGCATGAGCCAGCCTGGGGCCCCGGGAACTGCACGCTGGTGCCCCCTGCTGGTCATATAGCCATTGTCTATATGCTACTGAAGCCCTCTCCTACTAATTGGCTGACTTGCTCAGCTTTTGCTTGATTATCACTGCAGGCTAGGTGTATTATGTGTGCATTTCTCATTGGCTTATAAGCAGCCTGCAGGCTTTATAAAGCAGCAGAGAACTGTTTGGGAGTGAGGTTCTCCAATTGTGTGTTTGGTAAGTTTTGGAGCAGTAGGAGACAGGCCTTGGAGGTGGCAGCTCCAAGGTCTTGGCTGCGCTCACGTGTGGTGTTGGATGCTGGTTCTGGGGCCCCGGGCAGTGAGAGTTCCCGGGGCCCCAGGCTGGCTCATGCACCATTGTTTTTAATTATTGTAGTATCCCATGCAGTTTAGTTAGGAGGGGGGCAGATGAGAGGGAATATCCTGCACGCTGGTGCCCCCTGCTGGTCATATAGCCATTGTCTATATGCTACTGAAGCCCTCTCCTACTAATTGGCTGACTTGCTCAGCTTTTGCTTGATTATCACTGCAGGCTAGGTGTATTATGTGTGCATTTCTCATTGGCTTATAAGCAGCCTGCATGCTTTATAAAGCAGCAGAGAACTGTTTGGGAGTGAGGTTCTCCAATTGTGTGTTTGGTAAGTTTTGGAGCTGTAGGAGACAGGCCTTGGAGGTGGCAGCTCCAAGGTCTTGGCTGCGCTCACGTGTGGTGTTGGATGCTGGTTCTGGGGCCCCGGGCAGTGAGAGTTCCCGGGGCCCCAGGCTGGCTCATGCACCATTGTTTTTAATCTGGCTTAACCTCTGACTTCGCTTTTGCTTTGCGTTTCTGTACTTTTGCCTATCTGCCTAGAGTTGCTGAACCCCTTGCCTGATTACTGATTACTCTTCTGCCTTCCGATTTCTGTACTGATACTGTCTCTCTGTTACCGAACTTAGCCTGTCTGACCTTTCTACTCACCAGTGGGCCCTCGCCACTGGTGAGGTGTGCTATTTAACCACCAGCCCTCTGGTGTGGTATCGCTACTCCTCCTTTAGTGACTCATAGTACCTTGCCAGCTCCTCTGGTAAGGTTTAGTGAAACTATACAGTCACGACTTCAGCTAATACCTTTCCAGCCCCTCTGGAAAAGTCTGCTCACATTAGATTGTCACTTAATTGATAGTGCCTTACCAGCTCCTCTGGTAAGGCTTTGCCAAACTATCCAGTTATCATTACTGCAAGTGCCCTCCAGCTCATCTGGAGAGGTTTCTCCTGATTTCCTTGTTATTGTACTGTGTCTGTGGGTGCCTTTCCAGCCCCTCTGGAAAGGCCTATCCAAACTATACAGTCTCCAGTACTGATAGTACCTTACCAGCTCCTCTGGTAAGGTTCAGCTAAACTTTTGAGTTACGGTTGCACCAAGCACTACACACTTAGCATCCTTGTAGCTATACCGGTATTATTGGTGATTCTGCAGATCACCACATAATTGGGTATAGCTCTGCATTATTGGTGATTCTGCAGATCACCATATAATCAGACATCTGAGTTGCTACACCCAACCGTCACACCAGGGTTCTCTTTCCCATTTTGTCTCAAGTTCAATCCTTGCTTGTAGATCCAGTTCATTCAATTTTCTAGTTTGATTGAAATTACAAATATCAAACCAATCAACCATACACTATTACTTTTTTTCTCTCTAAAAGTCAAACAGAATTTTCCATGATGACCCCTAGATAATAGAATTACCCCAAAACATTCAAGAAAATCAAGATTTGAAAAATTAAATTAAATTTTTCTATATAGTAGACCCTTTTTTATTGAATTGCTTCATCAACTGTCCTTTTGGTTATGTTATTGTGTTCTTTCTTATGGCTGAAAATCAGCTATTTATAACTATTTTGTTATATACCATAAGTCATCAGTAATAATATAATTATTTTGGGGGCTTATCATTATACATCACTTTGCCGGTGTCCTGATCTCTATACATTGTTGCTCATTGCTCATATCTGCCCTCTCCTGGTCCTTTACACATTAAATGACAGTAAAAGTGGTCAACGATACAATCCCACAGCCAAACGATCATTGCCAACTGCTGCGGTAATCGTTTGGAAATGATCGGTCGTATCCATTAATGGCTGAATTCACGCTAACCAATTTAATAAGATTAATGGAATCGATCAGTTTTGATCCCATCACTTTGATCGGATTGGTTAGCGGAGTTCATGAGCTTGGCCAATCGTTTCTGACCGAATATCACGGCAATTGGGAATAATCAGCCGCGGGATTGTATCATTAATGCCCACCTTTATAAGGTACTGATCTGTCCCTAATCTGGGTTCCTTCTTACCATTGTATTGCTAACAGAACTTAATCATTCCTTCTCACATTTATATAATCATTTATTGGCCTCTGTCCTCTTGATGGCTCTTCCCAGTGTATTGTTGTATTTCATTTTGTATAAACTTTGTGTTGGCAATCACCAAATCAGAATCATTTATTTTTCCAAGTACAAAGGGGGGAGGGGTTGTACCCGTAATTGGTTGTGGCTTATACAGGTTCTGGAAGGAGGGGGGTGATGGTGAGAGGCAGGGCGGGAAATGCCTGAAAGCCAAGAGCCGAGGCTGCACCAGCACCACCAGTCACACTTGGCAATTCTCTGTTATCCCTAAGGAATTCTCAAAAGAGGGGGGGGGGGAATGAACAGGAGGAGGTGAAGGTTCAGTAGTGATAACCCAGCTCTTCATAAAAGAAACCGGCGGCAGTGGCTGATGCTACTAAGGAGCTGTGGGCCCCGATGCAAGTCTTACATTGGGGCCCCCCCAAGCACTCTATACATAACAATTGATACGGCGCACCAAAACCTGCCAATGGCAACTACAGTGTCAGAGGGGCATGAAGGGGATGGGGAACAGTGTGTTAGTGATTACCACTATTCAAAGTATCTATAGGAGTGATTATTATGAGCACAGGACCAATAGAGAGCTAATAATGTAGTTGAGGGAGAGCCCTTCGGGGCCCCTCTGGCCCAAGGGCCCAGATGCAGTCGCTACCTCTGCACCCCCTATTGCTACGACCCTGCTACTAAGGATCGCGATTGCTGGCATCTGGCAGTGCTGGCCAAGGTGTTCCAGTTCTTATGCTTATGCTTAAAGGGGTTCTTTCATGAATGAGGAAAAAATAAAAAGTGGTTTATGCATAAACTATTAAACATCCTTGTAAAATAGTGTAAAAAGGTTTTTTTTTTAAAAAAAATGAATGGTTTCATCAATATAACATGTATTGTAAATAGTGACGGATGACGGCTGGGAGGCTAATTCATTTGTTAGGGGTGTTTTTTTTTTTTACTTTCTTTTCACAACCATAACTGCTGCCAACATAGTTTTCAGTGGTATAACCCACTTCTAGCAGGAATAGCTGTTATAACCCTAATAGCTGAGCTACACTGAGCTGCTGAATATGTGTTTACATTATTGCTAGGCAACCAGACCCTGGTGCAGAGACTCGTTTTGTGATTGAATCGAATCATGAATCGGACATGTCAGATTGAATCAAATCAAATCAATGAATCGAATCGAATCTGACAAAGAATCATATGGTGTAGATGGGACTGATTCTCCCTGCAGCTTATGACTTGTTTCACAAAATGAGTCTCTGCACGGGGTCTGGTTGCCTAGCAATAATGTAAACACATATTCAGCAGCTCAGCAGAGCTCAGCAGTTAGGGCTATAACTGTGATTCCTGCTAGAAGTGGGTTATACCACTGAAAACTATGTAGGCAGCAGTTATGGTTGTAAAAGAAAGTAAAAAAAAAAAACACCCCTAACAAATGAATTAGCCTCCCAGTCCTTCATACGTCACTATTTACAATACATGTTATATTGATGAAACCATTCATTTTTTAAAAAAACTTTTTACACTATTTTAGAAGGATGTTTAATAGTTTATGCATAAACCACTTTTTTTTTTCCTCATTCGCGGAAGAACCCCTTTAAATGCTTATCCTTGCTGAGGTTTAGAAGCTCGCCATTAGTATTGAAATGCTCTTGGCCATATTTTAGAATGACACCTTCCAGTCTTCCGTGTTTGTTGAGGATTGACTTTTCCCAGTGTAACTTGCTCACCTTTGCTGTCATCCATATTATTGTTTGCAAGTCCTCATAAAAAGACAGTTTATTTTCTGTGTTGTCATCTTCATTGGAACAGTAATCAATTATTGATTGCAGTAAATGTTTACATTATCCATCATCAAACTCTCATTTATGGGGCTTCCGCTTACAGTTTTATCTTACTTGTCTGGATTTAGAGGCAGTGAAGCTAATGCTATCTCCCTTACAGGAACCCCATGATAGAGGGAAATAACCTTCATTTAAGGAGAAACTTAATGAATAGAATTGCTTATTTTTTTTTTTACAATATTTATTTATAGATCATTTAGTCAGTGTTTTACATTCTCCCTGATTTACATTCTTAAATTTATCACAGCTGGCAACATCTTTACTGCAGACAAGGTGCATCACTGAAATGTTTGTTCCAAAGTGAGAAAAATCAACACCTGAACCTATATGTAATTAACCTTTTCTCCTGAGTTTTCTCCAGAGTTTTCTCCCAGGAGATAATTTTTTCATCTTCTCTTAAAATAAGTTTTCAGCACTTTCCAGTTGGAATAATACCCAAAAAGTAGGATAAAAAAAAAGTACTATTAAAATTATATTGAGTACCGTATTTTTCGCCGTATAAGACGCACTTTTTATTCCCCAAAATGTTGGGGGAAAAGTGGGTGCGTCTTATGCGGCGAAGGTACGGATTTCGGGATGCAGAGGTGCGCAGGGAAGCACTATATACATTACCTGCTCCTGCCGCCGCGCTCCTGACTCCAATCCTGGCTCCCCGATCCTCTTCTTCCATCTACCGCTGCCCGCTGCTGCCCCCACCGAACATCGCTGGCCGGTCTTAATTAGCCGCAGGGATACGCTATCAGCACACCACGTGCCGGGGTCACGCATGCCGCCGAACGCTGGCCGGTCCTAATTAGCCGCGCAGGGATACACTATCAGCACACCACGTGCGCTGGGGTCACGCATACGCATGTGTGACCCGGCGCACGCTGATAGCGTATCCCTGCGCGGATAATTAGGACCGGCCAGCGTTGTTCGCCGGCATGCGTGACCCCGGCACGTGGTGTGCTGATAGCGTATCCATGCGGCTAAGACCGGCCAGCGATGTTCGGCGGGGGCAGCAGCGGGCAGCGGTAGATGGAAGAAGAGGATCGGGGAGCCAGGAGCGCGGCGGCAGGAGCAGGTAATGTATGTGTACTCACACTACCTGCACAGAGGGACACCGGCACTGGAGGACACACGGACAACGGGGCCACAGGCACAGGGGACGCTACCACAGGGGACACTGCTACAACAGGGGGACACTGGCACAACAGGGGGACACTGGCACAACACTGCCACAGGGGGACACTGCCACAGGGGACACTGGCACAATAGGGGACACTGGCACAACTAGGGGACACTGCCACAACAGGGGGACACTGCCACAACAGGGGGACACTGCCACAACAGGGGGACGGGGGACACTGGCACAGGGGGCTGCAGGCAGCACAGGGGGACACAGCAGGCAGAACAGGGGGACACAGCAGGCACAGGGGGACACAGCAGGCACAGGGAGACACAGCACATAACACTGTCCCCATATGTGGTGTAATAGTATGTAATGTAACTGGAAAGGGGGAGGTAAAAAGTCCTTAAGACACCCCTGCATCATAGACACACCTAGGTTTAGTTTTTTCTTTTTTTCCTGATTTTTGCCCTCTAAATCTGGGTGCGTCTTATATGCCGGAGCGTCTTATACGGCGAAAAATACGGTATTTTCTTGCTTGCTGTTGGTCTTTAAAGCATTTTATTGACAAGTTGTGAAAATATCACCTTGGAGAAAACTTAGGAGAAAATGTTAATTGCATCTGGGCCCTGGACCCTTATTCAGTTCACATTTCCAAATTTTTTTTCTAGGGGATCATTTTCCATCCTTTGTTTAAAATAACTTTTCAGCACGCTAAAATTGAAAAAGAACCACAAAGTAGGTGAAAAGGTGCTGTCAAAATTATTTTGAGTATTTTCCTGCTGGTGGTGGTTAAAAAAAAAACATTTTATGACAATGTGTGAAAATATCACCTATGAGAAAAAGGGAATTGCATATGGGCCTTTATATTCTAAACTCCATGCAAACGAAAGTATCCTTCTGATACTGATAACTGATGCTGAAGTAAGTACATTTAACCATAGGGCAGTTCTGTAAAGGAATGTCATCACAGATAGTGAGCAAATCGTGAGCGTCTGTCCTGCCAGTGGTGAATATTCAAGACTTTGCTTTATACAGATGTAGACCTCAGTAAATGCATCCAGACTCACTGTGAATGGCTCATCCTGAAAAGCATCAGTCATGTAGACCCCCCCTTCAGACTTCCTAAACATGGCTCTTCATTAAGGTTTTTGTAACTGTCATGTACTCTAGGGTTGTGACCCACTAGAAAATGAAAATTTCTCTCAAAAACACTAACGTTTTTTAGAGCGATATTGCCCCTAAAAACAGTGGTTTCTGGAGCGATTTCAGGGAATTTAAGGCCCAAAATCTGAAAATGCTACAAACACCTCAGTAATAATTTTGGCAAATCAGAATCGCAGTAGTGCTCAATTTGGAGAACATAAACAATCATTCAGCAGTGAAGCACCTTGCCAGGAGTAAAGATTTTGCCACCTGTGATAAATTTCAGAATTTGCCGGAAGTCACAGAGAGGGAAGTATTTACAGTAGACAAACAATGCACACATAATTTATAAATGAATGTTGTAAAATATAAGCAATCTTAATCATTAGGTCACATTCAGTAAAGTTCCTTGGAATTGAAAGCATAAAGGCCCACATACCGCAGTAGCTAGTGGAAAATGGCCTCTTTTTGGCTGAAAAAGAACTGCCATATGTGATGTAACTTCGTTTTACATTGGGGAATTCTTCTTTGACTACACTGTTGCATTGAAGCATGTTGACAGTACAGTCTCCTGGCACTAAATATTTAACCACTTTGTCCACCAGTACAGTATATCTACCTCCTCTATGACTTCCTCTAAGCCACGAGGATATATACGCCCTATAGCTTAAGCACAACTGTGCAGGATTGGGCTTGCTCCTGTGCACACCTTTGGCACTATCTGCTACAGCACTAATTGGTGAAAGGGAATATATGTTCCCTGAGCCAATACGATTGATTTTTACCATTAAAAATACTATTATTTTCTTAGTTCATAGTGAAAAATACATACAGTAACATTATTTCAGAATCAAATATCCTCACCATAAATTATGACAGGAACATAATCTAAGTGTGTGATAAATAGAGTTGGGCCGAACAGTTCGCCTGGCGAACCTCTCTGGGCCTCTTACTACTTCCGGGTCGCAATGACCCGGAGTAGTACGCCTGCGCTGCCCGGCGGAGCGCGTCCTAGATCGCGCTCCTGTTGCCGGGCGCTCTCTGCGCATGAGCGTGACGTCACTCATGACGTCACGCACATGCGCAGAGAGTGCCCGGCAACGGGAGCGCGATCTAGGACGCGCTCCGCCGGGCAGCGCAGGCGTACTACTCCGGGTCATTGCGACCCGGAAGTAGTAAGAGGCCCATGAATTTAGAGATGTTCGCCACATCTCTAGTGATAAACAGTAGATATAGCCCAACAAATTTTTTTATCTACAGTAGCACTTTTTTTTTTTAAACTGGAATTGTTAAAACTGAGACTTTTTTTTTCGATTTTTTTTTTTCCCATTAAAGTACATTGAAAACAAAATTGCTTTAAGGGAAAAATGCCATACAATGAGAGTCTAGTTTGTCTTGAAAATAATCATAATAAATAAATAAAAAATAAAGTTACTGCTGATTAAATAGGGACATAGCTAAAATATTAAAACTGCTCTGGTCCATAAGGGGAAACAAGGTCTGGATGCGAAGTCAATACAGAAAAGGTTGGTCATGCTGAAGATGGCATATCCTAAAAAAAAGGCTATAAAGTCAGAATTCAATGTTTTCCTGAGAACACACACACAAAAAATAAATAAATCAGAGACATTTGCTTAGCGAATGCTGAAATTGCTTCAGTGAAAAGCTAACATTGCCTCTGTTTTTTTTATTTCTTCAGAACAGCCCATTACTTTCCAGACCGAAGTTTTAACATTCATATATGCAGGATGTAGACAATATTCAAATCAAGATTGACACCCTCTGCTCCCGTTTCCCTGTGTTTCTGATTTCAGAAAAGCAATTGATTCTGTTAACCATTCCAATGGAAATTGTGTCAAAGTCTTGGAATGAGATCAAAATTATCTGCACAGATGCATTACCGAAGGTCTGAAAGTGGCTATATACTTGTAGATTTCTGCAATAGATTAGATATTAGACTCAGTCTACATATTGAATCTGATGAAACAATGGCAATTCCAGACTTTTTTAGCTTTCCTCTGATCAAAGTGTGTGTGTGTGAGATCAATGTACAGAAGATATCGATTGTTTACATGATCTAACACTAAAGCTACATACTCACCACACGACCGTGGAAGATGGATCAGAGGGACACATGGAGATAAATGATCGTTCCTCCGATCCATCTTTCACAATTCCGAATTTAGGAATAAACAGGTCATTAAACAATCTCAGTAATTAACGTGGGGCTCAATGGCGATCGGAACAACCGTCCACAATTGGATCCAACATGGCCTTCGTTCAAAGCAAATGATTATCGCACACAAGCCGCCGTCGTTGAACATTTTTTAATCGTCTGGTTGCATGGGCCTTAACTGAGCAGTGTGTGGGTATCAGTTGGTGGAAACAGAAGGGATCTTATCAGCCCACTTTTATCCTTTGAGAAGCTGTATAGCAGAGGACCTCTACCTGTATTGTCCCAATTATACTCTATTGTATTACAAAGCCATATTTTTCACAGCAGTCATTATTATCATCATCTGTCAGCATTAGGGCTCGTTTCCACTGCAACGCAGATCCACGCAGCTCTGCGTTACGTGTCACTACGTGGGGACAGAGTTTGCGATCCCATTCATTATACTGAATGGGATCGCGGGCGCAATCACCCCAAAATGCAGGCAACCATACACTGCGATTCAAAAGTGAACGTCTGCTGTCCTTGCGATCGCGTTTCCATAAGCATGCATGAAAGCGCACTATATGGAAATTAGGCCTACGGGCCTGTTTCCACTACACGTGGATTCCAGTGAATGAAGGGCCTCTTTCCACTACATGTGGATTCCAGTGAATGCCTATGGGCCTGTTTCCACTACACACGGAACACAATGAATGCCGATGGGCCTGTTTACACTACACACGGATTCCAATGAATAAAGGGCCTGTTTACACTACATGCGGATTGCAATGAATGAAGGGCCTGTTTACACTACATGTGGGCATGTTTCCACTACATGTGGATTCCAATGAATGAAGGGCCTGTTTCCACTACACGTGGATTCCAATGAATGAAGGGCCTGTTTCCACTACATGTGGATTCCAATGAATGAAGGGCCTGTTTCCACTACATGTGGATTCCAATGAATGAAGGGCCTGTTTCCACTACACTTGGATTCCAATGAATGAAGGGCCTGTTTCCACTACATGTGGATTCCAATGAATGAAGGGCCTGTTTCCACTAAACATGATTTTTTTGTATGCAGATTTCCCATAGGCATTAATTGGAGTCAGTTTTCTGCATCCAGAATCAGTGTGTACTGGAAACAAGCCCTTAGTGATAAAAATGCACCTAACACGCAAATCTTCACTGACCCGTGGATGAAATTAAATTCAGCCAATCACAGTCTCTTGCGTTTGATTGATTGCTGAGTGTGTATTTGAGCTATATAGGCGGTGCACATGAGGTGATAAGTCATTCAGATGCAGCCCATGTGGAGAGCGCTGGCTTTATTTTCTGCAATCACAGTCTCTGATTGCTAATTAATTGACCAAGGCCCTCTAATTGATCAGTACCTCTTAAAGAGACTCTGAAGCGAGAATAAATCTCGCTTCAGTGCTTATATTCAGCAGGTGTGTGCCCCTGCTAAAACGCCGCTATCCTGCGGCTAAACGGGGGTCCCTTCACCCCCAAACCCCCCCCTGCAAAATCTACGACCAACTTGGTCATAAATTTTGCTGATGTTGAGGCAGGGCTAACGGCTGCAGCCCTGCCTCTCAGCGCTGTCTATCAGCGGCGCATCGCCGCCTCTCCCCCGCCCCTCTCAGCGAAGGAAGACTGAGAAGGGGCGGGGGAGAGGCGGAGATACGCGCTGACAAACGCGCGTGAGGCAGGGCTGCGGCGGTTAGCCCTGCCTCTATCCGGAAGAGATCCTCGGCGAGGACGGAGGGGATTTGGGGGGTAAGGGACCCCCGTTGTGCGGCACGATAGTGGCGGTTTAGCAGGGCACACATGCCCCTGCTGAATATGAGCTCTGAAGCGAGATTTATTCTTGCTTCAGACTCTCTTTAAGGCTCGTACACACGTGCAACTTTTCTGCCCAACTGTCGTCTATACAGGTAGTCCCCGACTTATGAACAAACCACCGGTACGAACGGCATGGATTCTCTGTTCCCATGAGAACAAGCCAACAATTTTTTTTTCAAATTGGGCTTGTAGTTTTTGAGAAAATAGATTTTAAAAAAATCAAAGAAAAAATGGCGTTTAAACTTGTATAAACAGGTAAAGAGGGCAGAGGAGACACAGAGGGAGACACTGGAGGCACAGGGGGGCACAGCGGAGGTACAAGGGACAGAGATGGCACAATGTTCCGACTTAAGAACAGATTCAGGTTAAGAAAGAACCTACAGTCTTTATCTCATTCGTTAACCGAGGACTACCTGTACTTGGTCTGTTGGACGATAGTTGGGCGTGTGTATGACCAACTGATAACAAATTGTTTGCCAAATCCATCTGGCAGATCAAAGTGCCCAACTATCGCGCAAGTTGGCTGAATGTGCACAAGTGGTTTTAATGCGGACATTTGTTGTTTTGAATGCGGACATTTGTTGTTTTGAATGCGGACATTTGTTGTTTGCGGACGTTTGTTGTTTTGAACCCGACATTTGCTTCCATATGCAGTATTCAAATGAGTGGGTTGATCAGCCCATGTGTACGTAATTGTTTCATAAACTACTTGTCGTGTCCACCTACATGTTGGCGGAAACGTTTCTCATGTGTATGAGTCTTTAGGTTTGATCGGCTGAGTTTCTAACATGGTACAATACACTACTACTTTCTCTTTCAGAGTCTTTGCAAGTTCAAATCTTTGGACAATTCTTTGCTCATCACTACTCGTCATTGTTGCTCACAGTCCAGTAGAGATTTCCTCTAAAAGAACTCTATTGTAGCAGGTGCAACAATAATGGTGCGATTCTCAGCAAATTATCGTATTTTTTATAAGATTCTTCAGAACGAAAGAAAAGGTTATATTTAATCAGTCCCCTGCATTAAAGAATCTGAATTACTCCCAATATTGAAACCAGATGTTATTGTATCTATAATGAAATGTTTCACGCCGATCCACCAGTAAGGTCTTGTTCACACTATACGTGTGCTGTGCGCATTTCGGCAGCGTAAATGGTGTACGATCAGCAAGAACATCAGAAGTACATAGATAGCACTTCTGACGTTCAGAGTATGCACCCTGCTGCACTCATTTTTGTCTAATCACATCACTGATCCCTTTCACTGTGATGAATGGAATCAGCAGCGCACGGCAACGCAGATGGCTTGTGATCGGGTGCGCTTGCATCCCGAACTCACGGCCATACGCGGTGCCTAATGTGAACAAGGCCTAAGGATGAGCGAGGCCAATTTAGTGAAAAGTAAAATTGTCCTGGACCATTCGGGGGGGCGGGCAGATGGGGGTTTAACTCACCTAAGCTTTCACCTCTCGCCAATTCGCACCACACTGCTCTCCATCTTCCCACACTTCCACCTTCATAGTGGAAGGTCCAGTTTAGAATAAGTATTGGTGAGGGGCACCGATGTGGGTGAATTAGCCCATTTTACGGCTTCCTTCTACTGAGGTAACTTTTTTCTTTTTTTTTTAATTAAAGGTTTACTTTAATTTTCTAGATGACTAGTCACCCTAGATGACTGGTCCTGTGAGCTAGAGAATGTATTGTACTCACCAGAATTCACTGAAACCTGTATCAACAATTAATATTTATTTATCCCGCTGCCACATTTGTTTCTGGCAGAGTTTTGTTTACAAACAGCACTAGGGAATTAATCAACCAAAAGAATCGCTGGGATGCAGATAAACTCCAGCTCGGGTTATCTTGGCAAGGGATGGATTGGCATCTGAAAGCTTTGTGCATAGGGCACCAGTGAAGGAAAGATGTTTAATTTGAGTTGCTCGTTGGCAAGAACTTCATCTGAATTGGCTGGCTTTGCCCTGAAGTCTTAACTTGTTCTGTATTCAGAAGTCTAGGAACGCTTGTGGATTTAGGACGTGGATTTGAGATTATTGACAGGGTTGGGATATTAGGCTTGTTAAAATCTAATGCATACCGTAGTTCTATACTGTATTGAGAAATGTTTTACTGAACACTGCATGAGTTTAAACATTTATTTTAGGTGTTTGTCATGCTTTGTAGATTTTCTTAAAGGATACCCGAAGCGGCATATGACATGAGATAGACTTGTGTATGTACAGTGCCAAACACACATATAACTATGCTGTGTTCTTTTTTTTTTTTCTTTCTCTGCCTGAAAGAGTTAAATATCAGGTATGTAGGTGGCTGACTCAGTCCTGACTCAGACAGGAAGTGACTACAGTGTGACCCTCACTGATAAGAAATTCCCCGTTTTATCTCTTTCTTGCTCTTAGAAGCCATTTTCTGCTAGGAAAGTGTTTTATAGTTGGAATTTCTTATCAGTGAGGGTCACACTGTAGTAACTTCCTGTCTGTGTCAGGACTGAGTCAGCCACTTACATACCTGATATTTAACTCTTTTAGGCAGAGAAAGAAAAAAAGGAACACAGCATAGTTATTTGTGTGCTAGGCACTGTACATACCCATGTCTATCTCATCCTGTCACATGTCACTTCGGGTATCCTTTAATCAATAAAAATATGCATGTCATTATATGAGACCACTGCTGCAAAAAATGTAAGCAGTTAAAATCTGAGAGGTTATGGACTAGTCCATCTCCTCATCGGGGTTCTCAGGTTTTGTTTTGTTTGTTTTCTAAATCATTTCCTGAACATCAGTTTCTAAGTCTATTTATCAGTAAAATTGCCGGTTAACAAACACTTTTGAAAACAAAGAAAACCCTGAGAATCCCCAACCTTAATATTGCAGTTTTTTTATACTGTTACTAATATAGTATCCTAATTATAGAACATTTTATAGATGAGTATGTACGTATCTATTTGCATGTTATTTTTGTACTTACTATTAAATGTTTAAAATAATATAGATTCAGTTTTTCTTATTTTATTTTTTTTTACTAGGCTGACCAACTGATGTTTGCTTTACATTTTGTACGTGAAATGCACCATGAGCTCTTCCAGGAAAATGTAAGAGTCAAGTATTGCCACACATTGACCAATCTTCAGTGTTTTTTGTTTTTTTTATTTTTACCAGAAACCCTTTTAACCATTTTCGCCTTTTGGACGTGACTTTCCCATCCAAAAGGCTGCTGGTCTGCTGCTGTGCACGCCGGTGCGCTCCTGTGCCGCCCCCCCCCCCCCCCCCCCGCAGTAGCCCGGAGATCAGCGAATGAGAACATTGTTCCCATTCATTAATCTAAATCCCCGGTAGAAAAACAGACGGCTTCTTTTCATAGGCCTCGGTCTTTCTGGGAAAAAAAATCACGTCTTCCTTGTAGTTCCTGTGAGCGAGCGTGCTCACTCGCAGGATAGAAAAACAAAAAACTCACTGTGGCTATCTTGTGGCCAAATAGTAAAACTACTTGCACATACATATTTATTACAAAAATACACAATAAATTACATTTAAAATTAACTGTTTACCTCCCACACCCAAAAAATACCCAAATACATTTTTTAAGTAAAAAAAAAATAAATTACAAAACTATAATAGCCGAAAACGAAGAAATAATGAATGGTTTCCATTTTTTCTTAATATTCCTGTTAAAATGCATTTAGAAAAAAATAATTCTTCGCAAAATGTACCACCCAAAAAAAGCCTAATTGGTGGCGGAAAAAACAAGATATAGATAAATTAATTGTGATAAGTAGTGATAAAGTTATTGGCGAATGAATGGGAGGTGAAAATTGCTCGGATGAATAAGGTGAAAAACGACTGAAGGCTGAAGTGGTTAAAGCAAACATGAAGCTGGGATAAACTTTTAATATTATGAATTGTATGTGTAGTATTGATAATTAATAGAACATTAATAGCAAAGAAATTAGTCACATTTATTTTATATTCAGTTATATACCTTTCTATTTTTTTTTTGTATGCAGTTTTAAAACCACACTATTTTAAGCTGTAAAACAGAGCAGAAATAATGACCCTTTGAACTTTCCTGCAATAAAACTTTATCTCAAGCTCCCTCTCACTGTTTCTGGCTGTTTAATTGCTTCAGAAAACAGGACTGTATTGATCCCAGTGGGTTGAGTAGCTCAGAGAAGTCCTTTTGCATAGATGACTGAAGTTTTTTTTTTTTTATTAAACTCTTCCTGTACTGGTAAATATTATGAGATTCTTTTCTTTGCTACTAATGTTATATTTCTTATCTGTACTACACATACAATTCATTATATCAGGTTTATTTTCACTTCAGGTTTGCTTTAATTGTCATGTATGTAGGGGGCTTGGTGGGAAAAATATAAAGCAGCTTTTAACAATGGTGTGACACTGCTGATTATGTTTTATAGGAATGGGATGCTTTCACTGGTGTTATCATTGGGGACATGTTCAAGAAATCGGTAAGCATACATGATTTACCAACACTACTGAGCTGTCGCACTGTTACAATGGATCTGTAAGTTGCTGTTGTTATTATGAATGAACTTTATTTGTAAAGTGCTAATCACTAAAATATTACGCAGCACTGTACAATAGATGTGAAGGTATTACAACATTAAACATTGCTACTCAGGACATTATAGCGTTCAACAGTGGTACATAAAATAGTGATGTACTACCAATGTAGTGATAAATATAGCAGATGAGTCACTGAGTCCATATGGGGGTGGAGAAGAGCACATATAGAGGAGGGCCCTGCCAAATAGGCTTGCAATCAATGGAGAGGGGGAGAATGACGCACAAGGGGGTGGGGGGTGTAAGCCCAAAGGAAGGGATGGAGCTATGAAAATAGCAGGTAAGCTATGGTGAACAGATGGATCTTTAATGGGGACCCACTGCCTAACCCCCCCTTAAGGACCAGGCAATTTTACATGCGGTGTGGGGGGGGGGGGCATGTTGGGAGGGGGGGGGGGGTCAGGCAGCCGGATCTCCAGTACAGTTAGCTAGGCATGGTGTCCCCAGTGTAGTCAGGTGTCCCCCTTGTAGCCAGCAGCCTTTACTCACTACCCTGGCTCCAGCGATGAGTAGCTCTAACCCCCTCTGCTCTGGCCTGCATCCTCACTCGTACTGCCGCTAAGTTCCGGGTCGTGGCTTGATGACGTCATCAAGCCGGGACCCGACACTTAAGGCAGAGCGAGCGGATATGCTGGCCAGAGTGGAGGGGAGTGACTATCGCCGGTGGAACATTAGGAAGGTGAGTCCTGGTCCTCTTCTACCCCTCAGACCGCTGCTGCCAATAGTGATCACTACGATCGGCCAGTGATCGTAGTGATTACGTGATCAGGAGCCAATTGCGATGGCTCCTGATCACTGAAGGGAGATGTCTGCTGTCATATGACAGCTTAATCTCCCCTCTCGGCTGCGCACGATCGCATCGGGAGCGGAAATGGCAAGTGGAATAAATCCCACGCCGCATCAGAGTTAGGCAGCCCCAAGTGCGGCGTAGGATTTGCTACACGCGGTCCCCACAAGGTTAAAGGACAATTATCAATAACCAAGTGTCCCAAAATTACGATGTGCAAATTAGGTCTGAGTAGCTGTGTAAGAATTTTCCTACTTTTTATGTTAAATATCAGAGGCAAAAGCTGTAATTCATTGTGTGTAGGTTTTAGCTGCATTGGAGGAATCCATTAGCAGTAGAGCTAGCAGGTCTCTGCATCTCTCAAAAGACTACAGACAAGCTTTAGTATGAAATTCCTGCCTTGGGATCAGTGTTCACACATCAAAAGAATATTTATTCTGCAGATAGATACATTTCAGCCTGCTAGCTCTGCACATCAGTTAATTATTTTCCTCAGACAGCCAACCCTCAAAGCCTGGACAAAACTACAGCTGCAGTTTAAGCTAGCGAGACCTGTCATATGCTAAAGATATAAAGTACACACAGGGTTAGCAGATATAGAGAGAGGGATCTCCCCCCCCCCAATGATTCACTGGTCCAATGCCCCTTAATGAAAGGAATTTGATGACATTAAAGAGCTATACAGCAATATTTAGGAACCTCAAGACAAACTATTCTCATCCCAGTTTAAAAAAAAAAACATGTTAATTGATAGTTAATTGATAGGCCTGCTTGAATAAGTTGAAGGTGGGTGCGAGTCTGATGGGAGGAGATGTGATGTGTATTTTTTTTACATTGTCTGCCTGCTGCTGTGGGAAAGGCTGGCAGAGCAATGTGGGCATCTATGGGGCAGTGCAATGTGCTTGACTTAGTAAATGCTGGTCATAGAGAGATTAAAGTAAATCTGTAGCTGTAAAAAGAAAGGCAGATATAAACCTATGGAGAGGGAAGGCTCTGGATCTTATTGATCTCTTCCCTGTCTCTTCTCAATATTATCTGGTGAATTTACACTGGAGCCCTCAGAAGGCTTCAGGAGCCCATGTGTCCCCACATGCTCCTGAAGATGGGCAGTTCTGTACTGCGCATGCACGATTACGCACTCGCACATGCGCAGTATGGAGTCACCTGTTTTTGGGAGCACTTTCGGAAGGCTTCGGGAGCATTTGTGTCCATGCAACGGGAGTGTGACAACACTGGTACAGGGGGACAGGGAAAGCGCATTAAGATCCAGAATCTTCCCTCTTTAGGTAGCAAATTCTTTTTCCCCTCTCGCTTAAAGTAAACCTTAAAGAGAAACCGTAACCAAGAATTGAACTTCATCCCAATCAGTAGCTAATACCCCCTTTCCCATGAGAAATATTTTCCTTTTCTCAAACGGATCATCAGGGGGCTCTGTATGGCTGATATTGTGGTGAAACCCCTCCCACAGTGTGATGTCAGTGCCGCACAGCACTGAGGTCCCGACATCACACTGTGGGAGCCTTGTTGCATTGTGGGTTATAACTGCTGTTTCCAACTTCCAAAAAAGCAAGCAGCATCTCCTTCCAGTGACATCACCTGCCAGCAGTAAAAATGTCACCACGTGATAAATGTCTGAATGTAAATCAGGGAGAGGAAAGATTTTACAATGGGCAAAAAATGACTAAATCATTTTTACATAATTATTGTAAAAATTAAGCATTTGTCTTATTACATTTTTTCACTGGAGTTCCTCTTTAAGCATTTTTTAAAATAAAAACAAGACAGATACTTACCTCAGGACGGGGAAGGCTCTGGGTC
Source organism: Hyperolius riggenbachi (assembly GCF_040937935.1). NCBI lineage: Eukaryota > Metazoa > Chordata > Amphibia > Anura > Hyperoliidae > Hyperolius > Hyperolius riggenbachi. Next base: position 67,148,738 of record NC_090647.1, read on the forward strand.
CTATAGAGCCTTCCTGGTCCCCTCGTTCCAGTTCCTGTTAGCAGTCTTGGACCGATGGGTCAGAGGTTGCTCTCTTCCACTGCGTGAGGCTGCGGAAGTATGCGGGATCCCGAGTGCTCCTGAAGGCGGGAGGTTCCGTAGTGCGCATGTGTGAGCGCGCTCTGTCGCACATGCACAGTATGGAGCTACCTGTCTTCAGGAGCATTCGGGCTTTCAAAGACTTCCGCAGCCTCACACAGCAGGAGATTTAAATGGGAGACATCACTGGAAAAAGGGGGCTGTGAGAGGAATGGGAAGGTTCAATAGGACCCAGAGCCTTCCTCTTCTTTAGGTAAGTATCTGTTTTTTTTATTTATTTTAAATACGCTTCAGATATGCTTTAACAAGGACCTATTTTATCACTAGAAAAATCAGTTTCTTTTTGTATAACTGGTTGCAGTACTTTCGCTGATATTTTTCCATTTTCCACTCTTGAAAGGACTCCCAGAAGTCTCTGCGTGACCAGATCCCGTCGTGGATCGAGCAGGAAAGAGCCTGGGCTGTGGCTTTATTAAAGGTAGTCTATTCTGTCTCGTCTTATGCCGAAAATGACTCATTCACATATTCCCGAAGAGTTCTCCAGTGCAGCGTGCCTAATGACGGCTGAGATAGCGGAACGGCTGGAGAAATACTGCTTATTCACCTTTCCTGTGATTATATTCTATATATAAGTCCTTAGCCTTGTGACTTTGGTCAAGCCACCTCTTTCTTCCCATTCTTATCTCATCCCTCATACTCCCTGTCCAAACTATTTATTGCTTCATTAAAATCACTGTACGTTTAAAATATGTCCTGAGCCTGTTTAAACGTGAGCTGTTTTTCCTCACAGGCCTCTCTGCCAGCTCTTTATCAGAACCTGAGCCTGGAAGATTCAAATCTGTGGAGTCATTTCTCAAAAAGCTCTGTGTGTGAGCAAGAATTCCCAGCAGCTGTTGCCAAAAAGCTGTCTTTGTTCCAACAGGTAATTTGTTATCAAAGCCTGACTCTGCTAATAAACTGTCAGATGCCTGGCTTCGTGAATTGTCTCTAACTGGCTTTTTGTAAGTTGGCGCTCAGCAGAAATGTTGAAGGTCCCCATACATCAGATGATGTACGGGCGGATTGACCAAGAGACAGATCTCTCCCTGATTGAATCTGATTAGAGCGAGATCTGTCGGCTGCCCATTTCAGCATGAAATCTCACGGGAATTGGCTTGTGACGCTGCATCCGCTGCCTCGCCGCCCTCGCGTTGTCTCCGCAATGTAAAATGTGCCTGTCCAGTGCAGTATACTTTACCTGTCCATTTCCGCTGCTGACTCCTGGCTCCATATGCAATACATGCTGATGTATAAGTGGACGTGTGTGTGATGTCACACATGCACCAACATTACTCCGGGAACCATGTTGGGCGAGTGCCCGACATTTTGTAGCATGTCTGATCAATACATGTGACCAATTTCAGCCCGGAATTGTTCACTTCCTCGATCGGACATGCTCTTAGCAGCACCGATTTTCATCGGATTTGATAATTATCGAATCAGATGGTCGATTAGCTGCCAAGCCGATAATGTATGGCCACCTTAACACTTTAGCAGCCAATTTATTTAGAAGGTTGCAGGTGCTCAAGGCCAATTTATTATAGCACATTTTTTATGTCTTATTTGTTACATTTCCCTGCTTCTAATAAGTACTGCTGTAATGTGTATTTATGGCCACTTGTCACTAGGGGGCAGTGTGAGACAATAATAGAGGACTTCTGCTTTCAGTTTTTATATGTTCTGCTAGTAGAGAGAGATCAAAGCATTCCAAATATTTACAGCACAACGTGGGTCTGCTGACTGAGGTCAAAAGCAGTGCACTTATCTCAAACAAGATAACTCTATTGAAGTTGCTAATGGGTTAAAGGGGACACCCTCAACAGCATTAGTTAAAGGGACTCCGAGCTTTGAAAATAAACAAAATTGGTACATACCTGGGGCTTTCTTCAGCCCACCGTAGGTCTCCAGACGTCCTCCTGGTTCCTCTTCTGGTCCCTCCGCTGCATACTGGGCCGGGCTCCCACTTCCTTAACAGTGACGCTCTTCGTCATCACGCCGGCCGCTGCGTGTCATCACCGCGGGCGGCGTGATGGCGGCGTGATGGCCGGTGCAATATGCGGCGGAGGGACCGGGAGAGGAGCCAGGAGGACGTCGGGGGACCTCCTGACCTACAGTGGGCTGGAGAAAGCCCCAGGTAAGTACCAATTTTGTTTATTTTTAGAGCTCGGAGTCCCTTTAATCACTTCACCCCAAAGTGGTTTTTACCCTAATGGACAAAAGCGATTTTCACCTTTCAGTGCTCATCCCTTTCATTTGCCAATAGCTTAATCACTACTAATCAATGAAATGATCTTTATCTTGTTTTTTTCACCACCAATTGGGCTTTTTGGGGTTGATATAAAGGGGAAAAACAAGGAAAAAATGAAAAAATACATTATTTCTCCAATTTCATCCCCTATAGTTTTAATATAAACACTGCTACTGTACATAAAACCCAAAGTATGGTGACATTATAGTATTTGGAAATAAAGGTGTATTTTTTTCTATGGTGGGGTTTTTTTCCCCACTATTTTCACGTGTACGCGTGGGAGTGTGCCCATGCATGCGTGGGAGCGCGCACAGCGGCAGCAGCACTGTCTTACTTATAAAAACGTCCTGGAGCCATTAAAGCGGAATGAAACCCAGCATTTCTACTTTGCTTTAATAGATTATTTACAGCAACTATTTACTAGAACTGCATTCAAAGGGTTAACACAGGCTTTAGAAGCTTCCCTTCCAGCAGAGCTGGCCGCTTCCGAACTTTACATAATGTTATCTTGTGTTTAATTGTATCAAGTGATACATGTAAACAAAGCCTTCTCTCACACTGCCGGGTCCCCTGAACAGTCAGACAAGCATAAAGGCTTTCTGATGCTTTCTGATTAAGTTAGAGGATGACTAAATCAGTTATAAATAAAATGCAGAGTCAGCTCTCAGAGTAAAATTAGTGTACTTTAGGAACGTATAATTTCTCAATGAATAATAATACTTATGCACAAAAGCAAATATGCTAACCGTATGGCATATAAAAAGTAGGAAAACAAGTTTTATTAAATATTATGTCAGGGTTTTATACCGCTTTAAGAGGTAGGACATTTTTATAAGTCAGCTTATCATTAAAGCGGTTTAACACCCAGCATTACAACTTTGCTTTAAAAGATTGCTTACAGCTTACAAACTATTATGCCAGGTTTTTTTTTAAGCAGAAATTCACTTAATGGGTTAAACATGACATTTTAGTGTTGGATTTAACTAGGAATCCGCATCTGTTCTTATCAGTAGTTACAAATGTATCTTTATTTGGAATACAAATAGACCTTTGAAAAGCCTGCCAGGGAAGCCCTCTTTGTTCTCTCAGAGCAGTGTTTGTTTGTTACATTGTAGATAGATACATTTGTAACTAAACAAGCAAGCACCGAGGAGCATTTCTAGCTAAATGCAGCACTAAAATGTCATGTTTAATCCATTCAGTGAATTTCTGCTAAAAAAAAATCTGGCATAATAGTTTATAAGCTGTAAGCAATCTTTTAAAGCAAAGTTGAAATGCTGGGTGTTAGACCACTTTAAGTGGTTAAAGAACTACCGTAATAACATATGGTAGGATGCAGTAAATTATTTAGGATACTCATTGTTATACTAAATATCCTGGTTTCAGCACCAGAAACACTTTCTAGATCTATATATTGCTATATGTAGGTATGTAGCCCTACCCTCCCACTGAGCCTAGGCTTTTTGTTATGTGGAATTCTCCCCTACCAGATCTTTCTGGGAGACAAGGTATAGTTTGTACTGGCTTTAGAACGCTCAGCAAATGAACATTCCACAGAGATCACCAGACAGTACGAAAGCTGTAGTCGCCTGTGATAAGGATACAAACGTCAATCAGGGAGAGGAAAGATTTTACAATGAGCAAAAACTGACAGTCATTTATAAAGGAATATTGTAAAAGAAATAAGCAATTTTATTCATTGTTATTTTGACTACAGTTCCTCTACAGAGAGATTTTACATTGATAAATGAGTTAGTCAGTGTCTCCTCATTGTAAAATCTTTCCTCACCCCGATTTACATTTGGAAATTTACCACAGGTGGGCAACATCTTTAGTCCTGTCAGGTGCATCTCTGCAGAATGTTTGTTTACTGAGAGATCTGAAGCCTGTAGAAAATATATCTGATTTCCCAGAATGCTCTGGGAGGGGAGAATTCCACATAACAAAAAGCCTAGGCTAAACCTCAGTGGGAGGGCGGGGCTCCATGTCAATATACAGCAATTTATAGATATACAGTGGTTTGCAAAAGTATTCGGCCCCCTTGAAGTTTTCCACATTTTGTAACATTACTGCCACAAACCTGAATCAATTTTATTGGAATTCCACATGAAAGACCAACACAAAGGCCTCAATTCACTAAGCTTTATCAAACACTTTGCCGAACATTTGATAATTTACCTCATGGTTAAAATCTCATTTTGAATTCACTAAGGTGTTACAGATTTCTTGAATGTTTTATAGATAAAACATTTGATAAATCTATAACACCTTAGTGAATTCAAAATTAGATATTAACCATGAGGTAAATTATCAAACATTCGGTAAAGTGTTTGATAAAGCTTAGTGAATTGAGGCCATAGTGATGTACACGTAAGAAGTGGAACGAAAATCATACGATTCCAAACATTTTTTTTTTAAATAACTGCAAAGTGGGGTGTGCGTAATTATTCAGCCCCCTGAGTCAATACTTTGTAGAACCACCTTTTGCTGCAATTACAGCTGCCAGTCTTTTAGGGCATATCTCTACCAGCTTTGCACATCTAGAGACTGAAATCCTTGCCCATTCTTCTTTGCAAAACAGCTCCAGCTCAGTCAGATTAGATGGACAGCGTTTGTGAACAGCAGTTTTCAGATCTTGCCACAGATTCTCCACATGGCTTGTGTCAAATTGCAAACTGGACTTCTTATGCTTTTCTGTTAACAATGGCTTTCTTCTTGCCACTCTTCCATAAAGGCCAACTTTGTGCAGTACACAACTAATAGTTGTCCTATGGACAGAGTCTCCCACCTGAGCGGTAGATCTCTGCAGCTCATCCAGAGTCACCATGGGCCTCTTGACTGCATTTCTGATCAGCGCTCTCCTTGTTTGGCCTGTGAGTTTAGGTGGATGGCCTTGTCTTGGTAGGTTTACAGTTGTGCCATACTCCCATTTTTGAATGATCGCTTGAACAGTGCTCCGTGGGATGTTCAAGGCTTTGGAAATCTTTTTTGAAGCCTAAGCCTGCTTTAAAGTTCTCAATAACTTTATCCCTGACCTGTCTGGTGTGTTCTTTGGACTTTATGGTGCTGTTGCTCCCAGTATTCACTTAGACAACCTCTGAGGCCGTCACAGAGCAGCTGTATTTTTTCTGACATTAGATTACATAAAGGTGCACTCTATTTAGTCATTAGCACTCATCAGGCAATGTCTATGGGCAACTGACTGCACTCAGACCAAAGGGGGCTGAATAATTATGCACACCCCACTTTGCAGTTATTTATTTGTAAAACATGTTTGGAATCCTGTATGATTTTCGTTCCACTTCTCACAAGTACACCACTTTGTATTGGTCTTTCACAGGGAATTCCAATATAATTGATGCATGTTTGTAGCAGTAATGTGACAAAATGTGGAAAACTTCAAGAGGGCCGAATACTTTTGCAAACCACTGTAGGGTAGCAGAAAAAAGGGTGCTGGTTGAGGGTCTACGAAAAGACTGGAATGCAATTATGGTTAATAAGCAAAAAAAGCATAAAAAAGGGCGCCCAATAAATATTGTTTACAACATTATAGTTTTAAAAGTATGTGATCGTTTTAGAAGCTTGCAACATTATAGGTTTTGTCATATTATTTAGTTTGCATGTACAGATTTCACGTTATCAAATATATTATCGTTTCCATGTGTTAAAGGGTGTTTCTGCAGAGGGAGTGGTTAGGATTAGGCACCACCAGGGGGAGTGGTTAGGGTTAGACTCCGCAGGGGGGTAATTAGGGTTAGGTACTGGGGGGGATCCGCTGTTTAGGGTTAGGCACCACCGGGGGATGGGTTGGGGTTAGGTGCCACCAGGGGAGTGGTTAGTGTTAGGCACCACCAAGGGAGGGTTCTGTGTGAAAGTAGGGTTGGGTTAAGCTGTATTGTTGAATTACGTAACGGTTTTTACCGTTAATATCTTTCCGTTAATTTTCTCCCATCTGTTTTTAAAACTGTATTTATCGTTATCCAAGTTTGACAACAATGTTTATCGTTAAGATTTCGTTATCCACCGACGCCATTTCGTTATCCAGCCAGGCCCTCTTTTCCTGGCGTCCTTTTTTCATGCACGCAGATATAGGAAGTGTTTCTGATGCTGAAACCAGAATATTTAGAGCAACAGTGGGCATCCTACTGTATGTTATGGTTTCTCTCTAAGGAAGATGCACAAGGGGGTAAGATGCTTCCACATAGATATAAAACTGAGGTAAAAACAGCTTGGACAGATCTCACTATACCTCATCTAGGGGTAGATTCTCAAAATAGCGGTAATACTTCCATGCACCGTCTGTGCACACACAGTAGTATTACACTTACAGCCACAAGTACTGCGAGTTCTGCTATTAGTGCGACCCGCGGTACTCAAGTAGTGCCGCCGTTGCTAATTTATGAATCAACTCCATGGTGATATCTGTATGAAGCGCTGAGTACCCTATGTATTGATGATGTCTAGGCACAGCTATCACTCTGAGGAAGTGGGCGGAGATCCACGAAACGCGTTGCCAGTGTATAATAAAACTTTTTATAATATTCTAGTGTTGTCATTGAGGTAAGCCACCTGTCCTTTAGCATTTCTTAGCAGTTTCTAACGCAGCATTATATCAGTTTGTGCGCATCTTACCCCCTTATGGTTGTCAGGCTCTGCGGAATGTACACCATTTGTCCGGAGTTCTCCTGCAATGTGCTGAAGGCAACCCACTTCTGGGATAGACAAAGCCTATCCCTTTCCAGCAGGAATGCTTTAGAGAGCCCTGAATGGAAATCTAGCGGTGGAAATCGTTAATACACGTTTATGAGCTCATTTCGGTATAGTTGATTCCATTAACAATCCTTCATTTGTGTGTATAATGGATAGTTTTATGCCGCAGTGCAGGAAACGAGGATGAGTCGCAGTGGAAGGAAGAGTTTATTAGTCTCCTTCCTATCATGTCTCCAGCGCTGCCGCGGAGCTCACATAAAGGCCACGCATTCATCAACTCTCAGATTTCATCTAAAGACTGTAATTACCCCAGCCATTGTTTATACTTTCTACAGATTCCACATAGGCAGGCCCGATTCTGTTTAGTTCAGCAAACACCATTATCGTTATTATGCAAATAGACGGCTAATATGGCTTAGATAAATTGTAACAAATTAAATATTGCCGCAGTGCGTAGTGACGTGGCTTTCCAGGAATGTATGCGGTATGGACGGTTTCCAGAAATTATTGTGGTATCTGTTAAAGTGAAACTGTAACCAAGGATTGAACTTCATCCCAATCAGTAGCTGATATCACCTTTCCCACGAGAAATCCTTACGTTTTTGTCAAATAGATCATCAGGGGGCTCTATATGGCTGATGATGTGGTGAAACCCCTCCCACAGTGTGATGTCAGCACCTAGATACTGACAACACCTTGTTGCATTGTGGGAAATAACAGCTGTTTCCAACTGCCAAAAAAAGCAGCATCTTCTGCCACAGACATCATCTGCCAGCAGTTAAGATGTAGCCACCAGTGATACATTTCAGATTGTAAATCAGGGAAATGAAAGATTTTACAGTGGGCAAACACTGGCTAAATCATTTATAAATAATTGTTGTAAAAAGTAAGCTCTTTTTTTTTTCATTACGTTATTTTTACTGCAGTTCCTCTTTTATTATTTTAGTAATTAATTGTATTTATTAATTACTATGCCTGTAGGAAAAGTTTTTGTGTTGACATTCATATTCTATGAAAAATGGTTAAGAAATCATAAATTCTGCCTGGGTATGTAAACGTATAATGTAGGTTTGGCTGGGATGCTCATAAAAAGTATGTAATTGTCAATACTTGTTTTATTTTCATGCCATTGGTAAAATTATTCTGTATAGACATTTAAAGGACAACCGAGGTGACATGTGACATGATGAAATAGACATGTGTATGTACAGTGCCAAGCGCACAAATAACTAGGCTGTGTTCCTTTTCTTCTTTCTCTGCCTGAAAAAGTTAAACTTCAGGTATGTAAGTGACAGTTTTGGGATTGGGTTGGGACTGGGTCAGACTATACCATAGCCCTCACTGATAAGTAATTACAATCATAAAACACTTTCCTGTCAGTAAATAGCTTCTAAGAGCAGGAAAGAGATACAAAGGGTCAATAATTCATAGATTTCAGCTCTGGCATACTTCAATAAAGGGGTCATTGAGCAGAGACAATAAAAACTTTAAAAACTAGATTTAAACATAAAATAAAACTGTGGGATATCTAAAATAGTCATTTTTAGAGAAGGAGGATAGATACAATTGTTTTCTCATTGGTTTATTTTCACCTCGGATGTCCTTTAAGTAAAGTCTTATACAGGTGTTTGTATTTTATTTATTTAGTGTTTTTTGTTTTTACTTTCTAAGGTGTTGGTGATACAAGCCATTCGGCCAGACAGACTACAAAGCGCGATGGCGTTATTTGCATGCAGGACTCTGGGTAAGATTAGATGCCTCCGCTCAGGCGTACATGTATGTACTCTGCTGGTGAATGGCAACTCGCCGTGCTGCAGCTCAAAACCCCGACGTCATAAAATATTATTCCCCCTCCGGAGCGGTCGCAACTCGCAAGAAGATGTAATGCCCTGCACAGTATAACATTACTAATGGGCGCCTATTTTGGGTGCTCGCACTGTGCGCCCAAACCACCTGCTTTCCTGCTTAGGGCCTTATTGATCAAAGTGTGTGAAGAGGAAGGTCTCTTACCTGCCTTCCAATTCCTTCCATTCCTGTGCAGCATGAGAATAAAATCATACCACGAAAAATAGGGCCAGGTCTTCTAAGCATTTTATTTGTATGTCTGAATATTAGTAAGCAGTTTGGTGACACCCCCCCCCCCCCACACACACACACACACACACACACGCACACGCACGCACATGATTCAATAATAAGTTCTCAGAATTGCATTGTAGCTACAAACATAACCATGAGCTTTGTATATTTATACTTCATGCTTTCATTCTTTCCTAGAAAACCACTGCCTATGTGCATTCATGAATGTCGTGGAATTTTAAGGCAAATCTTTATATCTGTACTGCCGGCATTCTATGGAAAAGTAGCAGTTTAACTCTACAATATACAGTACTTTCCATAATCTGCATTTCATGATCTCGCAGCACTGTAAGCTAATGTTTTCCTAAACCCTACAGTTACACTCACCCACGCTCCGATCCAGCACTGCCCCCCTGTGTCCTCTGACGCCGTCCCAGGCTGTACTCTTAGGGCTCTTTCACATTGCAAGCTGATCCGTGCATTTTGACGGATCGCTCCTAGGAGTCTATTTGACTTTCATGTTACATTTCACATTAGACAAAGCAGTAGAGTGTTGTACCGTGTTAGCCATGAGTAAAAGCAAGAAGTTTTGAATCAGGATCATACCATTTATTGGCTAACTTAGAGATGGATAAACAGTGCGCTTTCGGCTTATGAAAAGCCTTCGTCGGACTGGTTCCTGACAGATACTGAAAAACACAGCTTATATACACTGACATACAGAGGAGAAACATTCTTTAGCAAACATAAATGTAATTAGATGCCTCAACTGTTACTGAGGAGGCTTTCCCAGGCATCCTGGCTAAATTGATAAGATCAGTCAATCCATACAAATCCCACAAGGAACTCAACCCTCAGCGGATTCCCATCTCTCTAGAGCACTTGAGAAAGGGCACCTCGCCCGAAACGTTGTGCTGGTTGTGGCATGCTGTGTATACAGGAACCAGTCCGACGAAGGCTTTTTTTAAAACGGAAGCTCACTGTTTATCCATCTCTAAGTTAGCCAATAAATGGTATCATCCCGATTCAAAACTCCTTACATTAGACAATGCGTTCCAGAGCGTTACGTTAAAACGCATCTGGGAGTTTGTAATTGTCCAGTGCCGGCGTTTATCCATCGGGTGTATTAGAACTACCGCAGCAGATCAGCGTCGAACCGCTACTTCCTAACGTCCCGTGCACGAAATCAGGTTAGTGCATGCGTTGTATAATGCAAAAGAGCCCTCAGGTAGCATGCATGGTGCATCCTTGTATTTTTTTTTTGCAGGGGGGGGGGGGGGGGGTAGGCACATGCCTTTTTGTCACAGTGCCAAGACCAGAACTACTTAACCCTGGCTAGAGGTGCTCGGTGATGTTTGTTACATAAAGACACTATTGGGCCCGATCCATTCACTTTTTCTCTTGAGTTTTCTCAGAAGATAATTTTCATATTCTGTTTAGAATAACGTTTCAGCACTCTGCAATTGAAAAAGTACCGGTACCAAATAGTGTGTGAAAAGAAAAACGTACTGTCAAAATTATTTTCTTGCTTGCTGGATGTTTAAGGGCTCGTTTCCACTTGTGCAAATTTGCTGCAGAAAACGGATGAGCAAATTCACATGCGGATGCGAAAATGCATGGAAATTTTAATGCAAAATCGCATGCGTTTTCGCGTTAAGCTGTTTTAGCCATGTCATTGCTGATGTGCTTTTACATTGTTTTTAATGCGAAAACGAATTTGCTATTAACTACATTGTATACGAATTGCACACCACCTTGCAGTGTGCGAATTCTGTTGGCTCTGCCGTGCAGATTTTTTCTGCACAGAAAAACGCAAAGAAATCCTGACAAATGGAAACAGGCCCATCCACTTGTATTGCTTATGCGAATCTCTGTATGCAGATTCGCTATAGTGGAAATGGGCCCTAAAAGACATTTTATTGAAAATATGCAAAATATCATATAGGAGAAACTAAGGAGAAGAGGTGAATTTGATTGAGCCATTTGTCTCTAGGCTGTTTCAATCCAGTCAGTCAATGCTCTCTTGTAGACCAGCCAGTCAGCCCTGTTCACCAGTGCAGTCAGTCTGTTTGGCTTGTCAGTCTGTTCTTTTTGCCAGTACAGCCTAACAGTAATTTCCACCAGTCTAGGCAGCCTGCTCTGCCTGCAGTCAGTACCATCATTATGTTCAAGGGCAGCACAGTGGCGTAGTGGTTAGTGCTCTTGCCTTGCAGCGCTGGGTCCCCGTTTCGAATCCTAGCCAGGTCAACATCTGCAAGGAGTTTGTATGTTCTCTCCGTGTCTGGTGGGTTTCCTCCGGCACTCCGGTTTCCTCCCACAAACATACAGATAAGTGCATTAGCTTCCCCTAAATTGGCCCTAGACTGCAATACATACACTACACAATACATACATAGACATATGACTATGGTAGGGATTAGATTGTGAGCCCCTCTGAGGGACAGTTTTTGTCAAGACTATATACTCTGTACAGAGCTGCATAATATGTGGGTGCTATATAAATACTTAAATAAATAAATGTTCAGTTCACCAGTCCAGACAGCTAGTCCTGCACACTAGTCCAGTTCACCAGTCAGTTAGCCTTGTGAGTCAGTCTTGTCAGTCAGTTGTGCCCTCCACACACTGCCGGGTTTTTTGTCCTGTTCTTTCCATTACTGATGGGGCAATACTGGGGTCTTGACCAGGGTCATAACTACAAATCCTGGGGCTCTCCAGCAAATCTTTGATGGGGCCCCCTTTATGTTCATAACCCTTACCTTGGTGACCCTCACAGCCTGGTGGTCCATCAGAAGAGGGTCATAAAACAAGTCTGGCCATCACACCCATAACAAGTGAAGCCTCAAAAACACCTAATCTGGGGTATCAGAGAAAGAGAAGGCTAGTAGTTGAAGCCCTCCCATACCTCTGCGCCCCCGTGCAGTCGCAGGTGCTTCTCCCCTCTAGTTACGCCCTTGGCCTTGACCTGGGGGCTTTTGGTTAGGAAGGCAGTCTGACACCCACTAGACTTGGCAACCCATCATTTTTTGCAGGGTGATTTGATAGTTACTTAGGACACACAGGGTGAGCCCTCATCTACCACCATTGCTGAGATCTCCAGGGCCCTGACTTGTATTGCCCAGTCCACTCTCCACTTGGAGGACAGCCAGAATGAATTTGATAGCACCTGCTTACCTGCTTACAGCAAACAAAAGTTTACCCTATAAAACTTACTTCCTTTTTTTCATGATTGCTGTAGTGGAAAATGTGTGCACAGGTGTCCCCCTGAAGGCTTCCTGGCCTGCAACCAGTCAAGGTGGAAAATCCCTGCCTGATGCAGCGAGTGTCCGCTCAGATTTGCTGCATGTAGATAACAGGGCCCTCTTTAAGACCTAGTTTTCTGTGCAAAGCTTGTAAATATGATGTGCAGCCTACGCCAGAACTGAAAGCTACGTGAATGATGCAAATAAACACCGGTTGTTTGTTCTCAGCGATTCATTATGTTTTTATTGGTGTGAATGAACATCCACGGAGCATAAAATCAGAGTAGGCGGGTGTGCCGACTGCATCTTCTGTCACCATGACAACCTTGTCTCTGGCCTTCACATCTGCATATTACACTGATGAATGCAAGGGAGAGCAGATCACTGACGGACAGGAAGCCTGAATACAAATTCACTCATATTTATCAGCATTGTGTGACAGATGGTGGCCAAATCTACAATCTCTGCAGATTTCTCTTCCTGGAAAAAGCATTAGGAAAACACATACAGTTGTAGTGGGTTAACTTAAAACAACCCATCAAGGGATAATGGAAGGGGGGAGGGGGGGGGGGTGTCAGGCCTTGTGTAAATGTTTTAATACAGGAGAGGGGGGGGGGGGGGTAACTACCAGAGGCGTATCTGGGTAATGCGGCGCCTATGGCAAATACTAAAATAGCTTTTCTTTGTGCTGCCTTGCTGGGTGCTGCCTCGCTGTGTGGGATGGCTGGTCGCTGCACTACTGCTTCTCAGACCTCAGATCTGCACAACATGAGAGAGGCAGAGCAGGGCGCACGCTACCTGCCTGGACCTGGTACATTCTACATACGGGAAGTGACCAATGACGTCACTTCCGCATTTAAAGTGTCCCGTCCACGGGTAGTATGTGCCCTGCTCTGCCTCTCTTCGGTCACTGCAGATCTGAGGTCTGATTGAAAGAGGCAGAGGGGCCCGGAAGGGAGGCACAAGTGTGGTAGCAGGTGACGCAGTGGTGATGGGACCCCTGCAACCCTCCAGAGATGCCACTGCTAGCTACTAACCTTCACGTCTCTTCGATACGTCAAAACAGGTGTTCTTGTGTTTACACATGTTATGGATATGAAGATCCTGATGACCACACTTGTTTTATAAACCTTATAAGATGGGCCCCAGGCTGTTAGGGTCACCAACGGGAGGCTAGGGAAGAGTTGTGAACACTAATGGGCCCCATCAAAGTATTGCTGGGTGCCCCATGATTTGGAGTTATGTCACTGCTATAATGGCAGCCTACATCTTGTTCCAGGCAAAGAAGGGTGTTGTAGGCCTCATGCTTTATTGAAAAAAAGAATACCGTCTTTCCTGTAACACAGAATAAATGCTGCAGTTGCAGTTTTGGCGAGCCAGCCTGAAGTCAGCAGTGAAGTATGCATTATCTTTCTGCAGGAGACGCTCTCCTGAGAGAGTTCTGTGACTGTCCATTATATATACAGCATACCGTATGCTATACATACATTAGGTAAAAAATATATAATTGCCTGGAGATAGCTGAATCTTCAGAAGAGCCCTTGGCTGACATCTACATCGAAAATAACGGCAAGTTAGGCATGCTATATGAATACGCAATATTCCTGAAAGCTTGCAAGCATTCCCCTTACTACTGCTGTTTATTTTAATGTTGTTTTGCCATCCTGTTTACTGTCTGTCCCTTTTGAAATATTTCTTATTGGTCGGGCAGTTTGAAGCAGGTTAGGACATCTTCTGTCCTTTATTTCCTGCCAAGCAGGCTATTTTCAGAGCACATCCTTCCAGACAAACAGTTGGCCTGACTTTGCTTTGAGAGTTTGGCCTACGGTGTTCACAATGGGAGATCTTTCTTACAGAACTTTTTCTCCCTTCAGCTGCTGGATCTGAAGCCAAAATGTTGCCCTGTTGACACGCTGCGGCATGTTTAAAAATGTCATTTTGAAAGCTTTTAGGCAGGGGTGACACTTGTTAGGAAATGCAACTGATTCCCCAGATTGTGGTTGCCGCAAACCTACCTATTTCAGAGTGGTCGCATGTTTTGTGTGTTTGTATATAATTTGCTTTTTGCGATTCCTCTGAATTTTATATGGAAACTGCAGCAAGAGGGATATGGAGGCTGCAATATGGATTTCCTTTTAAACAGAGCCAGTTGCCTTCTAACTGTAAATTATCACGAGACTCCTGCTTGTGGGAAAAACTTGAAATCTTGCATTTGGTATTTCTCTGAATGCAGGATTATTACCGTACGGCCCTTTAAGTGTGATAAAAAAAAAGTCCAAAGATGTTCTTCTGAGACGCTTGCTCTATAGCTTATGGCTGGATGGATGGATGGATGGAATAGTAAGGGTCAGAGAACATAACTCAAGACTTTTGTGTGTCAGGTATTACCTGTAATAAAAGGGTGCTGGTTTTCAGCATGGCCACAGCGTCAGTTGTACTGTCCTGTATCCATAGATTCCACAAAGGATCGACACCACACAAGCTAGTATTCTAAACTCTGATACTTTGTTGGGTCATTTAAAATGACCGCAACGACAGCCCGCTGTTTCGGCCTGATTGGCCTTTCTCAAGTTGCCAAAAAAGCCAAATGCACAAAACACCACACAAACAACCATTAAAAACCCATAACTCCGCCACTCAGGGCGGGCGGGTGGCTGTCAGGTATACACCTGTGTAAGCCAGACCTGATGGAGAACTATAGGTAAAGACTTGCACCAGTGCATGCACAACAATTCAAATATCAACTCGCCAATCAGACCTCAGATGCAGAGCGGGAACCGCTTGTTTAGCCTTTGTGGAATCAAGCGTTTGGGACCCCTTGAGCCTGTTGTGGGTACCCCTGGACTCACGTTTTCACTGTCCCATTTCCATGACTGGAGCTATGGTTCAACAACAATTAAGAAATGGATTAAAGAGGAACTCCAGTGAAAATAATGTAATAAAAAAAGTGCTACATTTTTACAATAGTTATGTATAAATGATTTCGTCAATGTTTGCCCATTGTAAAATCTTTCCTCTCCCTGATTTACATTTTGACATTTATCACATGGTGACATTTTTACTGCTGGTAGGTGATGTCAGTGGAAGGAGATGCTGCTTGCTTTTTTGGCAATTGGAAACAGCTGTAAACCGCTATTTCCCACCATGCAATGAGGTTCACAGGCAGGAAACTGTCAGGACGATGGTCCTGACATCACACTGTGGGAGGGGTTTCACCACAATATCAGCCACACAGAGCCCCCTGATGATCCGTTTGAGAAAATGAAACAATTTCTCATGGGAAAGGGGACATCAGCTACTGATTGGGGGGGGGGGGAGTTCAATTCTTGGTTACGGGTTCTCTTTAAATCCTATGCAGCATCTACAATTGTGGGTTAAATTGTAAAGTAACCGGAAAATTAAACAAAGCCCTCTGTTTACAACATTTTTATCTGATGAGATCCTGTTTTTTGTCCACTTAATCCCACAATAAAGAGTTTAATTTTGATTTATTAGATTCATGACTAGAGAGAGAAGTTTCCACAGAGCCTCACGTGCTTCGGGTTATTGCCACGTGGATGGGGGTTGTTTGTAATGAAGGGTAATTGGTGTTTATAAGAACCTCTCATCCACGGCCAGTGGAATGTTACACATTTCTAGTAAATAAGTTACAGCAATAATATTTTGCATTCTTTAGCAGCCCCTTGGCAAATTACACAATGTTCTGCACCAAAGTGCTGATGGACTTGGACTACAACTCTTTTCCTCACTAGACTGTTTTTAATTGTACCATTACCCATGACTAAAGATTTGTTTTTCCCCTGGGTTTTCTACACCTCATTTAAAACAAGCAAAGGCATGAAATCATTGGTTTGTTATTGTTTCCATGTTTTAAGCTTGCAAAAATAAGAAAAATAATATACTGTATATACTTGCATATAAGCCGACCTGCATATAAGCCGAGGTACCCACTTTTCCCTCAGAAACCAGGAAAAAGGGATTGACTCGCGGATAAGCCCCCTCCCCAGTAAAGCCCGCTCCACAGTAGCCAGATGTTACCCCAGTACAAGTCAGCCCCCCTCCCTATAGCCAGATGTGCCACAAGGATGATACAGCTGTGTCTACACTAGATGGCGTCATAGATATAAGACACAGCAATTACCACACAGGAAGAATTCCTGATCATTGCACCGCTGACACGTTGCTTGTGCTCCACAAGCCAGGGGACACATTTAGTCTTGAGCAGCTCACTCAGCACACCATGTTGCAGGGGATGGGGGCATGAACACAGCAGGGAGGCAGCTGGCAAGAGCAGGATCGCTAGTGCACAATCCTTACACTCCTCTGCCAGTAACAAAACCTCCACCATCCATTTTGCTTCACTGACTCCCATATAAGCAAGGGGGGCAACTTTTTAGCACATTTTGTTGTGCTGAAAAATAAGGCTTATACGCGAGTATATAAGGTATTACGGAGGAAAAGTCTGCCACCCCTGAGAGGTTGTCCATTCTGAACACAAACCCATTTTTTATTATTAGTATTTTATTTTATACTAGTGACTTGGCCCATTTAAAAATGGGCTAGGTGCGTGACTAATACCGCCGCATGCGTCTACCTCGTGTTCCACGCGCATGCACCCGGCGCACCCACCATGCGCACGCCCGACGCACACGCCCATCTGCCCGATGCACGTGCCCACCGCGCTCGCACACGCCCGCTCCTTCTGGCCCCGTCCTCCTCCGCCTCGCTGCAGTGTCTCTGTGTCTGTCCCTGCACATGCGCAGTGCAAAAAAGCACTGGCACAGGGACGGACGCAGGGACATTAGGGTTTATTATAGAGGATAGCACTGTCATCTTGTCAACAGTGTTTGATAACAATATGTTATCTGTATACATATTTACTATAGGAACGTTATAGAGCCAGCATTATAGATACATACCTGAAGGGAAAAAAGTGTCCCTAGGGGGTACTTACCTTGGAAGGGGAACCCTTTTGATCCTAAAGAGGCTTCCACATTCCTCCTCACCGGAGGGGATCCAGCCCAGTTTCCCCTGACAATTCCCTCATTGCTGCTTGTTGGCGGTGTGCACAGGCCCAGTAGCAGCTTTAGGATGGGCTCCTTCCAGCGGAAATATCCGAGCACGGTGGCCCAGAACTGGATAGCAGCTTTCCTACTGTTAGTGCCCCGAATTATTCTTTCTGATTGATATTACAATCTAATCGGACGATCAATTGTCCAGAGTATTGTATCTTCAATGGCCACCTTAAAAAAGGAGGTCGACTTACCTCCAAAGTGGGACATAAAAGGTCTTATTCAAAGCACAAAAACTTTATTCGGACCAAAAACTATAAATATGTGACGCGTTGCGTAGGAAAACATCTAGCTTCCTAAGGCAATTTATATTGGAGTGTCTGGAGGCACAGAAAACTCTCTAAACTTACTTGCTAAATTGTTATTCATAACACGTGAATCAAAACATAGGAGCTAGGGCCTTATTCATAAGGAAATGATCTCTGTTCCACCTTTCTCCATAGAGAAGTACCTATGGCTTGAGCAGAGCACTACTGCTGTGGGCCTCACACAGCAATAACACCTATATCTGCAATATTGCTTTCCCTGTGACGGACTTGACATCCACTAGCCTGTTATTATAGATGTTGTTTTCTCTCTATAACGACGGTTTGATGCACAAATTGTTGTATGAGTGTCCCCTCTCCTTCTGCCTGACCTGATTCTTTCTTCTGTAGCCTCTTGCTGGAGTCACGGGAATGGATATCTAGCCTCGCTATTGAGCGTTTTCACTTGTCTAAGCAATTCTGCTTAATCTTCATCACTTGTGTCAGATAAATCGAAGTGCAGATAACTGGGGTAGGGGGGAAACTTTTCATGTTCAGTTCAGCTGAAATACTTACAGAGCCTCCAGCGGCGTCTACCAGCCTTCCTGTGCCTCCTCGTGGCCTCATAACAGCTTCCAGCGACCGTGAACGGAAGCCAGCGGGTCAGTTGACACTCCGACTTGCGTGCACAGGGAAGCCGAAAAGCCACTCGGAGCCCGCGAGGCGGTACAGAAAGGCTGCTAGACGTCGCTGGAGGCTGTGCAAGTAAGACGGGGGGGGGGGGGGGGGAGGTTTGTGCTATTTCAGCTGCTTACTTTAAAGAGAAACTCCGACCAAGAATTGAACTTTATCCCAATCAGTAGCTGATACCCACTTTTACATGAAAAATATAATGATTTTCACAAACAGACCATCAGGGGGCGCTGTATGACTGATTTTGTGCTGAAACCCCTCCCACAAGAGGCTCTGGTACCGTACGGTACTCTGGGCAAACTGCCACAATGTAACAATGACACACACAGGAAATGGCTGTTTATAGCTGTCTGTTAAAGCCAGAACAGCTACATAATCTGCCCACAGTAACAATGTCACCATGTAATACATGTCAGAATGTGAATCTGGGAGAGGAAAGATTTTACAATGAGCAAACTCTGACTAAATCATGTATACATAATTATTGTAAAAAATTAAGCACCTTTTTATATTAAATTATTTTCACTGGAGTTCCTCTTTAAGGAGTACTGTCACCGATGCTCCTGTCCCCGCCTCTGGTTCACTTCTGGTATTTCCGACTTTAAATTCGTAAAAGCCTGCGCGGCCGTGTCCTTGCTCCTGTTGACGTCACCAGGTGTGTACTGCGCAGGCACAGACTACTGGGCCTGCGCAATACACTCCTGGTGACGTCAGTGGGAGCGAGGACACGGCCGCGCAGGCGCAGTGGTTTTTACGACTTTAAAGTCAGAAATTCCAGAAGTGAACTGGATGCGGGGACTGGAGAATCGGTGAGTGGCTGCGCGGGCACAGGACGTCTGCGGGGGACCATTAGAAGCCCCGGGTAAGTTCAAATCTCTTTACCCCTCCCCTCCCCCACAGTACTCCTTTAATCAACCTGGCAAGCACATGCATGATTCCTGCTGGTGCCGGATACTGGGGACTCTGCTGTATGCACACAGGGGAAACTCAAAAAATAAGATTATCGAGCAAAAGTCCATTTATATCAGTAATTCAACTTAAAAGGTAAAACTATCTCAAGCCTTTATTTGTTATAAATTTTTGATGATTGTGGCTTACAGCTTATGAAAACCTCAAAATCTCAGACCATTAGATTATTGTACAAATGTTCAATATTCTAGGATCAAAACGTCAGACTCTAATCAGCTAATTCATCCAAAACACCTGAAAAGGATTCCTATTTCATATATGAGTGGCAACTTTTAAGCTGAATTACTGAAATAAATGGACTTTGTCAAAATATTCAAATTTTTCAAGTGTCACTCCTATCTCTCTCTCTCTCTCTCTCTCTCTCTCTCTCTCTCTCTCTCTCTCTCTCTCTCTCTCTCTCTCTCTCTCTCTCTCTCTCTCTCTCTCTCTCTCTCTCTCTCTCTCTCTCCTCTCTCTTCTCTCTTCTCTCTCTCTCTCTCTCTCTCTCTCTCTCTCTCTCTCTCTCTCTCTCTCTCTCTCTGTGCTGCATGTGTGTGTGTATATCTCCCTTTAATCTTCAATTTGCTTTATTTGCCCTATGCATCAAGGGCGGAGTTAGAAAAAAAAAAAGTGGTAAAGCAGTCTACATATTTCAGAGCTGGTTCTCACAGCCTTCTGCAGGACGGCTGGCGGTGGCTCATTTAGCACTACCGTGCAGAAAAGTTTTCAGCAGCGGTTACCAGGGGTTTTGTTGTCATGAGACGACAGGCTCTATCACGAGGTTTAGGCGAGATATGCTGCCATGTATTTGCATGGAATGGCGGTAGATCCCTTTTGAAGCGGTTTAACACCCAGCATTACAACTTTGCTTTAAAAGATTGCTTACAGCTTACAAACTATTATGCCAGATTTTTTTTTAAGCAGAAATTCACTGAATGGGTTAAACATGACATTTTAGTGTTGGATTTAACTAGGAATCCGCATCCATTCTTATCTACAGTTACAAAATGTATCTTTATTTGGAATACAAATAGACCTTTGAAAAGCCTGCAGGGGAAGCCCTCTTTGTTCTCTCAGAGCAGTGTTTGTTTGTTACATTGTAGATAGATACATTTGTAACTAAACAAGCAAGCACGGAGGAGGATTTCTAGCTAAATGCAGCACTAAAATGTCATGTTTAATCCATTCAGTGAATTTCTGATAAAAAAAAAATCTGGCATAATAGTTTATAAGCTGTAAGCAATCTTTTAAAGCAAAGTTGAAATGCTGGGTGTTAGACCACTTTAAAGAGACACTGAAGTCTAGTTTTTTTACCTTGTTTTTACGTTATTTTCTTATTTATCCTTCTTCAGCATTAAATTCTAAGCTGAATCCCCGCATCCCCGCAGCAAAACGAGTTATTTAAAGCCCTGAAATTTCCCTGCAAACTTCCAGGGCTCGCATTTATTGTACTACCTGGTAGCCAGTAGCACTGCCTCCTCTTCAGTCAATCTCTACTGATCTCCGCCTCTCCCTGCCCCTCTCAGTCTTCTTTCACTGAGAGGGGTGTGGAGAGGCGGAGATTGACTGGAGTAGAGGCAGAGCTACAGGGCAAAGCTCTGCCTCTACCAGGCAGCAAGATATATATCTCTTGCAAAGTCGTGGAACTTTGCAGGTCAATTTCAGAGCTATAAATAACTCATTCTGCTGCAGGTATGCAGCGATTCAGCTTTTAATGCTGAAGAAGGATGAATAAGAAAATAAAGTAAAAAACGGGACTCTCTTTAAGTGAAGCTTTATATAGCCAGGGAAACCGCCACCTTTACTGCCTGTCTGAACCAGCCTTTACAATTTGTTGTGATGTAATCTCTATTGGAGTTGCTTAGCATATGACCAGATTGATGCGTGCAATTGTCTTGCTAAATGCTTTTTTCTTGTTTTGCATGTAATGTAGGGCTTAAAGAACTGTCTCCTGCACCGCTTAACCTGAAACGTCTTAGTAAAGACACCCTGGCTATTGAACCCATTCTGATTATTATATCTCCCGGAGCCGACCCGTCCCAGGAACTACAGGAGCTGGCCAGTGCTGAGGTGGGAAGGGAGTGTTACCGAGAAGTGAGTATATATTCCGCCCCTTATCTTTACTAAACGGAGATCTGCATTAGCAAAGCTCTCCTGCGGTCTAGTCACAGTTGCTGAAAGGAACTATTTAGACATGTAGATCTACCTAAACAAACACAGAAACACAGAGCAGTGACTTCTTCAGCAACTATATGTGGAAAAAAAAATTTCATTGTGTCCTGTGCAAGAGTTCGGGTCCACGTACCACAGGATTATTTTACGCAGTAGTGGAACTGAGTTTAAAGAGTACATTATTTGATGGAAAATTGCTGTCAGTTTTATTAACAGAACCTTTTGGTTTTATACTGGGTGGGAGGAGGCGCCTCAATGTGAGTGTCGGAAGACAATGTTAGTGTTAGTAAAATTTTCAAGGTAAAGTTTAATCAACCGATTTTGTAATTGGATCAGTGCATCAACCGGGTTACTCAATCCCCAAGTAGCCAACGTCGAAGAAGTGACGTTCCGTCTAGTGCACATGTGTCGAACTCCAGGCCTGGAGGGCCAGATCCATGCCAGTGTTTAGGATGGACTGAGAAAGAGAGGAATGTCTATCTGATGGACCACACCTTTCCTGATTCAGACCCATCAATTCATTTGAGCTGTGTCAAAAATGTGTGAGGATCTCAGACCTCAAAGGACCGGTTTGAAATCCCGGGTCTAGTGAAAATTAAGCCTTTATTGAATCACGTGAAACCGAAAGAACATGTTTGCTCACATGTTTCGGGCACACAATGGTCCTCAGTCATAGCACTGCATATGCCTAAGGACCATTGTGTGTCTGAAACATGCCAACAAAAATGTTCTGGGGGTTTTAAGTGATTCAATAATGGCTTACATTTTCACCGGACCATTGTGCGGAACCACACTTGTTCGATGTTGTTGTTAGTTAAGGAACAATCTTACCTCAATGACCTCAAATGCTGAAAACAGCTGACTTTACTGAGCACTTAGGAAAATGTCAATTCATAAAGGCTGTAATGGCATGAAAAACTGAAGTTAGCGAACAGCGAGTTAAATTACCGACTTGTGTGGTAAATACCTTAACATGTCAGTAAATGTCAATTCATAAAAGTTAGAACATGTGGTAAAAACACGAAAAATTACCGGCTGCTCTGGGCTGGCGATATGAGACTGATATGAGAATGGTAACTGTGTGAAAGCCACAAGCAGAAGGAATAAGCTATGATTGAAAGGAGCAGAAGCCAATAGAAACAGCTCCTGTCTGCGTCAGGTCCTGCTGATCCAATGCTGATAGGAAGCTCAGGCTTCTCGGGTGGAACACATGTTTCTTAGGACAAAGATTGTAATGATCATATGATGTCTCCCACAATGCATCAGTACTCAATATGCAAATCATCCTTTTGATGTCTGTGAAAACTAAACAAACCTTCAGATCCGCTGGAATCCAATGATGTGCAAGCTTGTTAATTGTGCAGAGCCAAACTAATACAACATGCGTACAGACTGTTTCAGGCTGGGTGGTCCTCAGTGCATGGCATGGATTAATTTGGCTCTATGGGGTAGAATTTCAAACAATGGAAGAAACAGCAGTCCCTGGAGCTCAACTGTGTTATTGTATACGCCAGGGAGTCAACCAGTCCACACCCGGATCCTTAAGGGTGTAACGTTCCACAGCAGCAAACAAAGAAATGACTGGGTCTCCACCTGGGTAAATGCAGTTGTAGCATAAATTTATTGCACCATAGTGACAGACAAACACGACGTTTCGGCCAGCAGGCCTTTATCAAGTGTTACACTTGATACACTTGATAAAGGCCTGCTGGCCGAAACGTTGTGTTTGTCTGTCACTATGGTGCAATAAATTTATGCTACTACTGCATTTACCCAGGTGGAGACCCAGTCATTTCTTTGTTTGCTGCTGTAGAATTTCAAACACCCAGAGTTACAGATTGCCCTGGGCTCTGCAGGTCCTTAGACAATGCCCTTGTTTCTTTGTCTTTGTAAATACCACCGTACCAGCCATCACCTCATATACTCAGGGACTTTATCAGGGCTAAAAACTAACTTTTCTCTAATGTTCCCGCTGATATATATGGTAAAATACATGAGGGTGCTTCGTTTCTGGTTCACTTTAAGAGCCGTCCACTTGCAGGAATCTCTGTGCGGTTGCTATGAATGTGCTGACTCTAGTGTAACATTGTGTTTGTAGGTGGCGATGGGACAAGGCCAAGCCGATCTGGCCATCCAAACACTGAGAGAATGCGCCCGGGAAGGAGAATGGCTCTGCCTCAAGAATCTGCATCTTGTCATTTCTTGGCTGCCGGTCCTGGAAAAGGCACGTCACACACAAATACTTCCCCACTTACCCTTATAAACAGATCCTTTTCACTGTCATGTTTTTCACTGTCATTCATGAAAGCCACATTGTAACTGTATCAGCAACAATCCGAAAGTAATGTCACATTCACACTACACAGGGATCTTCATTTTCTAGGGACACAGACCTTTAAAGGACACTTGAGGTGACAGAGATATGGAGGCTGACATATTTATTCCCTTTTATGAGTACCAGTTGCCGAACATCTTGCTGCTCTGCCTGTAATACTTGTAGCCCATAGCCCCTGAACAAGCTTGCAGGTCTGATGTTTCTGACTGTATTAGCCGCATGTTTGTTTTAGGTGTTTGGTTCAGACACTACTGCAGGCAAAGAGATCAGCAGGGCAGCCTGACAGCTAAAATACCCATGGTGCATACAGATAGAAATGAGGAGGCCAGAATCAGTGTTTATTAACCACTTCACAACTGAGGGTTTTTACCTCTTGAGCACCAGAGCAATTTTCACCTTTCAGCGCTCCTTCCATTCATTCGTCTATAACTTTATCATTACTTATCACAATGAAATTAACTATATCTTGTTCTTTTCGCCACCAATTAGGCTTTCTTTAGGTGGGACATTATGCCTAGAATTATTTTATTCTAAATGTGTTTTAATGGGAAAATAGGAAAAAATGTGGGAAAAAAATTATTATTTTTCAGTTTTCTGCCTTTATAGTTTTTAAATAATGCATGCTACTGTAATTAAAACCCATGAAATGTATTTGCCCTTTTGTCCAGGTTATAAAACCGTTTAAATTATGTCCCTATCACAATGTTTGGCGCCAATATTTTATTTGGAAATAAAGGTGCATTTTTTTTCAGTTTTGCATCCATCCCTAATTACAAGCCCATAGGTTATAAAGTAACAGTGTTATACCCTCTTGACATAAATATTTAAAAAGTTCAGTCCATAAGGAAACTATTTATGTATTTTTTTTTATTGTAATTTTTTTTTTATTACAAAAAAGAAAAAATTGGGGAGTGTAGGAGGTAATGAGTTAATTTTTAGTGTAAAAGTAATGTATTTGTATATGAAAAATGCTTTAGGGTGTAGTTTTACTATTTGGCCACAAGATGGCCACAGTAAATTTTTGTTTATGCGACCTGCAAGCGTACAGGAAGTACCCCCCAGAGGGTTTTTTTTTTGTTACAGATTTTCTTTAACCACTTGACGTCCGTAGTGGTAACCCCCCCCTAAAGACCAGGCTCTTTGTTGCAGTGCTGGGCTGTGCAGGCTTTTCAGCCTCACGCACAGCCCAGCTTAGGTGCTCAGCGATCGGACTCGCCTCCTTTTTTTTGTCCCCAAGGGGACATGCTGCCGGAGGGGTCTGATCGCTGCTGCCACTTTTTTTTTTTTTTCGAGGCTGTTTCTCTCCCCTTCCTCCCTCCCTCCCTCCCCTTCCCTCCTCCCCTCCGATGCCTGCATTGGAACAGGACTGCGATCCGTCCTGTTCCGCCTCTCATAGGCATCAGCCTATGAGAGGACGGCGCTCCCCGGCCAATCAGAGGCGGGGGATCACCGATCTCGTACAGCGCTGCGGCCCCCGGCAGCGCTGTACGCTTATAAACAAAGGGGATTTCTTTCCCCTTATGTTTACAAGCAGCCTGCTAGCCACGATCGCCGGCTAGCAGGCTATTCACGGAACTCCGCTCCGTGAACGGGCAGTGAACGATCACGCATGCGCGCGGTCGTTCCCTGGGAATCTGCAGCCCCAGGACTTGACGCCAATTGGCGTTAGGCGGTCCTGGGGTTGCCGCAGCGGTCACGCCCATTGGCGTGAGGCGGTCTTCAAGTAGTTAAGCAAATATTTTCTCTAAATTTAAAAATAGCATTTGCCATGCAAAAATGATTGGCAAAAATGTGCAAGCAACACTGGTTACAATGTATGATGATAGAGAAGGTGGCTCTTGGTGGGTACTGACAGAAATGGTGCCCATGATAGGTACTGACAGAAATGATAGCTCCTGATGGTTGCTGACAGAAGTGGGGCCTGTGGTGGGTGAGATGTGGCTACCTGGTTGCTTGCTAACAGAGATCATAGATGTATAGTCACCCAGCATTACTCAAAACAGATCCTTACCTTGCCACCACCCTGCTGATCATCTGTCTCTAGTACTTTAGCCATAGATCCTGAACAAGCACACAGATCAGATGTTTCCGTCAAAAAATCTAACAAGATTACCGGCAATCACATGCTTGTTTCAGGTGTGTGATTCAGACACTACTGACGCCAGAATGATCAGCAAGACTGCCAGGCAACTGGTATTGTTTAAAAGGAAACAAATGTGGCAGCCTCCATATCCCTCTCACTTCAGGTTCCCTTTAAAGGACATCTAAGGTGAAAATAAACTGAAGAGAAAAACAATTATATCTATCCTCGGTCTTCTAAAAATGACCTTTTTTTAGATATGCGACAGTTTTCCTTTATATTTAAATCTAGTTTTTAAAGTGAACCTCCAGACTAAAAATCCACTTGGGGCTTGATTTACTAAGCGGTGCTAACCTACTTAGCACGTCTAAAGTCTTTAGGCGTGCTAACCAGGGTGCTAAGTAGGTTAGCACCGGTTTTCTCAATCAGATCTCACATTTCAACTGAGTTTAGACGTGCTAAAGGCCAGTGCTAAAGTTAGCACCGTTTTGTAAATCGAGCCCTTGGTGTTTCTTTAACAGTTTCGCAGCATTAGAACTTTGTTTTTCTTACCAAAGCATTGTTTTTAGCTGTACAGAAGAAAATTGCCCGGGCATTTTTTCCCCTGATGCTGTGCAAAGAATGATGGAATTTCTGATGATGTTGTTCTCGTTCTGCTGTTTTTGGTGCAAACATTTGAGATTTGAAGCCTAGCGCTCGCAGCTGTGAGGAGTGATCAGGACACAGGACAGTTGGAACTGTCTCCTGCTCCCTGTCACCTCCTTTCAACCAAAAAGATGGCTGCTCCCATGAAAAAGATGGCTGCCGCCATGAAATCACAAACCTTTGCCTGTTCTTTTAAAACAGGGTTTGAATTAACATAACTAATGTAACTTAATAACAGTATGTTTGTTTAGGCTCAAGTTTGCCTTTAAGTTTTTTTACGGTTTCATTGTCTCTGCTCTATGACACATTCATTGAAGTATGCTAGAGCTCAATTCTATGAACTATTGACCCTTTTTATTGCTTTCCTGCTCTCAGAAGCCATTTACTGACAGGAAAGTGTTTTATGGCTGTAAATTATTATCAGTGAGGGTTATCGTATAGTCTGACCCAGTCCTAACTCAGGCACTGCCACTTACATACCTGATATTTAACTCTTCCAGGCAGAGAAAGAAAAAAAGGAACACAGCATAGTTATTTGTGTGCTAGGCACTGTACATACACGCCTATCTCATCATGTCACGTCACCTCAGGTATCCTTTAATCCCACAGATGGTGAGGTGTTCAGTCACAGGCTTCCCTTATAAAAATAGTCTTTAAACAGAATTCCTTTCCTTTGCAGAGACTGAAATGCCCTCAGCACAAAGTGTGGTCTGCAGTCTCCTTCTGCTTAGCATGTCATTGTCAATTATTTTGGTATTTTCCATATTTCGGCGGAACGGTTACAGAAATTCCCTGAGAGGAATAACATGCTGTGTTGATTACATTTATGCATGGACTAACAACCTGATCTCTGAACTTTTAACAGGAATTAAATGCTCTCCAGCCGAAGCCTGGCTTCCGTCTGTGGCTCACGGCAGAGGTGCACCCCAAATTCACCCCGATATTACTGCAGTCCAGTCTGAAGATCACATATGAGGTAAATTTCCACTGGTGTATAATGGATATAAATCACTGATCGTGTTCTGTATGGAAACAATAAAGTACTAGTGTCCTCCGGATAGTAACAGCCGTTTTCATTTAATCAATTAAGGAAACATGTTATTCATTTTATTTTAGACCTACTGTCTTCTGATTATTTTTCAGCATAATCACCTCCTTTATTAAAAGGACAACTGTAACCAATAACAAAAATTAAATACTTGCCTAAAAAGATCCCTTAGAGCAGTCATGTCCAAAGTCCAGCCCGGGGGCCAAATGCGGCCTACCAAGCCTTTTCTGGTGGCCCCCGAAGCTCTCCACAGTTGTTCATTCCATGCGGCCGCAGGCCGTAGCTGCAGTGCCACATGCAGGGGCCGCCTTGTGTTGGCGTTCTGTTTCCCCCTTTGCCCATCTGTAGGTTATGAGCCACCACTGTAGCAGTAGGAGCCACTGATTAGCAGCCACCATTATGTCAGCAGCAGTAACAGCCACTGATTAGCAGCCACCATTATGTCAGCAGCAGTAACATCCACTGATTAGCAGCTGCCACTGTGCCAGCAGCAGTAACAGCCACTGATTAGCAGCCGCCACTGTCCCTGCAGCAATAACAGCCACTGATTAGCAGCTGCCACTGTGCCAGCAGAAGTAACAGCCACAGATTAGCAGCCGCCACTGTGGCAGCAGAAGTAACAGCCACTGATTATCAGCCGCCACTGTGCCAACAGCAGTCACAGCCACTAATTAGCAGCCGCCACTGTCCCTGCAGCAATAACTGCCACTGATTAGCAGCTGCCACTGTGCCAGCAGAAGTAACAGCCACAGATTAGCAGCCGCCACTGTGGCAGCAGAAGTAACAGCCACTGATTATCAGCCGCCACTGTGCCAGCAGCAGTAACAGCCACTGATTAGCAGCTGCCCCTGAGCCAGCAGCAGCCACTGTGCCAGCAGCAGTAACAGCCAATGATGAGCAGCATCCACTGAGCCAGCAGAAGTAATAGCCACTGATTAGCAGCCACCACTATGCCAGCAGCAATAACAGCCACTGATTAGCAGCTGCCACTGTGCCAGCAGCAGTAACAGCCACTGATTAGCAGCTGCCACTGTGCCAGCAGCAGTAACAGCCACTGATTAGCAGCTGCCACTGTGCCAGCAGCAGTAACCGCCACTGATTAGCAGCTGCCATTGTGGCAGCAGCAGTAACCGCCACTGATTAGCAGCCGCCACTGTGCCAGCAGAAGTAACGGCCACTGATTAGCAGCCGCCATTGTGGCAGCAGAAGTAACAACCACTAATTAGCAGCTGCCACTGTGCCAGCAGCAGTAACAGCCACTGATTAGCAGCTGCCACTGTGCCAGCACCAGTAACGCCACTGATTAGCAGCTGCCACTGTGCTAGCACCAGTAAAAGCCATTGCTTAGCTGCTGCCATTGTGCTAACTGCTACCGAGTGTATGTGGGTTTTTCCTGTGGAAATGTTGTATTTGGCAAAATGTCACGGAGAACCGTGTATTTCTGAGAAGACCCAAAGATGCAGCTGGCAGGATACTTGAATGGGGGATCAGTGGTTCAACGAGGGAACTCCGAGAGAAATAGGAAGGCTCTTGAGGATCCAATAATGATGGCCAATAAGGATATTGGCAGTGAACATGTTTTTCTTGTTCTTGCTTCATATCGATACAAAGGCTTTAAAGTGAACCACGAGTGAGACGAAGCACCCTCATGTATTTTACCATTTATATCAGTGGGAACATTAGAAAAGAAAAATTACCCTGCTCTCTGTTTCATCCTTCACTGTTCTGCTTGCTTCTTAGCAGCCCTGATAAAATCCCAGACTGAGCATTCAGTCTGACTTTGCTATAATGACTCAGCTATAATGATTCCTGAGCAGAGCCAGAAGGGGGCAGGCTTGGGCTGAAAAAGACATCAGAGAACACAGATTCAGGTAAAATAATGATTCCTGAGCAAAGCCAGCCTGAATGCTCAGTCTGGGATTTTATCAGGACTGGTAATAAGCAAGCTGAACAGTGAAGAATGAAACAGAAAGCAGGTGTTTTCTCTAATGTTCCCACTGATATATATGATAAAATACATGAGGGTGCTTCGTCTCTGGTTCACTCTAATGCTCCTTAAGAGTATATGGAGCACCCGGTGCTACCCTGAGGTCTCCTAAGATGAACTGTGACTAGAAATCACTGAGCCCCCTCCAGAACTTTGGATGCTGCATGGATGGAGACATTCATTTCTCCAGATCGGAAGACCTCAAATCTGGAGGAGGAGAAAAGGAGCAGCAGGGACCAGAATATTGAATACACGTCGGCTTTGGAGGTCACTAGGAAGTCAGCAGGAGAAACACTTCACTTCATTTAGCAGCTGCTTTCATTTCTGCCAGCTGCTAAGTGTTTACAAATGCACATCTTACATAAGCCAAGCTTATTCTGAGCATAAAATATGGCTGTGCTAATTTCTGGGAAATTAAGGGCTTTGCGTAAGCGTTTTCTTTTAACTGTCAGACGCAAGCTGGAGTTCTGCTGAAAAGCCTGTAATAGGAGTATTCATAGGTTTTACTAATAAACACTTTATGCCGGCTCTGAAAGATCTGTACATTACCTGCGAAGTGCATAGATTTACATTCAACCCTGAAACTTTCCTCCGAAGGTGCAATCCGGGACAAGCTCACTGGTTTTTTACCGGATAGAGGTCTGATGAAGGTGTCTGACAGGTGCAGAAGCAGAGGGGACACCTCTAATACTGAGACTGATATCAGCAGTACAATTGTCATTATTACAAGTAGCCCCCAACTTACAAACACCTGACTTATAAATGACCCACGGATACGAAAGGCCCGAAAATTGAAAATTTGAGTCTGTGGGAACAAGTCAAAAATGTGTTTTTTTTCCCGAAAAGCCTCAATCTGTTTATGTAACATTAACAAAAGCATTGAAAGCATTTTTCACACCTTTGATCCCACAAAGCTGTAGATCTCTGGAACCATTGCTCTGCAGAGAAACTGCACAATACAGCAGCTCCAAGAGGCTGTAGTTCCATCTACAAACCTATATTTTGATGCTGAGGAATTTCTACCTTTAGTGGTAGAAATTTGTAGCTGATGTTACTTGATCACAGCTTGACTTCACTTCTTCTTCAGGGATTCTATGAAATGTAGGTCATGAAGGGTAGAGAGAGATTGGCACTAGATGCAAGCCTGACAGCCGTTTCAAGGTTACCTGCTTCCTCAGAAGCTACAGAACAGATCTGTAGCCTCTGATGAAGTGGGTAACCGTGAAAAGGTCATCAGGCTCCCCTCACCCCCACTGCCAACACTAGTGTCTGTACGCAGACCAATGAAGATGCGTTTTATAAGCAGTGTCACGTCTTCTCACTTGTGTACTATAAAATATACCGTAGTTGTTCTGACTCGCCCTAAACAGACTGAACCTGGTCCGAGACCCCCAGGGAAAGTTACAGCACAACCCCACAGTGATTTTACAACAGTTCGCAAGCTATTATCGTGACCTGTACGACGATACAACCACAGACAGGGATAGGACTCAGGCTCCAGACATCCTGAACCACCTTGCTAACATACCTATCCCTAGGTTTGATGCCTCTCAGATTTCACTCCTTAACACCTCTATCTCAACAGAGGAGGTCCTAGAGGCCATCAAGTCTCTGAAACCCTCTAAGGCCCCTGGTCCGGATGAATATTCACCACAATATTATAAAACATTTAACCTCCTTGCCGGTCTAATTAATCCAGCAAGGAGGCAGAGCAGCACTTATTTTTTTTAAATCATGTAGCGAGCCCAGGGTTAGCTACATGATAGCCGCTGAGCGGCGGCATCCCCCCACCCACTCCGATCGCCTTCGGCGATCAGAGTAAGCAGGAAATCCCGTTCAGAACGGGATTTCCTGCAGGGCTTCCCCGGTCGCCATGGCGGGATGACATCACCGACGTCATGGACGTCGGGACGTCACAGGGAATCCCGATCCGCCCCTCAGCGCTGCCTGGCACTGATTGGCCACGCTGCGCAGGGGTCTGGGGCGGGGGGGGGGGTGGCTCGGCGCGGCGGGTAGCGGCGAATCGGCGGCGAGCGGCGGCGATCGCGTACTACACGCAGCTAGCAAAGTAAAAAAAATTATGCAAATCGGCCCAGCGGGACCTGAGAAATCCTCCTGCACAGGTTACCCCGAGCTGAGCTCGGGATAACCGTCAAGGAGGTTAAAGAGATACTCGCTCCAGAGATAGCTATACTTATGAACAGGTTAATGAATGGAGAGGAAGAGCTTTCTCCCGAAATGCTAAGGGCCACTATAGTGGTAATCCCTTTAACCTGGAAAGGACCCGGCTGAAGTCAAAAATTACCAACCTATTTCTCTCATAAATATTGACCTGAAAATTATGGCCAAAGTACTGGCTACGAAACTCAACAAATGTCTCCCCTCTGTTATCCATCTGGACCAGACAGGCTTTATTATGGGCAGACAAACCACCGATAATGTCCAGAGGATTCTGGGGTTGATAGAACGCATGTGGTCCTGTCGGACGCTTTTTCTGCTCCTCTCTCTCTCTGGACGCGGAGAAGGCGTTTGACAGGGTTGACTGGAGATAAATGAGATTAGTTCTTCAAAGATTCAGTATCCCAGGGGGCTTCCTGAATGCTATCAGAAGCATGTACACAGTTCCTACAGCAGCTGTGTGTAACATGGGCCTAGTGTCACAACAATTCCCAATCCTCAACGGGACCCGACAGGGGTGTCCCCTCTCTCCTTTCCTATTTGCAATGTGTATCGAGCCTCTTGCCATCCTGATAAGACAATGACCTGATACCTCAGGGATCGAGATTGGAGGGAAATCATACAAGGTGGCACTATTTGCCGATGATACCATTTTCTCACTCTCTAACCCACAGGTCTCTCTCCCTAACCTATTCAAACACATAGACAGACAGATTTTGTGAAATCTCCGGTTTCAAAATTACCAAAACAAAATCAGAAGCAATGGCTTTTGGCCTCTCTGAGATCCAACAACAGGCTCTAGCCTCTGCTTTTGGTTTCAAATTTAGGGATAAAGGAATTAAATATTTTGGAGTACTTCTCACCCCAAAACTAGATCAAATGTATGGTGCAAATTACTCCCCCATATTGTCAACTCTTCATGGCCTACTTAATGAATGGTCCCATTATCACCTATCCCTTACGGGTCGAATTGCAGCGGTCAAGATGACCTTACTCCCCAAATTGTTATACCTGTTTAGAGCCCTCCCCATAGCAGCAATTTTAAGAGACATAAAGAAACTCCAGTCCCATATCATTACATTTATATGGAACCACAAGCCTCCCAGAATCAAATACCAATATCTGGCCAGAAGTAAGATACAAGGAGTGTTTGGGGCCCCTCACCTACTTTCCTACTTCTATGCTGCTCGCTTAGCACAAACACTACAATGGTCCTCTCCCCCAGGCAGGACTAGATGGGTGGATTTAGAGGCTTCATCTGTTGCTCCCTTCTCAATCTTTAGTCTCATCTGGACTCCCCACCCAGATACTCCTCACCTCCCGGAGAACCCCATCATTTTACAATCAATATCCCTTTGGAAAAAATAAACCAAAAGTTATCCTTGGATAAACACCCTTCTCAACTAGTCTCCTTATTTGGCAATAAAGACACCCCCCCCCCCCGGTCTTCAGTCAACAGGCTGGCACCACTGGATAGGCAAAAATGCTCTTTGCATATCTAACCTCTTTGAAGGACAGGTAGATACTTTCATGGCAAGCAATCTCTTCTAAACACTCCCTACCTCCTTCGGAGATTTTTCACTATTTACAATTAAGAGGGTTTGCTATCTCTATGATCAAGAAAGGCCTTCGACCTAAGCTTTGCAAGATAGAAAAGATGTATTTACATAATTACTCAGACAAAGGTCTTATTTCAGATTTGTACTCTACCTTATGGTATTAGTCTTTAGATGAGGTTACCGCTGCCATGAGTAAGTGGAAGGCCAGACTAAACAAAACACTGGATGACAAGGGGTGGCTTTCTATTTTTAACAGAATGGCCAAGTCTTCTATCAACTGCATTTTAAGGGAGCGTGCTTACAAAATTTTTTATGATTGGTACCGCACTCCCTCTAAAATGCATTTATGGAACCTGGTACAAACTGATAAATGTTACAGAGGTTGTGGGCAAAGTGCAGATCAATTTCATTGTTGGTGGAGTTGCCCTTGTGTCAAGTCCTTCTAAATAATGTGTTTTCAATTAATCTCTGAGGTTTTGGGAATTGAGGTTCAGGTCGACCCTTGGATGGCATTATTCCATAGACATAAGCCCCGCCTTTCAAAATGCTTCAATGCATTTATAGCCCATGTATGCAACGCTGCTCAATCTCTAATAGCGTAAACATGGAAAAATTCCCCGCCCCATAGATCGGCTCTTATTCTCAAAATTAAAGAAATATACTCAATGGAATACATCGCTTCCTCTACAACTAACAAACCAGATAAATTCCTTGACACATGGAGTCAATGGTCGACCTGGTCCTCATCCCAATAAATTCTACCTCTTAGCCCCTAATTCACCTTGTAGATTCCCTTTGTGAGAAAGGTTACTCTAATACGGATTCTCTACCTCTCGGGATCGCATTTCGTGCACGGATAATATGACACATATACTGTCATTATGACTAATGTGTCAGATTTTTGTTAACGGTTACACTGTTATTATGCTGTTTTTCTTTGTTATTTTTGGTTGTTTTATTTAATTTTGCCTTTTGTCTGCCCGCATCTCAGGATATACTCTGTATGATTATAATACATGATGCTGGTTGTACATGCAGACATGTTGTGAAGCAATATATGGTTTGTGCCCCACTCCATTTTGGATGTGCTGTTATATAATGTGTCATTAAGCTTTTTCAATAAAAAGAAAGATGAAAAAAAATATATAGTTGTTCTTTTATAAAAACATGTTGGAAGAAGCTAATGCTGTTTTTTTTCATACATTTAAGGCACCACCTGGATTAAAGAAAAATCTGCTGAGAACATATGAGTCTTGGACAGCAGAGCAAGTGGGTAAAGGTGGCCAGGTGTCCCGAGCACAGGCTTTGTTCAGCTTGGCATGGTTTCATGCTGTGTGCCAGGAGAGGAGAAACTATATCCCGCAGGTAAGAACGTCTGGTTCTCTTCTGTGTATAGCTGTCATGTTACCTTGGATAATCCAGTATACCAAAGAGAAAGTTACTGGTTGAACTCGATGGACGTATGTCTTTTTTCAACCAAAATAACTATGAAACTGAAACAGGCACTACAATCGCTAGTGCAAGCAAAACAGGTCAGTATTTCTAAGATGTCAGGAGGACCAGATCGAGTAAAATTCCTCATATCCAAGATGCGTGCTCTGAACATACAGGTAGTGCAGAATTATTAGGCAAATGAGTATTTTGACCACATCATCCTCTTTATGCATGTTGTCTTACTTCAAGCTGTATAGGCTCGAAAGCCTACTACCAATTAAGCATATTAGGTGATGTGCATCTCTGTAATGAGAAGGGGTGTGGTCTAATGACATCAACACCCTATATCAGGTGTGCATAATTATTAGGCCACTTCCCTTCCTTTGGCAAAATAGGTCAAAAGAAGGACTTGACAGGCTCAGAAAAGTCAAAAATAGTGAGATATCTTGCAAAGGGATGCAGCACTCTTAAAATTGCAAAGCTTCTGAAGCGTGATCATCGAACAATCAAGCGTTTCGTTCAAAATAGTCAACAGGGTCGCAAGAAGCGTGTGGAAAAACCAAGGCGCAAAATAACTGTCCATGAACTGAGAAAAGTCAAGTAGGCAGCTGCCAAGATGCCACTTGGCACCAGTTTGGCCATATTTCAGAGCTGCAACATCACTGGAGTGCCCAAAAGCACAAGGTGTGCAATACTCAGAGACATGGCCAAGGTAAGAAAGGCTGAAAGACGACCACCACTGAACAAGACACACAAGCTGAAACGTCAAGACTGGGCCAAGAAGTATCTCAAGACTGATTTTGCTAAGGTTTTATGGACTGATGAAATGAGAGTGAGTCTTGATGGGCCAGATGGATGGGCCTGTGGCTTGGTAAAGGACAGAGAGGTCCAGTCCGACTCAGACGCCAGCAAGGTGGAGGTGGAGTACTGGTTTAGGCTGGTATCATCAAAGATGAGCTTGTGGGGCCTTTTCGGGTTGAGGATGGAGTCAAGCTCAACTCCCAGTCCTACTGCCAGTTTCTGGAAGACACCTTCTTCAAGCAGTGGTACAGGAAGAAGTCTGCATCCTTCAAGAAAAACATGATTTTCATGCAGGACTATGTTCCATCACACGCGTCCAAGTACTCCACAGCGTGGCTGGCAAGAAAGGGTATAAAAGAAGAAAAACTAATGACATGGCCTCTGTGTTCACCAGATCTGAACCCCATTGAGAACCTGTGGTCCATCATAAAATGTGAAATTTACAAGGAGGGAAAACAGTACACCTCTCTGAACAGTGCCTGGGAGGCTGTGGTTGCTGCTGCATGCAATGTTGATGGTGAACAGATCAAAACACTGACAGAATCCATGGATGGCAGGCTTTTGAGTGTCCTTGCAAAGAAAGGTGGCTATATTGGTCACTGATTTGTTTTTGTTTTGTTTTTGAATGTCAGAAATGTATATTTGTGAATGTTGAGATGTTATATTGGTTTCACTGGTAAAAATAAATAATTGAAATGGGTATATATTTGTTTTTTGTTAAGTTGCCTAATAATTATGCACAGTAATAGTCACCTGCACACACAGATATCTCCCTAAAATAGCTAAAACTAAAAACAAACTAAAAACTACTTTCAAAAATATTCAGCTTTGATATTAATGAGTTTTTTTGGGTTCATTGAGAACATGGTTGTTGTTCAATAATAAAATTATTCCGCAAAAATACCACTTGCCTAATAATTCTGCACTCCCTGTAGAAGTAAGACGTTCATATGAAGTCCTCAAAAGAAGCAGTTTGGCACTTGCATCAAATGTATCTTAAAGAGAACCCGAGGTGGGATTTAATTATGTTAGTGGGGCACAGAGGCTGGTTGTGCACACTAACACCAGCCTCTGTTGCCCCATGGTGTGCCTCCAGGACCCCCCTGCGCGCCGCTATCCCCTCCGCAGTGCTAGCGACACGCAGCGTGTCGCCAGCACAATTTTTACCTATGCCTGTCTTTTAGCGCCACTCCCCCGCCTCCTCTGTATCGGCGCTACCCGCCCGCGTCCCTTCCCTCCAATCAGCGGGAGGGAAGGGACGCGGGTGGGTAGCGCCGATGCGGAGGCGGCGGGGAAGCGGCGCTAACAGACAGGCATAGGTAAACATTGTGCTGGCGACACACTGCGTGCCGCTAGCACTGCGGAGGGGATAGCAGCGCGCAGGGGGGTCCTGGAGGCACACCATGGGGCAACAGAGGCTGGTGTTAGTGTTCACAACCAGCCTCTGTGCCCCACTAACATAATTAAATCCCACCTCGGGTTTTCTTTAAAGGACAACTTTACTCAAACTAATGAGATAAACAATTGTATCTATCCTCCTACTTCTAAAAATGACTTTTTTAGCTATCCCATGGTTTTATTTTATACTCAACTTTTTTACGTTTTTACTGTTCCATGACCTCTTCTCAATGACACATGCATTGAAGTATGCCAGAACTAAAATCTATTAACTATTGACCCTTTTTATCTATTTCCTGCTCTCAGAAGCCATTTACTGCCATGAAAAAGTTTTATGGCTGCAATTCCTTATTACGAAGGGTTACGCTATAGTCTGACCCAGTCCTGACCCAGAAACTGTCACTTGCATACCTGATTTTTAACTCTTTCAGGCAGAGAAAGAAAAAAAAGGAACACAGCATGGTTTTTTGTGTGCTAGGCACTGTACATACACATGTCTATCTCATCATGTCGCATGTCACCTCGGATGTACTTTAAGAAAGCTTTAATGTCACAACAAACTGCGTGCATATTTATAAATCACAGATCCTACCCGGTCTAGCATGGCTGTAGGGTCAGGGGGGAGCTGTGGTGTGCCTGACGATCGTTTGAGCGTCCACTGATGCTCTGTGTGCCTTGGATAATGCTACATCACAAAACCTGGTGCACGTAGCAGGGGCTCCGAGCTCTGCCACTTCACGGGACCCCGGATCCCCATGAAACACCAATAGGGGTAGTGCAGGCGAGCCCTGGTGCCGCCACCAGGGGATTCACCCACACTGCCTCCATATAATGCTGAATGTAAAACACAGGAGAAGCAAATGCTCACTCCCAGCCTGCAATCCGCCATTTTAATATGGTCAGCAGGCAGCCCATCAGCCAATCAAGTGCAATGTTCTATGCCCACGCCTGCAGTACCAAATCTAGCAGGAGTTGCGTAAGTTCAGCAACATTCAGGTGAGAGGCTTCGGTTGGAAATAATGGAAGATGTCACTAGCGTTCTTCTATGTACGCCCCTTTTTTAGCAAAGGCAGCGGTTCACAAAATCAGTACAAGAGTGTAATGTTTTCTGAGTTCCTGTCCAAGAGCAAGTATACTGATCAGGATGCCAGTATCAAGGTGTGCTTCAGAAATTACTACAGCCAAAAGAATAGCGGAACAGTCAAGCAACTGATATTTATTTTAAAAGAATAAAAATGGCAGCCTACTTGTTTCTCTCACTTTAAGATTCCTTTACCTGGAACTCAGGCCATAAAAATCCGGTTGTCTTAGAGAACCAAGCTACCTTCCTTGATCCATTAGGCAATTACTTTTACAACTTTTTCATTCTAATTCTTAAAGTCCAACTAAACCTAAAATGACCAACTTCTGAGAAATGCAATCCCTTGACTGGTAAATTCTGCTGAACATGACAGATGTACAGTGTAGCTTTAACCACTTTCTCCTCCTGGACGTAGAGCTACGTCCAGGAGGCCATGTGCGCTCCCGTGGCCGATCACGCGCGTACACGCGGGCTCCCGGCCGCAGATTGTTAGCTCAGGAATCAATGAATCGGGCCATGGTGCCCGACCACTGATACCTCTCCCTCGCAGAAAAAGCGACCGCTTCTCTCAGAAGCCTCGTTTTTTGTGCCTCCTACGTCCCTCTAAGCGTACATGTTATGCTTAGAGTGACGTCATGTAAACAAACCTAAAAAAAGTAAAACTACATCTACATAAAAAAATAAATAAACATATATTTACATACGAAAAATTACTGTTTACATCCCACCCTCCCAAAAATACCCAAATAAAATGTTTAACCACTTCAGGATTCTGCGTACGCATAAGTACGCCCCTGAATCCTGAAGCGGTTTCCATGGAAACGGCCGCTCGTATGAGCCGTTCCATTTCAGTTCACGGAGGGTGTCTCCGTGAACACCCTGCGAGCCTCCGAACGCGGCTCGCAGGGTAAATGTAAGCACGCAGCAGCGCCGTAGAGGAGATCGGCGATCCCCGGCCTCTGATTCGCCGGGGATCGCCGGCATCTGATAGGCTGAAGCCTATCTGAGGCGGCGCAGGACGGATTTCCGTACCTGCGCAGCCCACAATGAAGAGGAAAGGAAGGGAAGGAGGCAGAGGGAGGAATAGCGCTGCGGAGGGGGGCTTTGAGGGAGCCCCCCCCCCGCTAAGCACAGCAGCGCGGCGGCGATCAGACCCCTCCAGCAGGACATCCCCCTAGTGGGGAAAAAAGGGGGAAAGTCTGATCGCCCTGCCTGCTATCTGATCTGTGCTGCGGGCTGAAGAGCCCCCACAGCACAGATCACCCAAACCACCCGAAACCCGGAAGTGGTTAATTATAAAAAAAAAAGCATTACAATAAAAAACAAAACAAAAAGAACACATAAATATTTACATAAGGGTCGAAACTTTAATATCTATGTAAAGATGAAATATTTCCAATTTTTTTTATTATTATAAGCTTGTAAATAGTGATGGATGCAAAGCGGAAAAAATGCACTTTTATTTCCAAATAAAATATTGTCGCCATACATTGTGATAGGGACATAATTTAAACGGTGTAATAACCGGGACAAATGGACAAATACAATACATGGGTTTTAATCATGGAGGCATGTACTATTTTAAAACTTTAATGGCCGAAAACTGAGAAATAATGAATTTTTTCTTATTCCTCCTGTTAAAATGCATTTACAGTAAAGTGGCTCTTAGCAAAATGTACCCCCCAAAGAAAGCCTAATTGGTGGCGGAAAAAACAAGATGTAGATCAGTTCATTGTGATAAGGGCTGAAGTGGTTAAAGGAAAGATTGGGCCACTGCGATGGTTATTTTCATAACCAAATGTTACGAGAACCATTTTTAATTTGCTGCTTCAAACCTCACTGACTTATGCCATAAGAATGAGAAAGCTATTTGAATCTTACACAAGGTGCACCACTAGCAGGTAGCCTCTCACTTCGCACCCCTCCCTAACTACTTACCCAATACTGCATACTGCAAGCTGCAAAAAAGACATGTAAACATTTAAAAACTCAAACACTGGTGCATATGGCAGGGGCCCCGAACTTTGCCACTGCCCGGGACCCCCGAATCCCCATGAAACACCAATAGTGGGAGTGCAGGATAACCTCAGGATAATGATTGAATATACAGGTTTCTCCATCTAAAGCAGGTGTGTATTTTCCAAATGGAGCTTGTCAAAATCCAAAGCTTGCATTAATGAAACAACAGATTACTATTGAAAATGATGCTGATTACAATAGTTGAATTCCATGTGTGCATTTATTTCAACCCATGTTTACATTCTGTAGGGGTAAATGAAAGGGAGAATCTTTCTGTACAAGGTTAATATAGGGAGATCTCCAGTAAGGCCAGCTTCTAAATGTATTTTCTACATACAGGTAAATTATGCTTGCATCAACTCTGTGTTTTCCAGGTTAGATTTCAGGTTGGGTTGTACTGAGAATCTCTGTAACGGGCTGCCAATACAGGCCAGAGCTCTGTAGAGCACCAAATCTCAATGAATCTCTGTGCTGTACCAAATCTCAGTTAATCTCTGCAAGGCAACAAATCTCAGTGAGTTTCTGCAGAGTACCTTATCTCAGTAAATCTCTGCCAAATTCCAAATCTCAATAGAATCTGTAGGTTGTCACATCGCTGTGACTCTCTGCAGAGCATCAGAATCCAGTATTATCTGTAGAGCATTTTTACAATTTACTTGTATTGTACCAGATCTCGGTCATATCAGTATAGTTTCAAATCTCAATATCTGTAGAGTACCAAATCTAAGGGATATCTGTAGAGAACCAAATCTCAGTGATATCTGTAGAGAACCAAATCTCAGTGATATCTGTAGAGAACCAAATCTCAGTGATATCTGTAGAGAACCAAATCTCAGTGACATCTGTAGAGAACCAAATCTCAGTGATCTCTCTGGAGCAGAGTTCTCCAACCCTGTCCTCAAGGCCCACTAACAGTGCATGTTTTGCAGGAAACTAAAAACACGCACAGGTGAGGTAATGAGTGTCTCAGCAGAGCTGATTAACTACCTCTGTGGATTTATACAAAACATGTACTGTTGGTGTGCCCTGAGGACAAGGTTGGGGAACACTGTATCAAATCTTAGTGATCTCTGTAGAATATCAAATCTCAGTGATATCTGTGGAGGACTACATTTCAGTAATCTCTGTAGAGTATCAAATCTCAGTGATCTCAGTAGAGTATTAAATCTCAGTGATATCTGTGGAAGACTACATCTCAGTGACCTCTGTAGAGTATCAAATGCGAGTGAATTTTTACAAAGTACCAGATTTAGTCCGTTTCTGTTCAAACTCTCAATGTATCTCCACAACAAAGTCTCAGTGAACCCCTGTCAACAGTGTCTGCTGTCAGCTCTTCTACTTCATATCACACAGCCATGTTTCAAGTATGCTTAAAAACAAGAAGAGAATCGAGAGCCCAATATGGTGTAGTATTGTCAGGTAAAATGAAGAGGTCAATACAATTTTATGTATATATATATATATACTCACAAACACGGGTTACCAATAGGCAACCACTTTAAATGCAGGTGGGGAGCATTAGGACCTGACCCCACTCAGGTTAAGAAGTCGCTCTCTGTAGATAGTAGATGGGGATGCACCCCTCCACCCAGGGTGGACTAGAAGATAAGCAAAAACTCGGTATACAGAGGCGCCAGAGTAGAGTAAAACGTTTTAAAAACCGCTTAAAAGGAGAGGGGGATGTTAAGGTGGACTCACCTCCCTCTTACAAAAAAAGAAAACTCACTTGAGTCTCAATAAAATAGAATTGTCAAGTAATTTATTCAACTCCACAAATGCAACGCGTTTCGCGGGCGTGACCCCGCTTCCTCAGGCAAAAATAGGAGCTCAAACTTATTGCTTGACCCACTGAGTTGTGCTCCCATTTTTGCCTGAGGAAGCGGGGTCACGCCCGCGAAACGCGTTGCATTTGTGGAGTTGAATAAATTACTTGACAATTCTATTTTATTGAGACTCAAGTGAGTTTTCTTTTTTTGTAAGAGGGAGGTGAGTCCAACTTAACATCCCCCTCTCCTTTTAAGCGGTTTTTAAAACGTTTTACTCTACTCTGGCGCCTCTGTATACCGAGTTTTTGCTGATGTTTCAAGTGTACCTGTAACGTTCAAAAAAAGTTAGATACTCACCTCAGTAGGGGATAGCCTGTAGATCAGGGGTGCCCCTTGAGTAAATTGTGATCTGCTGGTAGATTGCAAAGGACTTCATGGTAGATCCTGACTGCACTACATTTTCCATTCTGTATATACAGCTGTGCTCCTAAAATTGTACATGGGTAGATCATTTTTAAAGTAGCTTACAAGCCGAGAAAGTGTTGGTACCTCTGCTGTATATGGTCTAGAGGCATCCCCAGCCTCCCAACGCCCTTCCTGTGCTGCACTGGGACCCTTTGAACAACCTTCAACATTAAAGTCAAAGGTTGCACGTGCCTGCACAGTAACACTGAGCCGCATGTGCACGGCTGTTTTTCCTCTGCCCATGAGAAGCTCCATGCTACTGTCCAGGCACCAACCCACTGGCACCTGCGCAGTGTGTCAGTGCTGGAAGGGAACACAGCTCCGAAGTTAAAGAGAAACCGTAAGCAAGAATTGAACTTCATCCCAATCAGTAGCTGACACCCCCTTTACCATGAGAAATCTTTACCTTTTCTCAAACGGATCATCAGGGGGCTCTGTATGGCTGATATTGTGGTGAAACCCCTCCCACAGTGTGATGTTATGACCAATGGTCCTGACCGTTTCCTGTCTGTGAGCCTTGTAGCATTGTGGCAAATAACAGCTGTTTCCAACTGCCAAACAAAGCAAGCAGCATCTCTTTCCACTGACATCACTTGCCAGCAGTAAAAATGTCACCATGTGATAAATGACAGGATGTAAATCAGGGAGAGGAAAGATTTTACAATGGGCAAACACTGACTAAATCATTTATACATAATTATTGTAAAAATGAAGCACTGTTTTATTACATTATTTTCACTGGAGTTCCTCTTTAAATGGAACTTAAACTGAGAAGGATATGGATTTTTCCTTTTAAAAATAATACCAGTTGCCCGACTCTCCTGCTGTTCCTGTGTCTCTAATACTTTTAGCCACAGCCCCTCAACAAGCATGCAGATCAGGTGCTCTGACTGAAGTCAGACTGGATTAGCTGCATGCTTGTTTCAGGTGTGTGATTCAGCCACTACTGCAGCCAAAGAGATCAGCAGGACTGCCAGGCAACTGGTATTGTTTAAAAGGAAACATCTATATCCCTCTCAGTTAAGGCCCCCTTTAAGAAGGATCCCGGCTGGCAGTGGAGGGGTTGCGGCGGATCCTCCTATTGAGGTAAGTATCTCATTTTTGTTCTACAGTTACAGGTTAACTTTAAAATGAGGATATTTAGCTGCAGAAGTCTTTATACTACAAAAAAGTAAACGAAACTGTTTAGTAAGCCAGCAGGCGATATATTGTACCTGGACCGGGATTTGGATTTTAGATCTAACAATAGTGACTAGAGGTCCAGCAGAAGTGAAATCTTTACAGTCCTTTTATTTATAGCCAATAGTTACTGAGGAAAACATTGACTGAGGGGTCATTTTAATCATTTGGCTTGAAATGCACCCTGGCAAATGACGAGCGCTCTTCCAGGGACAGGGATGATCAGTCACGCTGCAGCCCCAGTGACAGATTATTATACCTCTCACAGTAAATGTATAGTATGTGTTTGTAGATGCGTTATAGAAGTAGATTTCCACAA
The DNA here is from genome assembly GCF_040937935.1 of Hyperolius riggenbachi. Taxonomy (NCBI): domain Eukaryota; kingdom Metazoa; phylum Chordata; class Amphibia; order Anura; family Hyperoliidae; genus Hyperolius; species Hyperolius riggenbachi. The sequence continues at coordinate 67,192,555 of NC_090647.1, forward strand.
TAATATACACCCCCCCCCCCCTCCAATCCATCTGTAAATCTTATTATCCATTATTTCATGGATAAGTGGAATTTCTTTCATCCTTTAGCGACTAGTTCCCCCTTATGCTTCTATATAGCAGTGGTGGCGATAATGGTAATTTATACTGACTCTGCACAGCAGTAAATTACTTAGCACCTTAACAGTGTGAGCCACCCTCATTCATCCTGCTGGCTGCCAATGACATCCAGGGCCAAGGATGGGGACCCCGGAGGATTTACCGTGCCTGGCTGCAAGCTCTATTATAGTATGTAGATTGGCTGCACATGCATCGGCATACAGTCCGTCACATTGCAGCCGCGAGTCACATTTATAACAGCTTCAGGGGAAGACAAACGGCGGGTTTCTACTCTTCACACACGAGTCTCTTACCTATACGGCGCGTGGGCTGCACGGCATAGAGCACTGCAAATATCTGGCCTTTTACACAAAGCTTTTCCTGATAATGAAACTATAAAAGACTTAAAGAGAAACTCCGACCAAGAATTAAACTTTATCCCAATCAGTAGCTTGATACCCCTTTTTACATGAGAAAACTATTCCTTTTCACAAACCGACCATCAGGGGGCGCTGTATAACTGATATTGTGGTGAGACACCACCCACAAAGAATTTCTGAGTACGTACTCTAGGCAAACACAGACTGAATCATTTATAAATGAATATTGTAAAAAAAAAATAAGTAATTCTATTCAGTACATTATTTTCACTACAGTTCTTTATATAATGCAGTTGTTGTTGCTGCCGCTGCTTGTTTATTTTAATAAACACAGGAACTTTGTGATCCACTTAATATACTGTATAATTCCCATAAACCAATTCAGTGGAGTATGGTCTGTGAAATAACTAGCTTATGCCTATTCAGGGCCAGTTCTAGACTTTTTGCTGCCTGAGGCAAACTTGTAAGGATGTGCTTCCTCCCGATTTTTGAATGATCGCGCAGCACCTGACAATTTATTCTGCTTCATTTAATGTTCTCACATGACCAAACAATCTGCTCACCCTAAGCCATTTCATTCCTCCTCAGTATGGACAGCAGTGCCACCTCCTCTCTTCTGCTGTGCAGGTCAAATGAAACACTGCTGCTCTCTTGCCTCCCCCTCCTTACTCACTGTCAGTAGAGATGGGAAGTTCGGATCTTTTCAATGATTCGGATGATTCGAATCGGATCATTGAAAGATCCGGATCTTTGATCCGAATCTCGAATCATTTTACTAGGGAAGCATTCGGGGGTTAAATGACTAGCAGGACAGGACTTTCCCTGCAGTGGACAGAGAAGGGGAGATGGTGGACAGAGAAGGGCAGGGAGTGGACAGAGAGGGGAGGAGGTGGATGAAGAGGGGTGAGCAGAGAGCAGAAATGTTTTTTTGCACACATTACCCACATGTTGCAATCATATGCTTTACATATATTTTACGATATGTGCGTCTGTATACTTTGAATGCAACCGTCACACAGTGAAAGAAAGCATTCCCCAATGTGTCCTTTTCTCACCTCGAACACTCATTATAAATGTAGGGAGAAGTGAAGTGCAGCTGTTTAGAGCAGAGTGCAGGAGGATCATATTGCACTGCAATCACAGTGCCTGCCCTGTCATTCTAGCCCAGCACGCTGTCTGCAAAGTTACTGAGCTGTGCTTCTGAGCCAAAAGTTTCCCATGTGTTAAATATGCAGCACTACGGAACAGACAGCCTAAAATCAGCAGCATATTATAGCCAGTACGTGTGCTCTACACATATCTGGCAGTGGCATCCATGTCCCCTCTCCTATCTACCTCTTCCTGTGCAAGGATGGCTCCCATCCAACTGAGCTATCCGTCTCTGCTCTGCTTCCAGGACCCCCCCTGTCCGCTGAGAGGGGGGCGTGCTGCTCCTGACTCCACCCCCTTTGTGATCCGAATCGTTCATTTTGATGATCCGGATGAATCGACTCACAAAATAGATTCGGATCAAAGATCCGAATCGTTCATGATCCGGACAACACTAACTGTCAGGCTCCTCACAGCATTACAAGCTGCTTTTCCCCAGTGATGACCTCTTCACCTCTCTCCCCTCTCACTTCTCCTACTCTGACTGCATGCTGTTAGTGTAAACACAGTACAGTAGTTCATCTCCATGTTAAGCAGTAGACCAGTTTTGGCACTTTTTTGTCTGACATTCATGATGAGGCTCTTCAATTCTTCCTCAGGGTAGGAACACACTAGGCAGAATCGCATATGCGTTTCCCATAGCACATAGTGGAAAACGCATATGTGACTCTGCCAAGTGTGTTCCTACCCTCAGTTTCAGCCATCAGACTGGTATCATTGACAGATCTCAGATTCTTAATGTTCCTGCCAGACAGGGGCATAGCAATAGGGGGTGCAGTGGTTGCGGCTACATCGGGACCCTTGGGCCAGAGGGGCGCTGAGGGGCCTTCCCTCAACTACAGTGTTAGCTCTCTATTGGTCCTGTGCTCATAATAATCACTTCTATAGATACTTTGAATAGTGGTAATCATTAACAAACTGCTCCCCATTCCCTTCTTGCACCTCTGACACTGTAGTTGCCATTGGCAGGTTTTGGTGCGCCGTATCAGTTGTTAAGTATAGAGTGCTTGGGGTGCCCCAATGTAAAACTTGCATCAGGGCCCACAGCTCCCTAGCTACACCACTGCTGCCAGTTATTTTAATTCCAGCAGGTGACTCATCCAAACCAGCTTTCCGCATTACATATTTAGCATAGAAGTTAAATAAATAAGTAGACAACATGTAACCTTGTATTTTCCTTACAACTAATGTTCTTGTTATCAGTACTACACGTACAATTCATTATCTCACAAGTTTATTTTCGCTTCAGATTTATTTCATGAATTAGCTATCCTTTTTCTTGAGGATAAAAATTAGTGAGGTGGAATTATTCAAGAGAACCGCTTTGTGAATCTCCCCAGTCTGTGAGGCATATAGACAAAGGAGTTATAGACAGTTCATGTACTTTAAAGTGAACCAGAGACGAAGCACCCTCATGTATTTTACCATATATATCAGTGGGAACATTAGAGAAAACACCTACCCTGCTCTCTGTTTCATCCTTCACTGCTCATCCTGCTTGTAATCAGCCCTGATAAAATCCCTGACTGAGCATTCTGTCTGGTTTTGCTCAGGAATCATTATAGCTGAGTCTGTCTTCTCTGATGGCTTTTCAAGCCCAAGCCTGCCCCTTATTGTTCTGCTATAATGACTCAACTATAATGATTCCTGAGCAAAGCCAGACTGAATGCTCAGTCGGGGATTTTATCAGGGCTGGTTACAAGCAGGATGAGCAGTGAAGGATGAAACCGAGAGCAGGGTAGGTGTTTTCTCTAAAGTTCCCACTGATATATATATATATATATATAGTAAAATACACGAGGGTGCTTCATCTCTGGTTCACTTTAAGGTTTCCATACTATTTTCAATAATATATTTTTACAATATTTCTTTTCTAACAAATTAAACATTAGTTTTAATACAAAAAGCAAATTTGATGAAAATTAGTTTAAACTCTGACACTTACTATCTACCATAAATATCGCTTGAATAGTCATCAGACTTCAGCGTTTCTTTGTTCGATTGACCCCAGTCGGACTGCTTGGGGGCAGGAGCTAGCAGGAGATAATTCTCTCCAGTGGAAGAATTTAGGTACGCTTTAATAGTTTACCCAATCTACCACAAATTGTACACCGCATGGCTAGCTTTATGCTAATCAGTTGTAAGTGTGTTACTGCATCAAATTCAGGTTACCACAATCTTTAAAATGCATAGAAAATTCAAGTACGTTTCATATTTCAACAAATTTGTTTCCATTTACAATTCTGGGAGCTTGTGTAGCAGTTGTCCCAGCATGCAACACAATACTGCCTCTGCAATATGCCCATTGTTGAGGGGGGTTATTGCTTTTAAAGGAGAACTGTAGTGAGAGGTATATGGAGGCTGCCATATTGTTTTCTGTTTAAAGTAAATGGAAACCCGTTCAAAAAATAGAAAGCCAGATATTACCTAAGTTGTGGGAAGGCTCAGGGTCCTAATGAGCTGTCCCTCTCCTCTCCTGGTGCCCGTTCCAGCGCTGGCTCTCCTGTAGCAGTACTTGACTAAATTGGTCAAATACTGCTATTTCCGCCGCCAAAAGGAGGCTTCAGAAGTCTTTGGGAGCCCGAGTATGCGTGTGCAGTGTAGAGCGGCCCATCTTCAGGAGTACTCGGGCTCCCAAAGACTCCTGAAGCCTCCTTTTGGCGGCGGAAATAGCAGTATTTGACCATTTAGTCAAATACTGCTACAGGGGAGCCAGCGCTGGAACGGGCACTAGGAGAGGAGCGGGACGGCTCATTAGGACCCTGAGTCTTCCCACTACTTACGTAATATCTGGCTTTCTATTTTTTGAACGGGTTCCCATTTACTTTAAGCAATACCAGTTGCTTGGCAGCCCTTTTGAGCTATTTGCCTGCAGTAGTGTGAATCACACCAGAAACAATCATGCAGCTAATCCTGTCAGATCTGACAAAAATGTCAGAAACACCTGATCTGCTGCATGCTTGTACAGGGTCTGTGGCTAAAAGTATTAGAGGCAGAGGATCAGCAGGATAGCCAGGCAACTGGTATTTCTTAAAAGGAAATAAATATGGCAGCCTCCATATACCTCTCACTACAGTTCTCCTTTAAAGAAAACCTGAACTGAAAATTAAAAGTCAAAATAAGCATACACAAGTCATAGTTACCTCCGGTGTAGTCTACTCCTCAATCTCTTTTTCCTCTCCTGTTTGTCCACTGTGATCAAGGGAATTCTCCATCCTCCATTTTGAAAATGGCCATTACACCATAACCGCTTTCTGGTCAGCACACTGTTAAACTGTAACATCACCCACTTGAGCCATAGGGAAACATGGACACATCAGTTCTCCTTTCAGCTGTAACTGACAGCAACGGATATATAACTGACAGTAACTGATATATTTCAGTTCTGACAAAATGTTGTCAGAACTGGAAGGGATCATTGTCAGAAGAAAATGGTGAGCTTCTGAGAAGAACTGATGGCAAGGTAACTGTAATGTTCATTTGAAGTTACCTTGAGTGTTTATTTTAAATAATTTTACTCAGTACAGGTTCTCTTTAAGCAATACCAGTTGCCTGGCTGTCCTGCTGATCCTCTGTCTCTAATACTTTTAGCCACAGACCCTGTACAAGCATGCAGCAGATCAGGTGTTTCTGACATTCTTGTCAGATCTGACAAAATTAGCTGCATGAGTGTTCCTGGTGTCATTCAGATACTACTGCAGCCAAATCGACCAGCAGGGCTGCCAGGCAACTGGTATTGTTTACAAGGAAACAAATATGGCAGCCTTCTTCTCACTGCGGTTGTCATTTCAGCCTGCAGTTAAATTAATGTTTATACATAAAGATAAAAAAATAGGACTTCAATGTATTTAATGTTTATTAGTGTGCAAGGCATGATAAGTTTTTGATTTGGACCCGCTTTTATTGGTGTGGCTGAAATTATTAAGCCCATTACCTTGATGTGGTGTCTGCCTACGTTTAGTCTTATGTTGTTTGTTTTCTTTTTTATGTCTTATGTGAACATTCTAAATGATGTCTCTTGTTTTTAGGGATGGACCAAATTTTATGAATTTTCCTTATCAGATCTTCGTGCTGCCTATGATATTATTGACCGATTATTTGAAGGTACGTTTATACAAATGGTATTTTAAGCATGCAAAATAAATAGGTAAATACTAGTCTCGCAGTGGTTTTCTTAAATGAATTAGGGTATGTTGAAACGTTTTAATAAAATTGAGTCCTCAAAGCGGTAAAGGTTGCAACATTAGCTTAGCTAACTTAGATGTTGAACGCCACCACTATGGGCTAGGCTTGCTAGATCCTTTTCTGGTTGTATGCTACAGGCTCCACCCATCCTCCCCCTACCTGCCCAGATCAGCCAGTCACCAAGTGTGACCTATAGGGAATGACTACACTAAGGATGCAATTGTATGCAGTTTGGAAATTGACGAATCACATGCAGCAGCTACTGCAATCGGTTGGTCCATTTCCAAGGTGAATGCATTTGCATAAAATTTGCATTAGCTTTATTACCCCTAGACACGTCCCAAGTTTGAGACTCTAAGGTTTGGAAAATATGACTCGAAGCAAAGTCCATGGGCGAAATATTGTGATTTGTAGGAATCACCCCATTTATATACTGTAGTGCAGATCTGCTTAAATCAGAATCATTTATTTCACCAAGTACAAAGGAGGGTTGCACCCAAAATTGGTCTTGGCTCATACAGGTTCTGGAAGGATGGGGAAATAATGTCTGAAAGCTAAGATCCAAGGCTGCCATAGTACAGCACCACCAGTCGCATTTGGCAATCCTCTATTATCCCTAAGGAGACTTCGAGAACGGGACAGAGGGAGGTAAAATGTTGCAAACAAGCAGGATAAGCTGGTACCTAATAGTCCTAGAGTTTTTTGGCAGCCAGGGATATTATTTGGTGCTAGACACTAAAGCTGAATTGGATGATGACGTTATTTGTTAAGGATAGGGCACTAGTCTAGTTTAGGGCACCCAGCAGCAAACCTCATAGAAAACAGTTGCCCAATTGCATCATCCTCTACAGCTCTAAGCTTTGAGATTGGCTGAACAGTGTGGGCCTAGTTTACTACAACCTTTCTGAAACGTTTCAGTTCTAAAGGGTGCTGTCCACTCAATCACGTTAGCTGAATTTCTGCTTGGTCCCCTAAACTAGACTAGTGTTAAGGGGTAGCAGATAAGGTTAGGCATATATGAGGAGGATCAGGGGTAAGGAGAGTCTTGCTTTAGTTGTGAGTTTCACAAGGTTACAGAGAAACCGTAACCAAGAACTGAACTTCATCCCAATCAGTAGCTTATACCCCCTTTCCCATGAGAAAATTTCCTTTTCTCAAACGGATGATCGGGGGCTCTGTATGGCTGATTTTGTGGTGAAACCCCTCCCACAGTGTGATGTCAGAACCTCACAGCTCTGAGGTGGGGGCCCTGTTGCATTATGGGAAATAACAGCGGTTTCCAACTGCCAACAAAGCAAGCAGCATCTCCTTCCAGTGACATCACCTGCCAGCAGTAAAAATGTCACCATATGATAATTGTCAAAATGTAAATCGGGGAGAGGAAAGATTTTACAATCGGCAAACACTGACTAAATCATTTATACATAATTATTCTAAAAATTAAGCACTTTTTTTATTACATTATTTTCACTGGAGTTCCTCTTTAAAGGGAGCCTTAACTGAGAGTGATATGGATGTTTCCTGTTAAACAATACCAGTTGCCTGGCAGTCCATCTGATCTCTGTGGCTGCAATAGTGGCTGAATCACACCCTGAAACAAGCATGCAGATAATCCAGTCTGACTTCAGTCAGAGCACCTGATCTGCATGCTTGTTCAGGGGCTGTGGCTAAAAGTATTAGAGACACAGGATCAGAAGGCGATTCAGGCAACTGGTATTATTTTAAAAGGAAAAATCCATATCCATCTCAGTTTAGGTTGCCTTTAAGCGCAGGTATCAGGGTGAAGTTACATTAAGGGTGGAGGTTAGAGTTGTACAACCCTATTTCCAAAAAGATGGGAGGATGTGTAAATAAAAACAGAATGTGATGATCTGAAAATCATGTAACCCAGTAGAGATGATTATTTAAAAATAGTTAAAAAATAAAAACAAAACAAAACAAAAACAGCAACTGTCTACATTGAGGAATATTATAGTTTTTTGGAAAATATATGCTCTGTTTGAATTTGATTTTGTTTACGATTCAAAAAAGTTAAGGTGTTTCCCAGTGTGTTGCATTACCTCTTCTTTTAACAACACTCTATAAGTGTTCGGGAAAACTTTTAACTTTCAAGTAAAAATAAAAAACTACGTTTGTCCAGTCTGGCTACCTTAAGAGAGACCTACCAAGGTCACACACCATACAATTTTTTATATATCTGTTCAATTTAAGAATTGCAATCAATTTTTCTGGCTAATTTTAATATTTCAAAAATCTGACCAATGTACCACACACATATGTTCAATTTTTTCCCAATTATGATAAAAATGATTGGAAACTCTGACAAAATTGCTAGGGTGTGTATATTAATAAATTGACAGTCTAAAGCTGGCCACTAACGGTCCAATTTCTAGCGAAAAATCGTTCGAGCGATCAGAAATTCTGATCGGATTGGTTGTAAATAATCTCCATTGGTGGACACAATCGATTATGAATGAGTGAAAAAAATGTCGCCCGAATGAATTTTCATCGAACGAAAATTTGGATTTTCTTGGTGGTCGTGATAGATAGGAAGCAATGATTGGTTAGTTGATGGTGTAGTGAACGATTTTTCGTCCGATCAGAATTTCTAATCGCTCGAACGTTTTTTCGCTAGAAATTGGACAGTTAGTGGCCACCTTAACACACACCATACAAACTTTAGAAAGATTGAAGAAAAATATCTGGCATTCCGGATCGATAAAAATAGAAGAAAATGGGAAATCCGATCGGATTTTTCAGTCGAATGAAAAAAAAGCTTTCGATTTCTTCGGGAGAGCCGATCGTTTTTTATCGAATTATTGTAAAATTGGATCATTTTATTGTATCGTATGTGGCCACCTTTACCAAGGTCAGACCGGACAAATGTAGGATTTTTTTTACTTGGAAGTTAAAGTTTTGCCCAAACACTTAGGGCTGGAACCCACAAGAGCGGTTTTTTGAGCATTTTGGCAGCGCTGCGATACGCTAGCGTTTTGCCTAAACGCTCAGCTGATGTTAATGGATGGGGCAACTTCCACAGGAGCGTTTGCGTTTCCCAGAAACGCAAACGCAGGACCTGCAGCATTTTGGGAGCGTTAGCTCTTCAATGTAAAGTATTGAAACGCTAGCAGAAACGCTCAGCAAAACCTAAACTGAGCGGTTTTGCTAGCGTTTTGCGGTTCAGCACACTGTAACAAAATTTAAAAAAATTCACAGGACCAATCAGGATAAAAACGCAAAACGCTACACAACCGCTGAGGAAAAAAATACACTGTTGCAAAACGCGACCGAAAACTCGCATGAATCCGCTTGCAAACCGCTCATGCAAAACGCTAGCGGTTGCGTTTTGCGTTTGCGGATTTCAGTGGGTTCCAGGCCTTACAGAGTGTTGTTAAAGCAAGAGGTAATGCAACACACTGGGAAACACCTCCATCCCTTTGATTTAGTTGCCATTGAATACCGTTAACTTGTTATTAAGCAGAATTCCCAAGCCCTATTTTAAGTGTGATGTTCCCAGCTCTTTCTCATTTAGTCGATATGAGGCCATGCCATTTGAAAATGAATAGTAAATCGAAAAGACTGGAAACAAACAGCAACTGTATTATGAGACAATAGTGTTTACCTTGTAAAGACAGAAGCAATGCATGCATTTAATATTTCAGCTGTAATTTTATATTCCACATCCCTGCCTTATCGCCTGTCATTGCAGTCTACCTTTTTTCTTTTTTTTTCTAGTTTTATTGTACTTTTTGACATTTGACATGCTGCCCAATTATGATATTTGGGGACATGCTTCTTTAATTAATGATACTTTTTAGGGGATGTGTTGCCTAATTATGTTATTTGGAGGGTGTGTCAAATTATGTTTTTTTTAGGGGACATATTGCATAATTATGTTACTTGGGGGGACATACTGCATAATTATGTTACTTGGTGGACATACTGCATAATTACGTGACTTGGTGGACATGTTGTTTAGAAATATGCTGCCTAATTTGGGTAATGTACCAACTAGGGATGAGCGTAATGAACTAATTACGAATTTCCGAAATTTCGCGAAATTACTACAATTACGATTTTAGCAGTAATCGAAATTTCGTAATTTTCGCAAATTACGCAAATTTTCGTAATTACGATTACGAAATTTAGTATTTTAAAGTTTGCAAAGGTTTCTATCCCTCTAGATGCCTAAAATGAATAACCAACCAACCTCCTCCTCCTCCTCCTCCTCCTCCTCCTCCTCCTCCTCCTCCTCCTCCTCCTCCTCCTCCTCCTCCCTCTCTCTCTCTCTCTCTCTCTCTCTCTCTCTCTCTCTCTCCAGAGATCTGTAGTATTTCAAAACCATACTCACATTCATGACATGTCCAGGGATCAAACCCAGGCCAACCACATGGAAGACAGCTATGCTCACCACCATACCACCAAACACACACTAAATAGACTGCTAACCTAAATCTTACTTGTAGACAGTCATATGAGACACATGCTGGGTGCAGGGCTTTGTGATTGGACCATGCGATAGAGTGAGGTGCAAAAATGAAATCATGCCTAGCAGAGGATGGTTTCACAGTGCTAAATGCTAGGCTGGCTGTGGTGCAATTGGTTAGTGTGTCTGGCTGGTAACAGCAAGGTTACAGGTTCAATTCCATCCAGGCATGTCTTTTCCTTTTGCGTTCAACAGTTGTCCAAACAGAGCCAACAGAGCCCCAGATAGCCATGTAGAGTTAGGTCACAGCTAGCCTGGCTGTGGTGCAATTGGTTAGTGTGTCTGGCTGGTAACAGCAAGGTTACAGGTTTGATTCCATCCAGGCATGTCTTTTCCTGTTGCGTGCGCGCGCTGCGCCATTGAACCCCATGGGGTATTTTGCGTGCGTAAAACTTTACGCATGCAAAACTTTGTGCTCGGTGTTTGGACAACTGTTGAACTCAAAAGGAAAAGACATGCCTGGATGGAATCGAACCTGTAACCTTGCTGTTACCAGCCAGACACACTAACCGATTGCACCACAGCCAGGCTAGCTGTGACCTAACTCTACATGGCTATCTGGGGCTCTGTTGGCTCTGTTTGGACAACTGTTGAACGCAAAAGGAAAAGACATGCCTGGATGGAATCGAACCTGTAACCTTGCTGTTACCAGCCAGACGCACTAACCAATTGCACCACAGCCAGCCTAGCATTTAGCATTGTGAAACCATCCTCTGCTAGGCATGATTTCATTTTTGCACCTCACTCTATCGCATGGTCCATGGTCCAATCACAAAGCCCTGCACCCAGCATGTGTCTCATATGACTGTCTACAAGTAAGATTTAGGTTAGCAGTCTATTTAGTGTGTGTTTGGTGGTATGGTGGTGAGCATAGCTGTCTTCCATGTGGTTGGCCTGGGTTTGATCCCTGGACATGTCATGAATGTGAGTATGGTTTTGAAATACTACAGATCTCTGGAGAGAGAGAGAGAGAGAGAGAGAGAGAGAGAGGAGGAGCTGGCTGGCTGGCTGGCTGGCTGGCTTATTCATTTTAGGCATCTAGAGGGATAGAAACCCTTACAAACCTGAAAAAGTAAAATTTCGGTTGGAGACACGAAATTCGTCATTACGGGAGTGAAATTTCGATTACGAAATTGTAAATTACGATTTGAAAATTAATTACGAAATTACGAATTTGGGTCGTAATGTTAAATTTCGCATTCGTAATAAAAGCAGTTCGAAATTTCGAAAATTTCGGCTCATCTCTAGTACCAACCTTATTTGATGAGGATCCAAATTTGTCCCATTTTGTTTAAATACAGCTCTTCTTGTCACTGAGAGTAACTGCATGAGACTGTAATCACGCAACTCTTAATTTACTAACCTTTCAGGCATGAAGTCCAATAAGAGCTAGGCAATGTTGGCAATTCTTTATTACCTAATAGGGCACATTTTTTAAGAAATGCAATTCAGGTTTGCTTGATTGCCTATGATATCTCTATTGAGCCCAGTAAATCAGGTTCAGTATGTCTGATTCAGAATGGTAGTATAGTTTTTATGACTGCTGTGTGCTATATTGGGACATTTTCTTTCAGGTGGAGGAAACTTTCAGTGGGAGTTTGTGCACGGTCTTCTGGAAAATGCAATCTATGGAGGCCGAGTAGATAACTACTTTGATTTACGAGTCCTTCGCTCATATCTGGAACAGTATTTCAATGCTCATGCTGGAGGATTAAGGGGAAGCAAGATGACTTTCCCATTGTCCCGATCTCTGCCAAATTCCTGCAGCACTGTGGTAAGGATTCTGCTTATCAATGTATCATCTTTCTTTATTCTGTAATATAAGGGAGTTTGGAAACAATGCAGTCATTATTGTTATTCTTGAGGAAGGACAGATGCATAAAAAGCTGTTTGTTAGAAACAACAGTCTGAGCAGCTGCTAAGGGGCCTAGGATCATATAGGGGCCTCGTTTGCCCCTTAACTGCACTTTTTTGTGTCTCTCACACCATGCTACTGCCAGACACTTGTCCTTAAAGGTGCGTACACACGCCTGATCTCTTCAAACGACGGGTCGTCGGACTCGCCCGCGGAGCAGCCGTTCTGACGACAGTTTCCCCGTGTGTACAGTCTGTCGGCAGGCTGATAAGGCTGGTTTTTACTGATTCGCTGAGCTATGCAATAAAATGCAATGGAAGCTTTCAGAGCAGATGAATAGTACTTTGGGAATTTGTAGACAGATAATATTACTTGTGCACAAAAGCAAACATGGTAACTGAATGGGTAACAAAAAGTAGAAAAACACATTTTTAGTGAATGTTATGTCACAGTTTTATCCCACTTTAAAGGGTTCCTAAAGTGACATGGGGCCTATTGCATGAACTGCTGGTAAATTTGCAATATGCAGGAAGCACATGGCAGTGCGCAAGGATTTTAAATCTTTGTTTTTCTTTTTTTGTACTTGGGTGTAGGAAATCCGTGTATATGACTTCAGTGTGTGTGGGAATGGCCGTTCCCCTGAAATGTTTGCGCAGCTTCCATCTACAGTTTTCACAGTGCCGATTTCTAAACAAAATGGGAAATATGGCTCGTCTTTATGGGCAACAAGCATTTGAGGAACTGGGCTATATAGATCTGTCTCCTGCTTAGGAAACCTATGCTAAGATATTGAAAGCCCGTCCACACTTTCTACCTTGTTAGCCCCCACTCGCTTTCTGTTATCCTCTAGAGCAGTGATGGCTAACCTTGGCACTCCAGCTGTGACCAAACATGCCTCTGCTTCCCCAAGTTATGCTTAGAGCCGTCAGAGTGTTGCAATGCCTCATGGGACTTGTAGTTCCACCACAGCTGGAGTGCCAAGGTTAGCCATCACTGCTCTAGAGGCAGACCACCACATCATTACTGTGTCCAGCCTCTTGCTGTCTCTGCTGGGAGGAGGCGGGGCGCTCACTAACCTCACCTCCTCTGTTTGCTGCAGAATGGAAGGAAGGCATGGCTGTTACAGCTTCAAACTTCCTCCCCAGTATACTGGGTTGCAAGAGGTGTGGCTTTACCAATGACTTGGCAAGAATGATCAGTGATATGGGAGTAAGGCTTCCTGGAAAGAGCAGCAATGGTTATGGGAGTTAGATGAATCGAGACAGTGCAGATTGTACTTGAAGTGGGGTTGGGTGGCTTTGGACTCCATGGCCACCTGACAAGTCAGTGTTGTCATGTGACCCCTGACATTAAAGACGCTTAACTACTTAAGGACCAAGGTGATTGAAATCTACGCCCTGTTTTGATGTTTGCCTGGCTGCCAGGGTGTGGAGTTCAATTCACCGCCGTTTTCGTCGCTCCCGCCCATCTCGCCGCTGTGTCCCGTCGCAGCTCACTCCCTCTGCCTGGCTTTATGACGGCAGAGTCATGTGAGCCAGTCAGGAGCCGATTTCATTGGCTTCTGGCCGTGCCTTTCAGTGTAAGCAACCCCCATAGGCTTACATTGATAGACACGGTCAGGAGCCAATGAAAGCGGCTCCTGACCGTCTCACATGACTCTGCCATCATAGAGACAGCAGAGTGCGTGTCCTGAGGATCCCGGCGTGCGGTGTGGACGGCGGTTGTAGCAGGTATATGCAGCGATTTGTCTGTATTCAGTCGTTATTCTACCAGCGGTCTCTGGTCCTTAAGGTGTCAGAGACCGCTGATACTCAAGTGTCTAAAGGCGAGTGGAGGCTGGGGTTAGTTAGTGATGGAAGAAACGGTGTGACTAAAGGTGGCCATACATGGTACAATTTTTTCATACAATCTTACCATTTCTATGTAGTATAAGGGTAAATTACCAGTAAGTGAATATACTGAAAGGATAATTTAGGCAGTTCCCTCATACTACATAGAATTGGTAAGAAAGGATGAAAAAATTGTACCATGTATGGCCACCATTAAGAAGATGATGGAAATGGAATTGCAAGACTAGACTGGTGCCCACAAATCCTTATCATGTCATCAGTATCACATGACTAATGCTTCGTACACACTTGCGATAACTATCGTTTGCTAAGAACGATAGTTACCAGACGAACGATATTGGAAAGATTGGAATGCAACGATGGGATGCAGCGATCATCATACACATTTTATCGATAGTTCTCGCAGAAAAGAACGATCAGAAGGATATGTTGCGTACATATTTATATAAAATAAAAAATAAAAAAACACTGACATGGAGTTACAATAGATACAAATATATGATTGTTAACTTGAAAACAAAGTTTAATTGAAATGAGCAATGTAACAATCTTTAAGGTGCGTACACACATGCGACTATAGTCGTTTGTAACGATCGTTCCCCGATCTCTACCAACGACGATCGTTACAAAAAACGAACCACCGACTATTAAGGCAAACGACGAACGAGCCAAATCGCTACAAAAGAAAGTTCTGTCTCGGCGGATTTTAACCAACGACGATCATTTGCAAAAGGAGTAAATCGTTGGAAACGGTCGTTCGTACTAGGCTTGACATGTGCATTTCACGATTTCTCCCTGAAACTTCTCATTTTTATGCGCAGGCGCAATAGTTGCTTTACGTGATGTAACGTTCGTTCTAACGATCAGATCGTTACACACCTTTTAAAACTAACTTTACTTAGGTCGTTCTTTCATCAATTAAAAGTTCGTTAGTCGTTCTCAACGAACGATCGTTGTCGCATGTGTGTACGTAGCATTACGGCCACGCTACAAAGGAAGTACTGAAGCTGGGCAGAATTCATTGCAGGCGCATTGGCCCTTGTAACGATCGTTCTCGGCCGATGTCTGTACACACTATAGTTTTGTAACGATTGTCGGTAGATATGATCCGTCAGGTTGGATATTTCCATCTTCCCGATGTCGTTCTTTTGTCGTTCGTGTTAATGATCGTTGGGTAAAGTTCTTTCCCCGATTGTCGGCGGAACGATCGTTAATGAGCTGTTTCAAACGACCATAGTCGCCAGTTTGTACGCAGCATAAGGCTTCCTGCCTTATTAAGATGCGCTCATTGGTCATATGTCACCATCTTGAGGGCTCTTGCACACTACATGCGATTCCGATTGTGGCAGTTGACTTAGCATACTTGGCATTTATTTTTCTAATTGAGATGTTTGTGTGTTTGGTCTTCTGCTATACTTTTGAACTCTGAATCATCTGTTAATGAAATGGTGTTCTGTTCTCCCATAGGAATATCGCAGTGTCATTGAAGGTCTCCCAGAGGATGATAAACCTGCTTTCTTTGGTCTTCCAGCCAACATTGCTCGTTCATCGCAGCGCATGATCAGTTCACAGGTACCTGCTTCCTGCTGCCAGTTTGTCTTTGTGCCAGAAAGTGTAACAGTCACAGCATGTGGCCTGTTATTCAAAAGTCTGTTTGTCCAAGTGCTTCCAATGGTTGTGGAAATTTGTTTGACAGCCAATGCCTGTATTATGCCATCTCCTACCCTACCTACTTCTTCCATAGCTCCTGTAGATGATTGGGGAGGGGGGGTCATGATGATAAAATAGCAGGCACCAGGGCTGCACACTACACTATTCCATAGAGAGTGATGTGTTTTGTTCATTATACTGTGAGAAAGTGCTGTATAATATGACACCATTGTATTTAAATACCAGAAACTCTTACATTCCTATTTCCTGTTTTGGATAGAAGAAAAAAAAACAATGTAAACAAAATAACAGCATTTAAAAGTAGCTCTTGACAACCGTAATCCTTTTAGAACATCTTTTAACTTCAAAGCTTGTGAGAGCCGCCTTGAGTCAGTTTGAAGAGAAGTCTTGGAAGTTTTCATGTTCCGCTTCCATTCACAAGGTCATCCGCAGCTGCTGGGCACCGCTTTCGCATGCTGATTGTTGTTTTTTTTTTTAACCATTATCTCTTCTAACTTTTTATGGGATTTGCAAAGTGAGCTACTGAGGCTTTTATAAAAACGTTAACATTTGTAAGTTACTAACCTTCTCGAAGAGCCAGGCATGAATATTAAAGCTGTGCGGAGGTGCAGCTTGGCGTTTTTCTCCGCTTCATAGTGGCTGGAGGGAACGTCTTCTTATTCAGTCACATGCAGCCTCATTGTCAGGCGTCAAGAAGGTAAAGAAGGACTCCACCTACTGAGGATGTCTTGTTTGTTCGGATGGAAGTCCAACACTTATCCTCCCCATAAACTTCTTTTAATGATTTTATTATATAGGCTTCTCTTGTAACACATACAGTGTATCAGCTATAAGCTAGCATTCATTTCAAGACCTCATCCTTTAAACATGGGTTTTCACTATCATGTCATCAAAGAAGCTGAGCATTCTTTGTATAGCTCCCAACTGCCCCTCTTTTGGAGGGACGGTGCCTCTTTGGGAGCCCTGTCACTCTGTCCCTCTTTCCTCCTCATTTGTCCCTCTTTCAGGACTTTGTCCCTCTTTCTATGTAAATATATATATTTATATTCTAGAAATGTGTTTGATTGACTCTAAACTTTATTCCCATCCTTTAAATTGATATATTACTAATTTTAAAATGTTAATATGAAGGAAAAATGAACCGGGATAGAAAGGACCAGTGTGGATTGAATTATAAAACGTATATTTCTTAAAAAATCTTTATGGTATACGTGACTAGGGGTGTGACGAGGGTGTGATTAGGGGTGTGGCAGGGGTGTGGCTTAATTGTCCTTCTTTCTCATCTCAAAAAGTTGGGAGGTATGTTATTTGCCTGAAAAATGTTATCTATAATCTATCGTGCACTACTACTTCCATTACATTACATTATGTATATGTCCACCTCCTGCTCTACATCTCCTGTTGGATAATGGAAGCAGTGCATGCTGGGTGTATGTATACCCCATGCACTATATATCTCCAAGTGTATGATGGAAGCAGTGCATGCTGGGTTTATGGCCACCTCCTGCACTAAATCTCCTGTTTCATAATGGAAGCAGTGCATGATGGGTGTATGGCCACCTCCTGCACCATTTCTCTGATTGGATAATTAAAGCATTGCATGCTGGGTGTATGTCTACCCCCTGTACTATATCTTCTATTGTATAACAGAAGCATTGCATGAGGTTTTATGGCAGGAAAGTTCAGAGTCATTACTCAATTTCTGATAAACAAAGCAAAGTGTAGATCGTAACCAGCAGCAGTAAAAGTTTGATGCAGTCTTAAAACTTAAGCCTTTAAAGAGGACCTGAACTCAGAACTTCCTCTCTGCTCTGAAAGAGAAGCAACAGTATCATAACCTTTAAAGAAAAACATGTCTTTGTTACAGCTGATACAAATCCTTCAATTAATCTGCAGTGTGTCTACTTCCTGCTTTCATGGAAGAAGACATAGGGTTAAAATCCTGTGCTTTTAAATGAGCTTCTCTGCCGTGGCAGTCAGATGACACAGGGGAGAGATCAAATTACAACTGGTGATTAGTCACAGATGAGGGGGAATTAGACAGGCTAAACTCTCTAAATACATACAGGGTGTATTCTCTTTGTTTTCCTTCTGTCCTGTGCAAGAGTTCAGGCCCATTTTAACTGAAAATAAAAATATGAGACTCCTTTCTATGTTACTAATGTCTTGTTTACTATTGCTACTGCTACACATACAATTAAGTATCTCATATGTATTTTCCCCTCTGGTTTACTTTAGATACCCTTTAAGAGAAACATCCATATGGCTTTGGGGACAGGGGAGGCGGCTGTGCCGTAATTTCATACAAAAGGCATAGTAGCATTTACTGTGCTGGATAGTGTACTGGATAAGGGCCATGGCTCTGACACTGGAGACCAGGATTCAAATCTTGGCTCTTCCTATTCAGTAAGCCAGCCCCTATTCAGTGAGGAGACCCTGGGCAATTCCCCCTAACACTGCTCCTCCCTACTGGGTATGCCTCTAGTAGCTGCAGGTCAAGTGCTTTGAGGGCGCCAGGAGAAAAGCGCAGTATAAATGTTATTTGTCTTGTCTTTGTCTATTGTAGCACATGTGTATTTATCTCAACAGTTGCTGAATAGGTGCAAGGAAAGCAGAGTGGTGATTTGGCTTGCTCTTGTGGTTCTGCTGCCTTCCTGGCAATTGTTCTTACCTTGCTGGTCCTAAGTCCGTCAGTCAATCATGGTTTGTGTAGAGCACTCAGCCATCTCGCTACTGTCGTCTTTTCTTCATTCAGACACCCTTATGTTTTTAACAAATACTTTTTTTTTTCAAATTATCCACATGGCAATAGGCTTTGAGCATGTTGTATTGAAAACATGCATATAGCAAGAGCTATAGAATGCCAAACAATACACTGCTCAGTTCAAGGTAACTGCAGGAGAGAACAAAGAAAAGACATCAACAAAAACATGTTTTCAGGGCTAACCTTGGAGCTAGCTGGGGCTATTGTGAGAGTGACAGTCTTCTCTCCACATTATATCCAGGCATTACCCTTGTTCCAGATACTTACCATATTCATATCTTCCTATATTAGTAGAAACTGCTGCAGTTACTTTCTAATAAGAGATGCTGTATAGTTCTGTCCATAATGGCCATAATACATTGATCATTTCTAGGGCATTTCTGAAAAGGCCACAAAGGCCCAGGCCTTGGGCAGCTGCACCCCAAGGGGGCACCTGAACATGACAGAGGTAGACACGTATGAAAGAGGAGGTTGAAAATAGGGAGCAACAGATGAAAATGTGAAGCTTATGTCCAAGGGGGCTGTTTATGAAAGATTGGTGCTGCTGTACATGGATGTTACACATGGAAGAGGGGGCTGCACATGGAATGGGAGGGGCTGCTGTGCATGGATGATCCACATGGAAGAGGGGGCTGCACATGGAATGGGAGGGGGCTGCTGTACTTGGATGTTACACATGGAAGAGGAGGCTGCACATGGAATGGGAGGGGTGCTGTACATGGATGTTACACATGGAAGAGGGGGCTGCACATGGAATGGGAGGGGCTGCTGTGCATGGATGATCCACATGGAAGAGGGGGCTGCACATGATAATGGGAGGGGGCTGCTGTACTTGGATGGTACACATGGAAGAGGGGGCTGCACATGGAATGGGAGGGGCTGCTGTACATAGATGTTACACATGGAAGAGGGGGCTACACATGGAATGGGAGGGGCTGCAGTACATGGATGATACACATGGAAGAGCAAGCTGCACGTGGAATGGGAGGGGTGCTGTTAATACATGATACACATGGAAGAGTGGCTGCACATGTAATGGGAGGGGCTGCTGTACACGGATGTTACACATGGAAGAGGGGGCTGCACATGTAATGGGAGGGGCTGCTGTACATGGATGTTACACATGGAAGAGGGGGCTGCACATGGAATGGGAGGGGGCCGCTGTACATAGATGTTACACATGGAAGAGGGGGCTGCACATGGAATGGTAGGGGCTGTTGTACATGGATGTTACACATGGAAGAGGGGGCTGCACATGGAATGGGAGGGGCTGTTGTACATGGATGTTACACATGGAAGAGGGGGCTGCACATGGAATGGGAGAGGCGCTGTACATGGATGATACACATGGAAGAGGGGGCTGCACATGGAATGGGAGAGGCGCTGTACATGGATGATACGCATGGAAGAGTCGGCTGCACATGGAATGAGAGGGGCTGCTGTACATGGATGTTACACATGGAAGAGGGGGCTGCACATGGATGTTACACATGGAAGAGGGGGCTGCACATGGAATGGGAGGGGGCTGCTGTACATGGATGTTACACATGGAAGAGGGGGCTGCACATGGAATGGGAGGGGCTGCAGTACATGGATGATACACATGGAGGAGGGTGCTGCGCGTGGAATGGGAGGGGTGCTGCTGTACATGGATGATACACATGGAGGAGGGGCTGCTGTACATGGATGATACACATGGAGGAGGGTGCTGCACGTGGAATGGGAGGGGTGCTGCTGTACATGGATGATGCACATGGAGGAGGGGCTACACATGGAATGGGAGGGGCTGCTGTACATGAATGATACATATGGAGGAGGGGGCTGCACGTGGAATTGGAGGGGCACTGCTGTACATGGATGATACACATGGAAGAAGGGGTGGCACATGGAATGGGAGGGGCGCTGTAAATGGATGCTGCACATGGAATGGGAGGCGTGCTGCTGCACATGGAAGGGGAGTCACAACACACTTGGCCAAGGGGCACAAAAAGTAAAAATCCGGCCATGATCAGTTCAAGTTATACAGAAAGAAATTTTAAAAAATACGGAAAGTTATGGAGAAAGAAATTTTCACTTACCTGGGTCTTCTGCCAGCCCCCTGCAGCTGCCCTGTGCCTGGGCATACCTGGAATGTTCCTCCGGTCTCTTGCCGCAGCTCACTTTCTCTTTTGCAGGTCGCTGTCCCCTGCGCCTGCACGTCCCTAGCTGCGCCTGCACGTCCCTAACTGTGCGTGTTCCCGTTCTCACTCCCGTTGCCGGGAGCATCCTGCACAGGTGCAGTAGAGATTTTCTCGTAACCAAGAATAACCAAGAATTGAACTTCATCTCGATCAGTAGCTGATACCCCCATTCCTATGAGAAATATATTCCTTTTCTCAAACTTATCATCAGGGGGGTCTGTATGGCTGATATTGTGGTGAAACCCCTTCCACAGTGTGGTGTCAGGACTATAGTTTCCTGTCTGTGAACCTCATTGCATTGTGGGAAATAGCTGTTTACAGCTGTTTCCCACTGCCAAAAAAGCAAGCAGCATCTCCTTCCACTGGCATCACCTTCCAGCAGTAAAAATGTCACCATGTGATAATTGTCAGAATGTAAATCAGTGAGAGGAAACCTTTTACAATGGGGAAACACTGACTAAATCATTTAAACATTTTTTAAACAATTGTAAAAATGAAGCTTTTTTTTATTACATTATTTTCACTGGAGTTCTTCTTTAAGGCTCACCACCTGTGTAAAAAATAAATAAATAAAAACAATTCCATACATATTTAAATTTAAAGGAAACTTGAGGTGAGAGACATTTGGAGGCTGGCATATTTATTTCATATTAAACAATGCACATTGCCTGGCTGTCCAGCCGATCCTCTGCCACAGACCCTGCACAAGCATGCAGATCAGATGTTTCTGATAAAAAAACTGGCAAGATTAGCCGCATTCTTGTTTCAGGTGTGTGATTCAGACACTACTGTAGCCACAGAGATCAGCAGGACAGCCAGGCAACTGGTACAGTTTAAAAGGAAATAAATACAGCAGTCTCCATATGTCTCTAACCTCGGTTCCCTTTTGAAATAATGTAGGCATCGGAGCCCTGAAATGACGCTTTCTGCACCATGTGATCTGCTTGCCCACCTATATCTAATGTCATCTTTCTCATGGTTTGTTTTTTTTTGCATTCCCAAATCCGCCATCTCGTCTTGTTAAACTGCTTAGCCAAGGTTTTCCACAGCCGAGAGCGGCGCAATAGTTTTCCTTTGTTCGTATGTAACCTTCAGCGAGCACGCGGCTTTGTGAGAATCATGTGTGCGACAGAAGGATGTTGTGGTGTGACATGCAGCGTCCGTACGCCGGGATGAACTGATGCAGCGCAGCTCCGAAAAACAGCCTGCAACAAAGTGACTCATCCTCTTCCCTTCACAAATCAGAGGAACCCCGCAGCAAAATGCAATCTAACACACATTCATCTCTCACCATGGAGATGGAAAATCCGTTTGCTTGATGTTTTAACTTGTTTCTCCATGATAATGTCTTGCAGTGCTCGAGATCGGCCTGAGCCAAGATTCCGATCAGGCTATCATAATTATTTCCTCTTTGGGATTTAGTGAGGAGCACCAGATTACAGATGCTAGTCATCAGAGCAGGAAGGGATGGGGGCTGCGTGGGCCCGGATATTTCCCCGCAGCTTGAAGTAAAGATCAACTCGGGGCAAATGTAAAAGTTTTTTATGTAAAGGATGAATGTAGTGGGAAGAGTATAGGATGATTTCACATCTCTGCTGTGGTGAAATCATCCTCTTTTTACCTGAAGAACATCACAAAAATCAAGCATCTCATCCCCCAGAAGATCTGCCAACCTTAGTTCATGCCTTCATTACCTCCCGACTGGACTACTGCAATGCTCTCTACACTGGCCTTCCAAAAAAGGACTTGTACCGCCTACAGTTGATACAGAATACTGTTGCCAGACTGCTAACCAACCAACCCCGTCACTGCCACATAACGCCAGTCCTGCACTCCCTTCACTGGCTACCTATAGAATGGAGGGTCCTATTCAAGATCGGCATACTGACATTTAAATCACGGAATAATCTGGGCCCTGGATACATGAAAGAAATGTTGCAGCTGCGTAGCAATCCCCACATTCTCAGATCCACAGGTTCTAATAATGATCTAGTCATACCCAGAGTCCACTTGGAAACTTTTGGTTCCAGAGCCTTCTGTCATGCTGCTCCTACGTTTTGGAACTCCTTACCTCAGCAGTAGGGCTGAGCTCTCGGATGCCGAATTTCGAGTTTGCCATCGGAATATGGCAGTTCCGAGTAAGCACTCGAAACTCGAAAATTCGGCAATTCCTAGTACCGAATTCGCGTTTACATTGAAGTCAATAGTGCTAAATTCCGTGGTTAATTGTGAAGCCCCCTTACATGCTATCATCTCCAAATTTGGCATTTATATTAAGCAAATGAGTAGGAACATGGTAAAAAAAAATTTGTGAAAAGGCTTTATAGTTTTTGAATTAAACGATTTTAAAGTTTCGTAGGAAAAATGGTTTTTAAACTGTGTAAAATGACACTGCTGCAGTACAGGTTACTGCATTCCGAGTTCTGTATACATATTGTATACATTTCATGAAAACAGACAGCGTGGGGTCCCCCCTTCCCAGCCTCTTAACCCCTTGTCCCCCATGCAGGCTGGGATAGCCAGAATGCGGAGTCCCGGCCACGTGGGGCTTCGCACCCTAAACTATACCAGACCGCATGGTCCATGGTATAGGGGGGGCTCTGGAGGAGAGGGGCGGCTAACCTTCCCCTCTCCCCCAGAGCCCTTGTCCAATCCATGGATAAGGGGCTCTTCCCCACCTCCGGTGCCCCAGGAGGAGGTGGGGACTACCGACGTCCTGGAGGGTTCATGCTGCCATCTGGGGGTCCCCTTTAACAAGCAGACTCCGGAAGCCGCCCCCTCTCCAGGAGAAATGAGTATAGGGGTACACGGTACCCCTTACCCATTTCAGCAGAGAGTTAAAAAAAGAAATAAAAACACGACAACGAGAAAAGTCCTTTATTGCTCTGGATTAACCAGGGATACTTACCTTGCAATAATCTCACGCCAGGATCCTCAGGAGTGGTCCCACGCCAGTATCCTCAGGTGTGGTCCCACGCACCCACCCAACTCCCGGGGCTGAATGGCTATAGACATCCTCTGCAATCTGTATTGCATAAGCTAGAAACACAAAAATTGTTTGCTAAAACAAGAATTTTCAGCAAACAGTGTCATAAACAAAATGGCTGCTGGGGAATTCCCGTTCCCCGGAGGCCACCTCAGAGAGTCAGACTGAGTGTTATTTTACATAAATAGGTGGGTCCAGGGGACCAGGGCACCTCCTGCTCTGGTCACCTGGACCCACCATCTATGTGAAAAATGTCTGGTTTCGCCACTCTAGTGTGGCCTCCAGCGTTCCAGGATTTCCCAGTGGCCATTTTGATGGTATCACTGCTTGCCGAAATTTCTTGTTTCAAAGGCAATATTTTCGTTTTCATAGCCTCTGCTATACAGATGCAGAGGCTGACTGTGACCATTCAGTGGTGGGAGTTCGTCGGTGTGGGAGGGTGGTGAGATGTCCTAAGAGGATACTGGCGTGGGACCACTTCTAAGGATACTGGCGTGGGATTTTCGCAAGCTAAGTATCCCTGGTTAATTTAGAACAATAAAGGACTGTTTCCGTTGTCGTGTTTTTATTTCTTTTTTTAACTCTGCTGAAATGGGTAAGGGGTACCGTGTACCCCTATACTCATTTATCCTGGGGTGAGGCGGCTTCCGGGGTCCGCTTGTTAAAGGGGAACCCCGGATGGCACCATGAACCCCCCAGGACGTCGGCGGCCCCACCTCATCCTGGGGCACCGGAGGTGGGGAATAGCCCCTTGTCCATGGATTGGACAAGGGCTCTGGGGGAGAGGGGGAGGTTGACCGCCCCTCTCCTCCAGAGCCCCCCCCCCCCATACCATGGACCATGCGGGCTGGTATAGCTCAGGGTGCAAAGCCTCACGTGGCCGGGACTCCGCATTCTGGCTATCCCAGCCTGCATGGGAGACAAGGAGTTATGGAGGCTAGGAAGGGGGGACCCCACGCTGTCTGTTTTCATGAAATGTATACAATATGTATACAGAACTCGGAATGCAGTAACCTGTACTGCAGCAGTGTCATTTTACACAGTTTAAAAAACATTTTTCCTATGAAACTTTGAAATCTATTTGCTCAAAAACTATAAGGTCTTTTCACAATTTTTTTTTGACCATGTTCCTACTCATCTGCCTATTATACATGCCAAATTTGGTGATGATAGCATGTAAAGGGGCTTTACAATTAACTGCAGAAGTTGGCACTATTGACTTCAATAGAAATGCACTCGGAACACGAAAATTCTGAACCCGAAATTTTGTTTTCGCTTGCGGTACACGAAATTTCGACGAAATCGGAATTCAGCTGTTCCGATCAGCCCTAGAAGCGATCACCTGCGCAGAAGTGTATTGCAAAAATATGCATAAAACTTGCGTGGCTTCCGGTCCTCCGCAGGAACCGCGTGGTGACAAATGTATGCAGTCGCGTGAGGGATGCAGCAAAAAAACGTCACTTCCGTCACATAAAGCCGCACTGCGTCAGTATAAAAAAAAGTCTATGCGGATGTAGTCCCGTTTTTTTTTTTTTTTTTATGGGACCCGTTGGATGGGAGACATCCCTGTTTCCAGTGACTCACCTCTCCCCTCACACCCACATATCTACTTTTCATGACGAGTCAATTGCTATTTATACCCCCATATTTCTGCAGTTTACACCTTATGGCGAGATATTTGGTTTTACAACCCACACGTAGTTTTACAACCCCCAGGCTACACAGATTCATTAAAGAAGTCTTGATCCTGAATATGTAGCCTAAATCTAATGAAAATTAGAAACGATGGCCCTTAACAGGCAAAACTGGCCAGAGCAATGCACCTGTGACTAATTTGCATAACCCCGCCTCCTCCTGATGCTAGCCTTCTGTGGATCTATATCAATACATCATGTTTGTTTTCACATGTTGCGTTGCTTGTCATGATCTGGACTAATACCGGGGCCTTAATTCACAAAAGAGTGCTAACTGTTAGCACGGCCGTTTTCACACGAATTTTCATGTGTGTGCGCGATCGCAAATTTTTACGCGCAATTAAACGTTTTCACGCGCAGCGAAAACGATATCGTTTTCCCACGCAAACTCAAATTTGCTTGCGAAAACTAGCGATTTCACGTGAAAACGCGGTTGCACGCAAACGCGAAAATTCGCACGAAAACGGCCATGCTAACAGCACTCTTTTGTGAATCAAGCCCATGGTGTATATAATCTATATATGAATGAAATAATGATGGAGAAGGTACTTTTGTATTACGCGTCCAGCAGAGCGGCTGATGTAACTGAGCCTGTTACCGGGGCTCACCGCAGCTGAACGGCAGACAGTGGAAGGACGGCGTGGGACTTAGACGTGTTTATGGGGCGGCAGAAAGCCCTGGGTAAATATCAGAGTGTTAGTATTGTTCGTCTCTGAGTCTCTTTAAAGTCCTTCGACAGGAAGTTGCAAGGTCTCCTGGGATTTGACCTCGAAAAAATGCAATCTCCTTGCCTTTTTTGTATGCGATTTTCTAATGCAGTCACTGCGATTGCAAGTTTCTAAAATCGCATCATACTACTGTGTACAATTCATCACAATTTTCATTATTTTTAAAAAGACTTTGCAATTGAAAAAAAATGCATGATGTTATAAGAACACAGCGCAACGCAGTTTGTACAGGCCCTAATGCACTAATCCTTAATCTGCACTGACAGCAAAATGTAAGGCTGGGTTCACATAGGACATAGCGTGAAACGCTGCGTTTTATGTCATGTTGTAAGTTGTAAGTTGTTGTAAGTTAATGTTGTGTGCGGTGTTTGTGCGTTTGTGGTGCGTTTGCAATGCGTTTTCCATGTGCGTTTTGTATACGTTTTCCATGCATTTTTAGATTTCCATTCATGCAAATCACTTGGAAGACAGCAGGAAACCAAAATACAGCAAAAAAGATATTTTGGGGAAAAAAACGCATGAAAAACGCATACTATTGCGTTCCCATTGACTTTCGTTTTGTGGGTACGCATTACACACAGGGAGTCAAGAAGCCGCTACTGCCACACATCTAACCGAGCCTTTTCGAGCACGCCAGATTGATGCCAGTCTGAACGTAAATCGATCGGGCTTCCAAAGTGCAGTATTAGTCTCTGGCAAATTCAGGCCGGTTTCACTCTGAGTGTTGGCGGAAGCCTGGCGGCCGCACTGCTGACAGCATTCTTCGGGGATTACTGCATTACTACGTGGTAACTCCTATCTGGCAGCCAGCAAAGCAGGAAATGACACTCACTTACTATGGCCAAAGCGATTAGGGCTGAGCTCTCGGATTCCAAATTTCGAGTTTGCCATCGGAATTTTGCAGTTTCGAGTAAGCACTCGAAACTCGAAAATTTGGCAATTCCGAGTACCGAATTCGCGTTTACATTGAAGTCAATAGTGCTAAATTCCGTGGTTAATTGTGAAGCCCCCTTACATGCTATCATCACCAAATGTGGCATGTATATTAAAGAGGAGCTGTTAGGTATAAGGAAAATAAACACATATATCAGTAGCTAAATATTGGCTGTACTTACATTACATATGCATTTCACTGTCCACGTTTGTACTTCACATAATTTTTATATAGTATTTGCAGAGAATGATGCTCCTGACAGCTCATGGCAGGTTCCATGTTTGTCTGTCTCCTATGAAGCCAATTGTGTCGTCATGTCCTCCCTGCTTCCTGATCACAGAAAAGCTCCTACTGAATAACACTAGTGTGCAGTGAATATTAATTAGCCATGTGGCTAGGAACAATAGCAGACTCCTGCAGTGTACTCTGCCCAGAGATTTATCAGTGCTGTTAGCTGGACATGCTGTTGTAACTTGAGCCTACTTCTCACTAGCAGCCGAGGGGAGGGCCCCAGAATGCTTTGCTGTATGGTATGCGTCCTCTCGTCCTTTTTATGGGCTTGGGAATACAGAGCCTTGCTGTCAGCACACATCACAGTAAGGCCCAGTGCACACCAAAACCGCTAGCAGATCCGCAATACGCTAGCGGTTTTGGGAGCTGATTTCAGAGCGATTCTAGGTATGTTTAGAGAGGTTTTCTAAACATACCTAGCGGTTTTGCGTGCGTTTTTGTGTAGTAGATTTCATATATTGTTACAGTAAAAGCTGTTACTGAACAGCTACTGTAACAAAAATGCCTGGCAAACCGCTCTGATCTGCCGTTTTTCAGAGCGGTTTGCGTTTTTCCTATACTTTACATTGAGGACGAAACGCTTCCGAAAACCGCAAACGCGCAGCAGGAGGCACGTTTGCGGCTTGGCAAAAAACGCAAACCGCCGGTGTGCACCATCCCATTGCAATACATTAGCCAAGCGTTTTTATAGGTGGATGCGGCCGGCGGATCGCTCCAAAAACCGCTCGGTGTGCACTGGGCCTAAGAAAGATTTTTAACTTCAGTATTGCCTTTTTGACTTCCTTCTAAACTGTTTAACACAGGAGAATAGAGGTTTAAATTAGCTTTTGCAGCCTGACAGTTACTCTTTAAGCAGATAAGTAGGAACATGGTAAAAAAAAATTGTGAAAAGACCTTATAGTTTTTGAATTAAACAATTTTAAAATTTCATAGGAAAAATGGTTTTTAAACTGTGTAAAATGACACTGCTGCAGTACAGGTTACTGCATTCTGAGTTCTGTATACATATTGTATACATTTCATGAAAACAGACAGCGTGGGGTCCCCCCTCCCAAGCCTCTTAACTCCTTGTCCCCCATGCAGGCTGGGATAGCCAGAATGCGGAGTCCCGGCCACGTGGGGCTTCGCACCCTGAGCTATACCAGCCCGCATGGTCCATGATATGGGGGGGCTCTGGAGGAGAGGGGCGGCCAACCTCCCCCTCTCCCCCAGAGCCCTTGTCCAATCCATGGATAAGGGGCTGTTCCCCACCTCTGGTGCCCCAGGAGGAGGTGGGGGACCGCCGACATCCTGGGGGGTTATGGTGCCATCCGGGGGTCCCCTTTAACAAGCAGACTCCGGAAGCCGCCCCCTCCCCAGGAGAAATGAGTATAGGGGTACACGGTACCCCTTACCCATTTCAGCAGAAAGTTAAAAAAAAAATAAAAACACGACAATGAAAAAAGTCCTTTATTGCTCTGGATTAACCAGGGATACTTACCTTGCAATAATCCCACACCAGTATCCTCATGAGCAGGGCTGTGGAGTCGATCCAAAAATCCACCGACTCCGACTCTTCAGTTTAGGATTCCTCCGACTCCTCGACTTCGACTCCTCTAATTTGCATATTACAATTTTGTTGATTAAAAGTATGTAACATGAAATTCGTCTCTTAACTGCCAACGCTTAGGAATTTTACAAGACAACTGAAGTGAGAAGGATATGTAGACTACTATATTTATTCCCTTTAGACTAAAACTAGTCCTTGGTAAGAGTACTTGTAAAAGGTACAAACCGGAACAAAGAACATCTATCAGGCCCTAGGCAATGTAAGTGTGGGTACATGTAAGAATGATGTGCAGGTACTCTGCAGGGGAATGAGGAGATTGTAAACAGACAACACCTCTGTATTCAATGTGCACAGCATTCTCAGTGGATTCCCTGCAGCTCTGTGGGTAGTGCATATGTAGAGTATAGTACTACTGTGTAACAAAGTAAACCTGAGACAGATGAAATTAAAGTTTTATACATACCTGGGGCTTCCTCCAGCCGCCTTCAGGATAATCAGTCCCTCGTTGTCCTCCTCCACCACCTGGATCTTCTGCTATGAGTCCAGGTACTTGAGCCAGTCGGGCGTAGTGCGCATGCACACAATCCGCCGCCAGGAGCATACTACACCTGTGCAGCACTATTGCGCAGGTGCAGAATGTTCCTGGCTGTGGGAGCGGCATGCGGCCGGACAGCGCTGACTGGCTGAATTACCAGGACTCATAGCAGAAGATCCGGGTGGTGGAGGACAGCGAGGGACTGATTAGCCTGAAGGGGGCTGGAATAAGCCCCAGGTATGTATAAAACTTTACTTTTCATCCGTCTCAGTTACCCTTTAAATTGTAGTCACCAAACCAAATTTTAACAACATATCAAATTATTTGGTTTCATGAGCAAAGGGAGTGCATACATTTGCATAAATCAGCATCAATGCAGAATTATTTCCATCTCATTGACCATCTCTATTAGTGACACAGCTACACATCAGGCTTTATTCTTACAGCATAGATGTTATTTAGTATATATGATACGGCCAGAACCCGAAGTTTGGCCACTTCTAGTTCTGGCCGGCCACTTCGGGTTCTGGCCGGCCAATGCGCGAAGTGGCCGCTGCGCTGCGGCCAATGTTAGAAATGGATTGATTCCTCTGAGGTTAATGTATCTTCTGGCCGCAGCGCAGCGGCCAAACGTATAACAACTTCGTTAATTTATTGCAATTCAGCCGGCGGCAATGTAACAATTCAAGCCGCCGGCTTTTTCTCTGCCTCTCTCTCTCCTCTTATGGGCAGCCGGCGGGGACATGCGCGTCCCCGAGAGTCGTTCGTGGCGCCAGGGCAGCAGAGCGGGGAGGCTGCAGACATCGCTTCTGCCAGCAACCGCTCTGCAAGAACGGCAGGATTCCCCTGCCGCGACGAACGACTCCGGAGGGGGGACACGCGTGTCCCCGCCGGCTGCCCATAGAAGAGCGAGAGAGGCGGGAGGGAGGAGAGAGAGGCAGGGGCAGGAGAAGGAGAGAGAGGCAGAGAAAAAGCCGGCGGCTTGAATTGTTACATTGCCGCCGGCTGAATTGCAATAAATTAATGAAGTTGTTATACGTTTGGCCGCTGCGCTGCGGCCAGAAGATACATTAACCTCAGAGGAATCAATCCATTTCTAACATTGGCCACAGAGCAGCGGCCACTTCGCGCATTGGCCGGCCAGAACCCGAAGTGGCCGGCCAGAACTAGAAGTGGCCAAACTTCGGGTTCTGGCCGTAACATATATAAGAGATTCCTGTGTACACATCATATATACAGTCACAATCAGATATGTATATCTGACCTTAAAAATACGGGGACTGCTTTATTGAAGCAGCACAAGTAACTCATTTTGATTGGTTTATTTCATTTTTGTGGACTAAGCACAGCTATTACTGTATATATACATTATTTTTTAATGACTATTATCTGAGAAATAGAACATTTTATCATATTTTCTATTTTAATTACAGTTACAAATTCATTAGGAGTCGGAGTCGGTGCATTTTTTTCCGACTCCGATTACAGGCACCCAAAATTGCCCGATTCCACGACTCCGACTCCACAGCCCTGCTCAGGAGTGGTCCCACACCAGTATCCTCAGGAGTGGTCCCACGCACCCGCCCAACTCCCGGGGCTGAATGGCTATAGACAGCCTCTGCAATCTGTATTGCATAAGCTAGAAACACGAAAATTGTTTGCTAAAATAAGAGTTTTCGGCAAACAGTGTCATAAACAAAATGGCTGCTGGGGAATTCCCGTTCCCCGGAGGCCACCTCAGAGAGTCAGACTGAGCGTTATTTCACATAAATAGGTGGGTCCAGGGGACCAGGGAACCTCCTGCTCTGGTCACCTGGACCCACCATCTACGTGAAAAATGGCTGGTTTCGCCACTCTAGTGTGGCCTCCAGTGTTCCGGGATTTCCCAGTGGCCATTTTGATGGCATTACTGTTTGCCGAAATTTCTTGTTTCAAAGGCAACATTTTCGTGTTCATAGCCTCTGCTATACAGATGCAGAGGATGACTGTGACCATTCAGTGGCGGGAGTTCGTCGGTGTGGGAGGTTGGTGAGATGTCCTAAGAGGATACTGGCGTGGGACCACTTCTAAGGATACTTCACAAGGTAAGTATCCCTGGTTAATTTAGAACAATAAAGGACTTTTTCCGTTGTCGTGTTTTTATTTCTTTTTTTAACTCTGCTGAAATGGGTAAGGAATGTGTACCCCTATACTCATTTCTCCTGGGGTGGGGGCGGCTTCAGGGGTCCGCTTGTTAAAGGGGAACCCCGGATGGCACCATGAACCCCCCAGGACGTCAGCGGCCCCCACCTCCTCCTGGGGCACCGGAGGTGGGGAAGAGCCCCTTGTCCATGGATTGGACAAGGGCTCTGGGGGAGAGGGGGAGGTTGACCGCCCCTCTCCTCCAGAGCCCCCCCCCCCATACCATGGACCATGCGGGCTGGTATAGCTCAGGGTGCGAAGCCCCACGTGGCCGGGACTCCGCATTCTGGCTATCCCAGCCTGCATGGGGGACAAGGGGTTAAGGAGGCTTGGGAGGGGGGACCCCACGCTGTCCGTTTTCATGAAATGTATACAATATGTATACAGAACTCGGAATGCAGTAACCTGTACTGCAGCACTGTCATTTTACACAGTTTAAAAACCATTTTTCCTATGAAACTTCGAAATCTATTTGCTCAAAAACTATAAGGTCTTTTCACTAAATTTTTTTGACCATGTTCCTACTCATCTGCTTATTATACATGCCAAATTTGGTGATGATAGCATGTAAGGGGGCTTTACAATTAACCGCAGAAGTTGGCGCCATTTACTTCAATAGAAATGCACTCGGAACACAAAAATTCGCAACACGAAATTCGGTTTTCGCATGCGGTACACGAAATTTCGACAAAATCGGAATTCAGCTGTTCCGATCAGCCCTACTCAGCAGATCAGGACAGCTCCACCCCTGGATGTGTTCAAATCCAGGCTGAAAACCCACCTGTTCAGTTTGGCATTTGCAGAAATATAACTTTTGTTGTGTGAATACTTCATTCTACCAACAACTACTGAATCTGAGAGAGTCGAAGCGCTTTGAGTCCTATGGGAAGAAAGCGCTATAGAAGTGTTATTGTATTGTATTGTAAGAATATGGAGGCTGCCATATTTATTTCCTTATAAACTATTCCAGTTGCCTGGCAGCCCTGCTTGTCTGTTTGGCTGCAGTAGTGTTTGAATCACGCCAGAAACAAGCATGCAGCTAATCTTGTCAGATCTGACAACAATTTCAGATACACCTGATTTCCTGCTTGCTTGTTCAGGGTCTGTGGCTAAAAGTATTAGAGGCAGAGGATCAGCAGGATAGCCAGGCAACTGGTATTGCTCAAAGGGAAATTAATATCGCAGCCTCCATATACCTCTCACTACAGTTGTCCGTGAATCTTACAGTACATAGAAAAAAATACAAACTTGTTTCTTTTTTATATAATAACCAACTACTTGTTTTATATCCCGCCTCCCCCACATGCATGTATTATTAAACTATTATAACAGCTTATATGGAGTGGGGAGGGAGTTCTCACTCTCCCCTTCAAACTCTCCACCACTTTGCTGACCTTTCTGAGTTCTGAACTCCATATCTGTAATCTGTTGTTTGCTCCATCAGCCTGGTGAATGCTCTTAAAGAGAGACGGATGTGGGCTCAAAAAATGGGGGGAAAAAAAGTAGGCTACCTGATCCGCTGTGCTCAGCCACAAGAACCGCCGCTCCTGTGGGCCGCAATGGCCCACTTTCGTGACCTCTGGGTCAGGATGCTGCACTGAGAGACTGTGTGTCTCTCATAGCGTGCAGGGAGGCGGGGAAGCGGCAGGAGGTGCGGCCAGGGAAAGAGAGCTGCCCAATGGCAGCTCAGGAAACCCTGTAAGAATGCCCCTGGTGAGCGGTTTGAACAGGGAAGTCCTCTCCCGTGTTAGTGACAAATCTTGTCACTAAACTCGGGGGAGGGGGCTATAGTTGTGGGACACAGAGCCATGTCATTGGGCAGAGAACATGCCTCTGTGTCCCATCTGCCCCCGAAGATCCACTTCGGGTTCTCTTGAAAGCAAACCTGTGGGATCCACGTCACACATAGTAACCTCTAGCTCCTCCAGAGGCATCTCTCATCCTCCTCCAGAGAACTGATCCAGCTCTGAGACCCTCAGAAGTTCGGCAGAAGAAGCAATGCTACTTTGCGGGCGCAAACAGTATGTGCGCTGTGCACAAACTGTCGACAAGCTTCGGGAGGTCCCAGCACTGGAATGGTGTTGCAATCTCAGTTGATATCAGTATCACCTTCTCCTGCCAAATACCCCCTTTGCAGATATCTGTGCGGCCTATTAGTGTTAATTATCTTGTTCCACCAGTCGGTGCAGCTCTAGCAAATCAACATTGTGGTCTATGTGTACACGTTAGGCAGCAGTGGAGGGAGTGCTCATGCAAGAGGGTTAGGTCAGGAGATAGATGATTGGTTATTTTTACCAATATTTTACTATTATCATAATTAGCCACTGCCCAGAAGTAGAATATTGATAATTTTTACTGATATACTACTAGCAGCTTTCCCCAATTACCACAGCGCCCTTTTTCTTTGTACGTGAATTTATAAATGGAGCAGCTGACTGTGGAAGGTTAGCCTCATTTTAGTGTAGCTTTAAGGGATTTGTAGGAGTGACAGACAGAAGTCTGTCACTCCTACAATGCTGGGCTGGCTTACAGGGGTGAAAAGAAATAATTTGCATATTCAGTAGTGGTGCATTGCGGGTAACCACAAATGCTCACTTATAGCTGAATTATTGCAAATTTCCTTGTGTTTTAAGAAGGCAAATTTCACCAAGCATTGCTTATTAGTAGGAGGGCTTTTCGGTCTCTTTTATCCCCCTATGCATTCCTAGTGGTTTGGGTCACCCCAACCTGCTTGGTTACTCTGTTAGACAGAAGTCTGCTTTTTTAAAACAGAAAGTATTTGCAGGTTGGATCGAGCATATGAGGTGTCCTACGATGCATCACTGCTGAATATGCACATCACCCATTGTTGTCCCTGAAAGCTAACCAGACCTCCAGAACCGCTGGAATGCAATGACGTGTGAGCTAGTTAATATTACAGCTCTGATTCACCACGAGCTTGCTGGGCAATCTGTAACTCTGGGTATTTCAATTCCTACCCCATAGAGCCACATTAATCCATGACATGCACTGAAGAGGATCGACCAATCTGAAACAGTCTGTATGCAATATGTTGGATTATTGTGGCTCCACAAATTAACAAGCTGACACATCATTGCATTCCAGCGGTTCTGGAGGTGTGTTTAGCTTACAGGGGCAACAAACCAGATGATTTGCATGTTCAGCAGTGGTGCATTGTGGAAGACATCATATGCTCATTCCAACCTGAATAATTGAAAAATACCTGCTGTTTTGTTTTTTTTAGAAATATATTTATTGAACATTTTCATAAGTTTACAGGCATTATGACAAGCTTTTTGCCGCCAGTGCGGAGCACATAAATATTGGTTAAATACTTTATACAACAAACAAGAGCAATGCCATCAACTCAGTTACCTCCCTAGCCCATAACACATAACCCTACCAGCCTCCCTACTCCTTCCATTGCTCTTCTCCTGCCAAATATCCCACTACTAAATAAATCAGAAGAAAGACCAACTTCTGCGGACAATAGTTCAAATTGAATAGTCCAATAAACCACAACTCGACTAATGGGCAACAGGGGCAAACCCAGGATTTTCAAGGGGGGGGGGGGGGGGATTCGTGAAAGTTCTCTCTCAGCCATGCACAATACAGTATAATAATATGGTAGGACATCATGCTGGGTACACGTAATGCAATTTCCCATCTAACTAACTGGATCTGACAATTTTCCTAAATGTCCGATCTGCTCCCGATCAACAACGAGATCAATCAGGAGTAGTTTGGATACAGATAATAATGAGGACAGCCGACATTGGTAATGAAGTGGAAAGTGAAGCATTCACACAGCAGGGCACAGGGCTGTGCTCATACCTGACTCTGTGCACACACAGCTGCTCCATGCTCTGTCCACACGCTGCTGCTCCATGCTCTGTCCACACGCTGCTGCTCCATGCTCTGTACACACGCTGCTGTTTCATGCTCTGTACACACACTGCTGCTCCATGTACCGTACACACACTGCTGCTCCATGCTCTGTACACACACTGCTGCTCCATGCTCTGTACACACACTGCTGCTCCATGCTCTGTACACACACTGCTGCTCCATGCTCTGTACACACGCTGCTGTTCCATGCTTTGTACACACACTGCTGCTCCATGCTCTGTACACACACTGCTGCTCCATGCTCTGTACACACACTGCTGCTCCATGCTCTGTACACACGCTGCTGCTCCATGCTCTGTACACACACTGCTGCTCCATGCTCTGTACACACACTGCTGCTCCATGCTCTGTACACACGCTGCTGTTCCATGCTTTGTACACACACTGCTGCTCCATGCTCTGTACATACACTGCTTCTCCATGCTCTGTACACACTCTGCTGCTCCATGCTCTGTACACACACTACTGCTCCATGCTCTGTACACACGCTACTGCTCCATGCTCTGTACACATGCTGCTGCTCCATGCTCTGTACACACGCTGCGGCTCCATGCTCTGTACACACGCTGCTGCTCCATGCTCTGTACACACGCTGCTGCTCCATGCTCTGTACACACGCTGCTGCTCCATGCTCTGTACACACGCTGCTGCTCCATGCTCTGTACACACGCTGCTGCTCCATGCTCTGTACACACACCGCTGCTCCATGCTCTGTACACACGCTGCTGCTCCATGCTCTTTACACACACCGCTGCTCCATGCTCTGTACACACGCTGCTGCTCCATGCTCTGTACACATGCTGCTGCTCCATGCTCTGTACACACGCAGCTGCTCCATGCTCTGTACACATGCTGCTACATGCTCTGTACACACACTGCTGCTCCATGCTCTGTACACACGCTGCTGCTCCATGCTCTGTACACACGCTGCTGTTTCATGCTCTGTACACACACTGCTGCTCCATGTACCGTACACACACTGCTGCTCCATGCTCTGTACACACACTGCTGCTCCATGCTTTGTACACACACTGATGCTCCATGCTCTGTACACACGCTGCTGTTTCATGCTCTGTACACAGACTGCTGCTCCATGTACTGTACACCCGCTGCTGTTCCATGCTTTGTACACACACTGCTGCTCCATGCTCTGTACATACACTGCTTCTCCATGCTCTGTACACACTCTGCTGCTCCATGCTCTGTACACACACTGCTGCTCCATGCTCTGTACACACACTACTGCTCCATGCTCTGTACACACGCTACTGCTCCATGCTCTGTACACATGCTGCTGCTCCATGCTCTGTACACACGCTGCTGCTCCATGCTCTGTACACATGCTGCTGCTCCATGCTCTGTACACACGCTGCTGCTCCATGCTCTGTACACACGCTGCTGCTCCATGCTCTTTACACACACCGCTGCTCCATGCTCTGTACACACACTGCTGCTCCATGCTCTGTACACACGCTGCTGCTCCATGCTCTGTACACACGCAGCTGCTCCATGCTCTGTACACATGCTGCTACATGCTCTGTACACACACTGCTGCTCCATGCTCTGTACACACGCAGCTGCTGCATGCTCTGTACACAGCCTGCTACTCCATCCAAAGTTAACTGTAGCATGGAAAATAGGGAGCAGTGCTGTGAGCTGCAGGATACCTGCAGATATTGTGGTGTTACAACTTGGGCCTGCCCCCAGACACTGCATCGACCCCGGTCTGAAGGGGGATTCTGGGCAGCTGTAATCCCCCCCCACCCCCCGCGTTTGCCTATGGGCAACAGCTCCTGTACTATTCAATGTCACATTAAGTTTCTTCTAATGCTCCCAGTGTTCCAGAAATTTGTTCCTTTAGGTATCGGGATGAAAATATCTTCTGTTTTAAGAAGTCAAATTTCTGTTTTGAATAGCATTTTAGTAAGAGGGCTTTTTGGTCCTTTGTAGACCCTTACACACTCCCAGGAGTTCTGGTTCACCACAAGCTTGCTGGGCAATCTGTAACTCCAGGAGTGACAGAATGATGCATTATTCTAGCCGCTGTTCTGGGTTGATCTATAGATCCCAAACATTAAACAATGTTCTATAGAGGTCTCACAAGTGAGCTGGAATTTTATGTATTTCCTGAAATGTCATTACGGGTTTGGGTTGCATAAATAGATTTATTAGTCTGCGAGGTATTTATGGCCATTCTCTGTTTTCATTTCAGTACAATAGCAGGGCTAGGATTGTTTCCTTGGCCGTCTATATTTTATAAACACAACAGTCCCTATTTGTGGAAACACTTTACTTCTGAAGATTTTCCAGGAGATGCCATTCTTTTCCACCCTTCAGAGGCCATCTGCAGCTTAAGTGACCATTTAGTCCTGGCTGTAAATGATGGGGATGTGAGAGGCTACAGTAGAGTTCAGCCGTCCTATTCTCCTGCATCTGGATTGCTGCTAGTAAAATGCACATGTTTCAGGCATGGCCTGCTTATTTTAGGGAACTAGTCTACACGGCAGAGGATTTTTTTTATAATGCAAATAGAGTCCAGACACGGTGTTCCTGGGTATAGACAATGTGTCTCGTCACCAAAAACCGGCATCAACTCTTACCCCAATCTCATACCTTCCAACTTTTTGAGATGAGAAAGAGGGACATTTTAACCACTTTTTCCAACACTTCAGTATTTCTACGTCCTCTGTGACTTCATCTAAGCCATGAGGACATAGATATACGTCTTGTAGTGAAAGCACAGCTGTGCAGGATTGGGCATCGCTCCTGTGCACACCTCCGGCACCATCTGCTGCAGCACTAATTGATGAAAGCGAATACATGTTCCCTGAGCCAATAAGATTGATTTTTACCAATAAAAATGCTTTTATTTTCTCAGCTCATAGTGAAAAATGCACACGGTAGCATTATTTCAGAATCAAACATTTTCATCATAAATTTTGAAAGAAATGTAATCTACGTTTTGTGATAAAAAGTAGAAATAGCCAAACAAAATGTGTGTTGTGGGTTTTTTTTAATCTACAATAGCGCTTTTTTATTTTTAAACTGGAATTGACAAAACGTAGAACACAGATTTGTTCGAGGGAAAAATGCCATGCAATGAAAGCCTAGTTGGACTTGAAAACAAAGGATATATATTTCATTTAGGTGTCATAAGTAGGGATAATGTTATTGCTGATTAAATAGGGAAATAGCTAAAATGTCAAAACTTCTCTGGTCCATAAGTGGGAAATAAGGTCTGGATGCGAAGTGGTTAAGTCACACCCCCACCACACCCCTTGTCATGCATATCACCAAGGATACAGAAGCAAAAGATGTAGTTTTATCATTCAAACCACACCGATCCTCTGTATCATCATTAGTATTTCTTCATATTAACATTTGAACATAAGAAATATATCAATGGAGCAGGTGCGTTAGTGGCACGCCATGGCTTTCTTTCGCTCAGGCTGCTGCAGAAGGTCTCCGAAGTCTCCCCCCCCCCCCTCTCATGGGGACACCTGGAGCATTGGGGCCCTGCTGCCGGCCCGTTAGTACCGCGCCACTGCAGATATTACTAGAAGAAAGAGGGACGGAGGGATTTGCTTCCCAAAGAGGGACTGTCCTGCTGAA
This sequence comes from Hyperolius riggenbachi, assembly GCF_040937935.1. NCBI lineage: Eukaryota > Metazoa > Chordata > Amphibia > Anura > Hyperoliidae > Hyperolius > Hyperolius riggenbachi. The sequence goes on from NC_090647.1 coordinate 67,231,591, forward strand.
AAGGGACAGTTAGGAGCTATGCCCAACTGTAGTGACCCAAATTTTAGATCATAAGAACATTAGTCAGGCCTCCCTCCAGGGGTGACTTCTTAGCAGTCTTCTCCCCTTAGGTAATGATTACCCCAGGTTTAAGTGGCAAATGAAGTGACTGTGCATATAAAATAAACTCTCTAAGTGCGCTCCATAGGCATAAAAAGAGAGCACACTTTGTTTACAACATTTTGTAGACATTATTTTCTGCAAGGGGGTGGGGCTATGCACCAAAGTCGGCAGACATGGAGTTTGGGGAGGGAGCCGGCAGGTAGTTATAACCGAATTTGCTTGGTTCCCCAAATAGCAAGTGCTGTATAATTACCTGCAGTAGATTGTATAGTGCTTTAAATCACACAAAAATCACACCAGAAAACATTGCAAGAAACAATACACAAAGCGCTAGCACAATTGCAAGGGTGTCTGGGTCTGTTTCTGGGCACTCTGTTCTCTTCCCACATCCCAAAAACATAAAGATACAGTAAGTTAATTGTCTTCCCCTAAAATTGGCTCTATATCCCGGTTGGGCACATAACTGTGATTGGATTAGATTAGCTCCTCTGAAGACATTCAGTGGCATAACTATGTACTCTGTAGAGTGCTGCAGATGTAATTGCTACATAAGTACATAATAATAATAATATGGTAGGACATTAGACTATGACTATGATAGGGATTCGATTGTGAGCTCCTCTGAGGACTGTCAGAAACATGACTATGTACTCTGTAAAGTGCTGCAGAAGATGTCCGTGCTATATAAATACATACTGGGTCAGCACAGACAAACGGTGAGAGGCTTTGTTGAAATACGGTGGAAGTGTCACTGGGTGTTTTGTCTTAAAATTCAGGGAACCACTGGAGATAGATCTTATAGAGGGAGTGGTGAACCGAGCTGCCATACAATATTACCCTATGGAAGTGTGTTTTGTTTTTATGGTCTGAACATCGAGGAGGCGTGATTGGAGCAGATTGGTCGTGTGGGATCACTGACAAAGTGTCACAAGTGTGTTTTGCCGATCAATTCAGGTTGGCCTACAGATCTGGTGAGCGTACAAAATTTATCATAAGTATGCAAAGAAGATTTGATAAATGAAGGACTTTTAATTTCAATATGGACTTTAAGAAAAAGATTTTTTTCTAAAAAGGTTTTTTTCTAGGATCGTGTTTTAAGATATTATGGACTGGATTTATGTGGGTTTGGAAGTGTGTAATTGTTGAGCGCTATACCACGTTTTAAATTGTATATAAATACATAATAATAATATGGTAGGACTATTGCTATGGTAGGATTAGATTGTGAGCTCCTCTGAGGACAGTCAGTGACATGACTATGTAGTCTGTAAAGTGCTGCAGAAGATGTCCGTGCTATATAAATACATAATAATAATATGGTAGGACATTAGACTATGGCAGGATTAGATTGTGAGCTCCTCTGAGGACAGTCAGCGACATGACTATGTGCTCTGTAAAGTGCTGCAGAAGATGTCCGTGCTATATAAATACATAATAAAAATATGGTAGGACATTAGACTATGGCTATGGTAGGATTAGATTGTGAGCTTCTCTGAGACAAGACAAGACAAATAACCTTTATATCGCGCTTTTCTCCTGGCGGACTCAAAGCGCCAGAGCTGCAGCCACTAAGACGCGCTCTATAGGCAGTAGCAGTGTTAGAGAGACTTGCCTAAGGTCTCCTACTAAATAGGTGCTGGCTTACTGAACAGGCAGAGCCGAGATTTGAACCCTGGTCTCCTGTGTCAGAGGCAGAGCCCTTAAAGGAAACCAGAGACGCCAGCGTTGAAAAAAGAAATAAGATTTCATACATACCTGGGGCTTCTTGCAGCCCCATAAGCCTGCATCGCTCCCACGCCACCATCCTCCGCTTCCTGGATCCGCCGGTACCGGGCCCGTCACTTCCGGCGGACACGGACAATTATCCGCATGCACAGGGGCTCCCTCCATACCCGTACGCTTGCGGCTGCGCACTATGCAGCCGCACGCGTAAGGGTATGTCGGGAGCCCCTGTGATGCGGACGATTGGCCGCGTGCTGCCGCCGACTGGCCGAAACTACGGGACCCGGTACCGCCGGATACAGGAAGCGGAGGACGGTGGCATAGGAGCGGTCGGTGCGTATAGGGGCTGGAGGAAGCCCCAGGTATGTATAAATTATTTTTTCTGGTGTCTCTGGTTCCCTTTAACCAGTACACCATCCAGCCACTAGTACACCATCCACCACTAGGACAGTCAGTGACATGACTATGTGCTCTGTAAAGCGCTGTGGAAGATATTAACACTATATAAATAATAATATAAGGCATACGCCTGTTGCCAGGAAACCAAATACTGCAATATAAGCACTTTGCTGATTGCAACATAAAGCTTATTTTACAAGCCCACTTTTAAAGTAAATGGAACTTCTCTACATGCTAAAGCTAAACCTATGGCGCATGGCATAGACATGCTGAACTGTAGAGTATTGGGTGAGTAGTATGTAAAGCAGTGGTTCCCAACCCATGTCATGTGTCGCGGCAGCTTCGGGTATGTGTCGCGGCTCTCTCGGAGAGGAGCAGCGCAGTTGAGGGAGAGCTCTGGGCAGCGGCAGAGAAGGGGGCCATCTCCCCCCCCTTCTCTCACCTTAGGGTGCTCTGCCTCCCTCGCTCTCCCCTCCGATACGAAGTGTGGCGGCGCTTGGCAGCGGGCGGGACTTACCTTCCGTGTCGCTCCAAGCGCCGGCTTGGGCACATATACCCCTGGCTACATATACTGGGCACATATACCCCTGGCTACATATACTGGGCTCAAATACCCCTGGCTACATATACTGGGCACATATACCCCTGGTTACATATACTGTGCACATATACCCCTGGCTACATATACTGGGCACATATATCCCTGGCTACATATACTGGGCACATATACCCCTGGCTAAATATACTGGGCACATATACCCCTGGCTACATATACTGGGCACATATGCCCCTGGCTACATATACTGGGCACATATACCCCTGGCTACATATACTGGGCACATACCCCTGGCTACATATACTGGGCACATATATCCCTGGCTTCATATACTGGGCAAATATATCCCTGGCTACATATACTGGGGACAACTGGCTGTTTGTCATTATGTCATTTACTGGTGAAAAGCTGTCTCTTATTATGTGCATTTACTGGCGAAAAGCTGTCTCTTATTATGTGCATTTACTGGGGAAATGCTGTCTCTCATTACGTGCATTTACTGGTGAAAGGCTGTCTGTCATTACCTGCATTTACTGTTGAAACGCTGTCTCTTATGTGCATTTAGTGGGGAAACGCTGTCTCTCATTACATGCATTTAGTCTACGTGTCACGGAGATCTGAATGTTTGGTTTGATGTGTCACAACTCCAAAAAGGTTGGGAACCACTGATGTAAAGTGTTCTCTAAGCATAGCTGGATGGAGAGCGGTTGTCTGCAGAGCACTATCTGCGCAGGATGAGAAGGATTCTGAACACAACGTGTCTTTCACAGAATAGGTTGCATGCCTGCTTTGCACAGATAGATGGCACTAGCGCACCTGTAAAAAAATTCAACTTCTTCCAAGTCATTAAAACTGTAAAATAGAATCTGATCAGCTTTTAGCAACTTTTAAATTCCTTTATTAAAATACTGTTTGGTAAAGTGAAAAAAGGGGAAAATCTTAAGAAGAGCATCATATTGTTCCTTGACATTTAAACATTAATTCAAGGCAATGGTAGTGAGCTGAATTAATGTCAAAGAGGGTTGTATTAGCAGGGGAGATGGCTACTAGCCCCCTGTGACCTATTCCTACACAGCGCAGTGCGGTTATACATATCATCATTACTGGGGATAACATTTGCAGGGAAATATCTTCCAAGGGGACCTGTTAGATATGCAGGGAAAGATGCATATTTTATAGTTTCTGAATTGACTGAATAGGTATATGCCGGGTTGTTCCATTTGCCTTGTGCCTGTACTGGTGTAGGCAGGAGCTGGGTGGGGACCATTTGCAGGCAGCTCAGGCCATGTGATGTCCAGTGCTTTAGGCTCCAGCAGACTGTGTGCATTAGATAATCTCTGTGTGCAGAGCACAGGCTGCCATGCAGATGAAGCCCTGGCAGCACACTGCAGAGGAGGACACGCTCTGCATAAGCTGATGTGCGCTGCAGTGCTCAACCCAGCAGCTCTGCATCCATGCAACTTGCAATAGCAGGAGGCAGAAATCGGATCCCTTTAGTCACACACTGTTGAGCCTGAAAAGGGGCACAAAGTACCAAATCTGTGATAATTAGTACTATTAAAAGGAACCTGAAGATAGTAAGAAAAAAAGAGTTTCACTCACCTGGGGCTTCTGCCAGCGCCATGCAGCCACCCTGTGTCCGCGCCGGTCCTCAATGATCCTCCGGTCCCCCGCCGCAGCTCAGTTTCGACATCGCTGACTTGCAAGCCAACGGCCACTGTGCCTGCGTAGCCCTGGCTGCGCGCATCCTCGTCCACGCTTTCGCCAGGAGCGGCCTGCATAGGTGCAGTACAGATTTTCTCGTACTGCGCCTGCACAGGACGCTCTCAGCAGCGGGAGTGCAAACGAGGTTGAGCGCAGCCAGGGCTACGCAGGCACAGTGGCCGTCGGCTTGCAAGTCAGCGATGCTGAAACTGTGCTATGGCGGTGGAGCGGAGGATTGTTCAGGACCGGCGCGGGTACAGTGCGGCTGCAGGGGGCTGGCAGAAGCCCCAGGTAAATGAAACTGTCTTTCTTTTTTTTTTTTTTACTATCTTCAGGTTCCCTTTAAAGTGACACTGAAGGGAAAATAAACTTATGATTAGGGCTGCTCAAATCCGGATCCGGGAGATACCAGGATAGTTGTGACTACAAACACTTCTTCCTTCAACCCGGAAGGAGGAAGTGTTTGTAGTCACGTGACCGCCGCGTGGAACGCATCGTGGGAGGCACCAGGGACGGACAAAGAAGACGTCAGACAGGTAAGCTTGACCCCCCCGCCTACCCGCACAGGTTTACTGGGAGATATCCGGATAGCAACTATCCGGGTGTCTCCCGGATCCGGATTTGAGCAGCCCTACATATGATATAATGAATTGTATGTGTAGTACGAATAATTGATATAACATTAGTAGCAAAGAAAAGAGTCTCATATTTTTATTTGCAGTTCTATAGCTTTATTTATAACATTGCATCTTTCTGTCATATTTGCAGTTTAGAAACCACACTCTGTATTTTAAGCTGTAAAACAGAGCAGAGCTTATGACCTTTTAAACTTCCTGCAGTAAAACCTTATCTGAAGTTGTATTTCACTGTTTCTTGGCTGTTTAAGTAGCAAAAAAGTTTCTGTACCTATTGGGTATTATTACCTATTGTATTGGCTGTTTAGGCTAACAAGAAAACAGGACTGGACTCACCAAGTTGGCCAAACAGCTCAGAGAAGCTCTTTTGCATAGATAACAACTCAAGTGTTTTAACTCTTCCTGTACTGGAAAACAATATTAGACACTTTTCTTTGCTACTCATGCTCTATTTGTTATCTTTAGTACACATACAATTCATTATTTCACAAGTTATTTTCGCTTCAGATTTGCTTTAAAAAGAATAAAGGTGTTCGTTAACAGTAAAAAAAAATAATTCTCAGATGCGATCATTGGCTCAGATTTTTGTGTTCAAATTGTACAGAAAACCACACATTATGTGGAGAAAATCAAAGGGCCTGATTCACTAAGACAAATAGCATGCCTTATCAGAGTAGCATAGCAAACTTATGCCTGCTAATTGGCAATTACAAGAGCTCCACTCGTCCTGCCCTGAGCCCCCGCGGGTTTGTAGTACTGGCTATGCTACTCTGATAAGGCATGCTAACTTTGATAAGGCATACTATTTGTCTTAGTGAATCAAGCCCAAAGTGTATTGATTCTATGGTGATCATATCAGAATTCTATCACTCGGAAGGTTGGATTTTACAATGGTATCTGAAAAGAAAAAGTGCCCTAATCCACCCATTTATGGGAACAATCAATAATTTCCTTCCGATTACTTACGATTCCAAAAATCTGATCGAATTATAACATATAAGGAAAATATTGTACCATTAATAGGCACCTTAAAGATGACCTCCAGAGTACGTCGTAAAATCCGGCAGCATACAAGTAAAACAAAGTTATATTTACCAGAGAAGTCTTGTCTTGCGATGCTGTCCTGAAGTCCCTGCATCCCCTGACTTCTGGTGCCTGGCCCGCCTCCTCTCTCTCCGCAGAGAAAAACGCCAAGCTATTTACTGTAGTAAATAGCTTGGCGGTAAAACGCCAAGCTATTTACTGTAGTAAATAGCTTGGCGGTTTTCTCTGTGATGCAATAACCATCACGAAACAGTGAGGCATACAATTCCATGAAAGTATGCCCACTTACGTGGTAAACATGCAAGTTGTACTGTTAATACACTGCATGCATGCACGGCGATGAATCTCATAGCCCCATAGGGTTATCACTGCTTCTGCGATGGGATGCGGTTACAACATTATAGTTTTTGAAGTATGTTATCGTTTTAGAAGCTTGCAAAGTTATAGTTTTTGTCATATTATTTTGTTTGTATGTACAGATTTTACGTTATCAAAGATATTATCGTTTCTATGTGTAAATGGGTGTTTCTGCAGAGGGAGTGGTTAGGGTTAGGCACCACCCAGGTGGAGGTTAGTGTTAGGCACCATGGGGGAGGGGTTATGGTTAGGCGCCACCAGGATAGTGGTTAGTTTTAGGCACCACCAGGGGAGAATTCTGTGTGAGAGTAGGGTTGGGTTAAGCTGTATTGTTGAATTGACGTAACAATTTTTAACGTTAATATCTTTCGTTATCTCCGTTTGTTTTTAAACCAGTATTTATCGTTAACCAAGTTCGAAAAAGATGTTTATCGTTATTAAGATTTTATTATCCAGCCGGGCCCTTTTTTCCTGGTGCCCTTTTTTTTTAGAAGATCCTAGTGCAGGCTATCAACTTTCTATGTTGCTTCTACTACAACACTTCTATATGCTGGTTTTCTTTAATGATCTAATTTTAGTTCTGCTGTAAAATAACAAATGGAAATTGTGTGTTCAGCCTTCACAGTCCCTGTAAACCTTAGTGTGCCCTTTTGACGTGGACTCGGATGAGTATTTGCCAGCTCACGCTATTCCCTTCTCAGGAACACACTGATGTTTATGGCTATTTTAATTATTTCTCGCATATTTCTGTACTCTGCAACGAGCTCAGAACCATTATAACTTAATATGTGTTTACACTAATAACAGACTAGCTTTACTGCTCCAAATTAGACTAATTGACTCATTACTTTATCGCTTCTTATTAGGTTCAAGAGTTGCAAGCTTTAAAAATTGTAACAATAACTTTTTAGCCAATTTCCATTAAGCCAAATTGATTTTGTCTGCAAAGTCTAAACAATGCAACACAGATGTTCCAATTACGACACAAAATAAAGCGTACCTAGGTCCAGAACACAACAATTAGAAAGTTTTTTTTTTTATTATTATTTTATTAATGAACAAACTTTTATTTTCAGTGAGAGCAGAATCTTACTGTCAGGGCCAGTTTCCCGCTTAACCACCCTGGCGTTCTGATTAAATCGCCAGGGTGGCTGCGGGAGGGTTTTTTTTAAATAAAAAAAAAACTATTTCATGCAGCCAACTGAAAGTTGGCTGCATGAAAGCCCACTAGAGGGCGCTCCGGAGGCGATCTTCCGATCGCCTCCGGCGCCCAGAATAAACAAGGAAGGCCGCAATGAGCGGCCTTCCTTGTTTTGCTTATATCGTCGCCATAGCGACGAGCGGAGTGACGTCATCGACGTCAGCCGACGTCCTGACGTCAGCCGCCTCCGATCCAGCCCTTAGCGCTGGCCGGAACTTTTTGTTCCGGCTACGCTGGGCTCAGGCGGCTGGGGGGACCCTCTTTCGCCGCTGCTCGCGGCGGATCGCCGCAGAGCGGCGGCGATCAGGCAGCACACGCGGCTGGCAAAGTGCCGGCTGCGTGTGCTGCTTTTTATTTCATTCAAATCGGCCCAGCAGGGCCTGAGCGGCAGCCGCTGGCGGTGTTGGACGAGCTGAGCTCGTCCAGACCGCTCAGCTGGTTAACCAATACAAGTGGATGGGACTGTTTCCACTTGTCAGGATTTCTTTGCGTTTTTTTGTGCAGAAAAAATCTGCACGGCAGAGCCATCAGAATTCGCACACCGCTTTTGCATACAATGTCATTAATAGGAAAAACGCATGCGTTTTTGCCATGCGTTTTCGCATGCGTTTTTGTGTAAAAACAATGTAAAAAGCACACCAGCATTGACATGGTTAAAAACGCTTGGCCAAAGAACGCATGCAAAATCGCATACAAAAACGCATGGAAAACCGCATCCGCAGGCGAAATCGCACATGCGTTTTCTGCACTGGAATCGCTTCGCACCAATGGAAACGTACCCTCATTCCCTCCTTATGTATTATGGATAATTCTTAAAGTGGATCCGAGATTAACTTTTACTCATTGCATAATTGTGTTCCTTTCTAATTC